>NC_132918.1:1678750-1980312 GCF_047675955.1 Chlorocebus sabaeus
TGTCAAAGCGTATATAAAAGTATTTTAAACTAGGGAGCCCAGAGAATAATTAAAACTGGCCAGGTGCAGTGGCTCACGCCTGTAATCCCAGCACTTTGGGAGGCCGAGGTGGATGGATCACCTGAGATCAGGAGTTTGAGACCAGCCTGGTCAACATGGTGAAACCCTGTTTCTACTAAAAATACAAAAATTTAGCCAGTTGTGGTGGCGGGTGCCTGTAATCCCAGCTACTAGGGAGGCTGAGGCAGGAGAATCACTTGAACCCAGGAGAAGGAGGTTACAGTGAACCAAGATCATGCTACTGTACTCCAGCTTGGACAACAGAGTGAGAATCTGTCTAAAAAAGAAAAAAATACTGTGGTAGATGATATTTTTGTATATATGTGTATTTCAATAAGTTTGTGCTTTTTTGATCTATAGTTCAATTTTTTTCTGGGATTGCCACTGTGTCTTTGGAGTTATTAGTTTCTGCTTTTTAAAAAAATTCTCAAATGGTAAGCCATTCTATTTACGCCTTTGCAGGTATCTGATAAAAGCAAATTTCAACATTTTTGGTAGGCTAAATATTGTTGTTTTAATTCTATATGACACAGCTCAGAGTCACATTGTCAAAGTAGAATATTCATTTTCAAAAATCTTTAGCATAAATACCTCAGACTAAAGATATTTATATCCAGTGAAAAATGTTCTAAACTGTTAAGCTAAGAGCATACAGTTAAGCATTCATACAGACTTACATGAACATAGACATGAAAGGAATCTATATTAAACAGTACAAGAGGAATATAACAGCTTAGAATCAAAATATGCCTCTGTTGCCTTTATGTGTTTAAAATTAACATTTTTTTAGCAGCTGAAATTGTAGAGAAAATGTTGCCCAGAAGTACCCATTGATTTGAGGGCACTTCACTCATTGTTACAAGGATGTGAGGAGTGAATCTCCTTGGCACTGGTATCATTTTGGAGGAAGAGTAGGGAAAATAGGTTACAAAATAGTGCATAGAGAATGGTTCCATTTCAGTAAGGATCATCTTCTATGCTTCATCATAATTCTCAATTTCTCAAGAGTTCTGCAACCTGAGGTGAATACAGTAGTCCCCTCTTGACCATGGGGTATACTTTCTGAGACCCCTCTCTTATCCATGGGGGATACTTTCTGAGAACCCCCTCCCTTTATCCATGGGGGATACTTTCTGAGATCCCCCACCCCCAGTGGATACCTGAAACTGCCATAGTACCGAACTCTGTATATACCATGTTTTTCCCTATACATACATATCTATGATAACGTTTAATTTATAAACTAGGCACAGTAACAGAGTAACACAAAATAAAATAGAACAATTATAACAACATGCCAGCATCGCTTCTCTTCTGCTTTGGGGCCATTATTCATTAAAGTAAGGGTGACTTGAACCCAAGAATCATAACGTCACTGCAGTCGAGCTGGTAACCAAGACGAAGTGACTAACGGGCAGGCACCATGGATGATTCACATCCCAGGTGGGACGGAGCAGGACGTGTAAGATTTCATCACGCTACTCACAACGGCATGCAACCTAACACTTATAAAATATTTATTTCTGGAATTTTCCATTTAACATTTTCAGACTGCAGTTGACAGCAGATAACTGAAAGCTCAGAAAGCGAAACCGTGGATAAGGGGGGGAACTATGGCATCCCATTTAAAATTGCTTCTATAAGTTTATGTTTGAAGTATTTTGTTCCTTGAAAATATGCTTGCTTTTTTTCTTTTCTCATTGTTCTTACTAATTGCGTAACTTAATTTCTCATACATTGTTGCCCCTCAGCGCTACGTCACTGAAGTTTTAGGAAGTTAAATGTTATGTTCCTGTAAAGATCAAAAGCGTCGCCGGGAGCGGTGGTTCAGGCCTGTAATCCCAGCACTTTCGGAGGCTGAGGCGGGCAGATCACGAGGTCAGCAGATCAAGACCATCCTGGCTAACACGGTGAAACCCGTCTCCACTAAAAATACAAAAAATTAGCCGGGTGTGGTGGCGGGCAACTGTAGTCCCAGCTACTCGGGAGGCTGAGGCAGGAGAATGGCTTGAACCCGGGAGGCGGAGCTTGCAGTGAGCCGAGATTGAGCCACTGCACTCCAGCCTAGGCGACAGAGCGAGACTCCGTTTCAAATAAATAAATAAGTAAATAAAAGACCAAGAGTGTCACACTTTTAAAGCAATTGTTAGAAAAGCTACACTGATGTGTCCTGAGTACCTGGGAACAGCTGGCAGCCCAATTATTTGATATTCTTCCAATTAATTCAGACTCTTATGGGCACAGTGCTGCCTTCACCTCAGGCCTTCCTTTTAGCTTTTGAAGGCACAGAGGGCCACTGTCCTGGCAGCCACCTGCCAGCAGGGTGCCCTCCTGCCTTACCTCATGACTGTGCTTCTTGGTTCCTGCTCTCTGGCCACTGGGCCCTCCTCAAGTTCTTGAACAGTCCAGGCTCCCACCTGCCATTAGGTCTTTGCAAATACTGTTCCCTTGCCTGGAATGCTTTCTTCACCTAGTTAGTCTTGCTTTTTGGTCATCTCTTCCTTAGGGAAGCCTGCCCTGATAATCCAGAAGAGGCAGGCCCTTTCATTTCATGCCCTTACAACACCCTTTATTTACATGGTCATTGTTAGTGACTGTCTTCCTTTTCAAACTGTATGCTCTTTAAGGTAGAACCCTTTTTTGTTTTTGCTCATCACGACATTCTGGTTCTTAGTGGATTGTTTGTAATTATTGCTGTATGAATGAATGTATTATTTTAATAATTTATTCATTGCCAGAGGTCAGTAAAATGCAAACCCTATATACCCAGTCTTGTTGCAGTTTGCTGAGCGGGTAGAGCGTTCCCTTGGGAGGCCCTGATCCCTCCCTGGGCAGACATTCTCCTACAGCCAAACTCTCAAGAAATGTATGGGCTGATATAGGATATTTTACAGCGAGAGCTGTGACTACCAGTAGCTTCTTCGGTGACCATGAACGTTAGGGGTGGGGCTTGAGGCCGGATGAATCTGTTGCCACTGCAGGGCTGCACATCCGGGGTTCAGATGCTGTGGTAATGAGCCAGGTCCTGTATCAGCTACCTCCTCTGCATGGTCCTTTCAGACTCATCTTGGGGCCTTGGCTCGTTCTTGTGGCCCACACCTCTGTGAGCCCTGCTGCATCCTGCCGTGACTGCGAGGGCCTTGCCCTGCTGCTACTTGGTGCTTCCCACCACTTTTGGACTCAGACAAAGCCCCTGATGCAGGGCTCGGGATCTGGCTTTCTAGCAGCTGGTGAGGGAGCACATATCATCCTTTACACTCTGGAAGTGCAGGAGAGTTAACTTCCATGGAGGCAAATTTTGACCACTGGGATCCAGGAGATGAAGGGGAACTAGCAGATAAATGACATTTTTGTCCTTTGCTTAGATGCAGAAGTTCAGCCCTACGAAGTCCATGATTAATTAGCTGAGCAGAGGCCAGCTCAGCAGTGCACCTCCTGCTTGCTTTCCCTCTTTCCTTGCTCCACACCTCACTTTTCTCCCTCACTTTTGCTTCCCTGGGATTGCATTCCCAATAAAGTGTTCATACATAAACCTTTGCCTCAAGCTCTGTTTCCTGGGAAGCCCAGGCTGGGCTGGGCCCTTCCCTCATGCCAGTCCTGGACACACACTGCAGATGTTCCCTCCTAGAATTCTCGTGACTGTTGTCCAGGCTTCACCACTGCACTGCACCCCCACCAGCCAGGTATTCTTTCTTCACACAGAGCACAGAGCAGTCAATTAGATTGAACCTTTCTTCATTATGTGATATTAGCCTTTACAAATGATTTTTAAATTTGCTTTTTTACTTTTATTGAAATTACAAAGTTTAAAGAGTCAAGTAATTCTATAAGGCTTGGTACAGAAGTCTACACCCCCCGACATCCACTTGTATTACCCATTCTTGGGGGGCAACCACTTTTAATTGATTACTTGGGTATTTATGTTCATTTCTCCAAACAACAAATGTTGTTGTATCTTTATCCTTTCATTTTAGGCATGACCTATTGATTTTTCTCAATGAAAGATGAATATTTAGCTCATTTTAACAAACCTAACATTCACCTCTACTTCCTGTCCCCTCTCCTAATGTTGTTGTAGCATAATTTAGTTTAAAACTCAGTGTTTACTTATTATAAATATATAAGACTGTTCGTAGTTGAGCCATGGGGTAAACCATGATTATTTTCTATTTTCTGTTCAACTTTTGTTTTCTCTGAAATTAGTAATTGTCTTTTTTCCCTTTACTTAGTACTATGGTCTGAATGTTTGTGCACCCACCGCGGCCCGCATCATTCATACATTGAAATCCAAAGCCCCAGGGTGATGGTATTAGGAGGTGGAGCCTTTGGGAGGTGATTAGGTCATGAGGGGTGGAGACTTCACTAATTGGATCAATGCTCTTATGAAAGAGGTTTGAGTTGCCTTCTTGGTGCAGTCAGCAGCACGTCAGTCTCATAAGAGGTTTGAAGGAAACTGTTTGCCCTTTCTTTTCCACATGTAGGACACAGCATGAAGGTGCCGTGTATGGGCTGGGTGCGGTGACTCACGCTTGTAATCCTAGCACTTTGGGAGGCCAAGGCAGGCGGATCATTTGAGGTCGAGAATTCAACACCAGCTTGACCAACATGGTGAAACCCCGTCTCTACTAAAACTACAAAAATTAGCTGGGTGTGGTGGCGGGCGCCTGTAATCCCAGCTGCTCGGGAAGCTGAGGCAGGAGAATCGCTTGAACCCACAAGGTGGAGGCTGCAGTGAGCCGAGATCGCACCATTGCATTCCAGCCTGGGCAACAGAGTGAGACTCCATCTCAAAAAAAAAAAAAGAAAAAAGAAAAAAGAAAAAGAAGATGCCATCTATAAACCAGAAAGCAGGCCCTCGCAGGATACTAAACCTGTTGGAGGCTTGGTCTTGGACTTCCTAGCCTCCAGAACTGTGAGAAATAAATTTCTGAGTTTTTGTGTTTTTGTTTTGGGACAGGGTCTGGCTACGTCACCCAGACTGGGAGTGTAGTGGCACGATCATGGCTCACTGCAGCCTCGACCTCCTGCGCTCAAGCGACCCTCCTGCCTCAGCTGCCCCCACAACCACCCCCCAGTAGCTGGGACTATAGGCACATGCCACCAGCCTGGCTAATTTTTTTTATCTTTTGTAGAGACAAAGTCTCATTATGTTGCCCAGGCTGGTCTTGAACTCCTGGGCTCAAGTGATTCTCCTGCCTTGGCCTCCCAAAGTGCTGGGATCACAGGTGTGAGCCACTGTGCCTGGCCTTTCTGGTTTTTGTTTTCTTGTTTTATAAGCCACCCAGTTTGCAGCTTATGAATTAAGATATTTGGTTTTCTCTGTTTTTCTCACTAATTTATCTCTAAACCTAGCTCAAGATGTATTAATACACATCTCCTTCCCTTACATCTGAACATGTTAGGTGCTCTTCAGCATTGATTTCTTGATAATGCAGCATCTCCCAGAACCTTCCTACCTGCTCAGTGCTACTGGGCTCACCTCAGTGCCAGCACACTGCTGAGTGAGGTGCTGGTCCTTCCTCTCCATGCTGGGCTGGCCTTCCCTAAACCATCTTCTTTTTTTTTTTTTTTTTTTTTTTTTTTTTTTTTTTTTTTTTTTGAGACGGAGTCTCGCTCTGTCACCCAGGCTGGAGTGCAGTGGCCGGATCTCAGCTCACTGCAAGCTCCGCCTCCCGGGTTCACGCCATTCTCCTGCCTCAGCCTCCCGAGTAGCTGGGACTACAGGCGCCCGCCACCTCGCCCGGCTAGTTTTTTTGTATTTTTCAGTAGAGATGGAGTTTCACCATGTTAGCCAGGATGGTCTCGATCTCCTGACCTCGCGATCCGCCCGTCTCGGCCTCCCAAAGTGCTGGGATTACAGGCTTGAGCCACCGCGCCCGGCCCCCTAAACCATCTTCTATGATTTGATGACGTGATCAGCCCCTTGGTGGGTCTTACTTTTCCGATAGATCTGAAAGCATTGATGAGGTGAAGGAAATGGGGCATACAGAGAATAGGCATCTCCCTTAAGGTGATTACCTTGTTATTTCAGGGTCTTCAAGTAAGGCAAGAGCAGCCTCATTAGATGGGGGCAAAGGAGAGGCTCATGGAATCCTCCCTTATCTCCCCATCCCAATTCCTGGCTCCCACTCATTTACTTATCAATGCCCTACATTTCACATAAGGGATCTGATGATCTGTGGATTTAATGGATTTTATAATTTGACAACCCACAGGATTCAGTCTGACTTTTGGCAACCTTAGTCCTGTGGCTGCACAAGATAAAGGTTTTGTTTTGTTTTGTTTTTGTTTTTTTTGAGTCTCACTCTGTTGCCCAGGCTGGAGTACAAGTGGCATGATCTCAGCTCACTGCAACCTTCACCTCCCTGGTTCAAGGAATTCCCCTGCCTCAGCCTCCCAAGTAGCTGGGATTACAGGCATATGCCACCACTCCCGGCTAATTTTTTTGTGTTTTTAGTAAAGATGGGGTTTCACCATGTTGGCCAGACTGGTCTTGAACTCCTGACCTCAGGCAATCTGCCCGCCTCGGCCTCCCAATGTGCTGGGATTACAGGCGTGAGCCACCATGCCCGGCCGATAAAGATTCTTTTAGCCCCATCATAGACAGTATCTTGTTGTGCAAACTTACCTTGAACCAAAAATGTAGAATTTGAGCTGCTTGTTCTTTTTCATTAAGCTGTCCCGTGTCAGTTAGAAATGGCCAGCTTTCCTCCCAGTCCTTTAGTTCTTCATACTCTCCCTAGAGTTCAGGGCAATGGCTATTCCATCTCCTGCAAGACTTGTCTTCATTCTAAGGGCCCCCTGTTTTGACAACCTGCCTTGGGCTGGAGTATCACCGTTTAACACCTCCGGGATAGTCACTGCTCTCAGGTTCCACCAGATGGGAAAACAGTCCAGATCCTCATCTCTCTGAGGCCTGCCATTTCCAATCACTGCTGGTGCTTATATCTAGATCACGCAGGAATCTTAGTTGCAACAAACCAGAACACACCTTGGCTAGTTTAAGCACAAAATGAATGTAGACGCCTAGAGAATGAGGCTGGATGGTTCCACAGCCAGAAACAAGACCCTGATTATGCTCCTGAAGGGCTCTAGGGGGTTTTTGTTTTTGCCATAGGGCACGGAGCCTGTGGCTCTTGTTGCCAATGCTGGGTATGTGGTGCCACCTCCAGGGCCTCTGCCACTGCTGACTCTGAAGACTTGGTGTTTCTCCACTGTGGCCTCCCTTTCTCTGTCACTCATTTCTGAATCAAAGCCTCCTGCAGCTATATTTCACTGTCAGTGCCTAGGTCCTACAGCTGCCAAGGAGACTGAAAAAAGTGAGTTTCTGGTTTCTATGTTTTAGGCAACATTATGAGATGAGAAATTCCCAAACTACATCAAGAGATATTACAAGTTCCAGAGTGGCTGAAAATAATAACAAATCTCCCCTACAAAGTATAAATGTTTAGTCATGATGTAGATTCCAAAAAATCAATTGTGTGACTGTAACATGGAGATTAGAAGCTAAATGTGCACTAAAAATGGAATGAATAAGTAAAACCTGGCAAAATCATATACTGAAATACTACATAATTTTTTCTAAAATGAATGAACAAATATATATAATTATATATTTTTTCAATTATATATGTATCATCTATAATTATATATATTTATATATATCATATATATGAGGGATATATATATACCAGTGGAGAAAGATGGTTGCTTCTGACTACTGTAGAGTACTTAATGAAAAAGTCTTGCAAACAAAATGTTTAGTAAAACCAGCAGAAATGATGCATGCAAGATGGTAGCATTTATGTAAATTTGAAACATATAAAACAGCAGTCTATATTGTGCATAGATACATATTTATATGTCTGTTAAAGTGTAAAAAAGGACCGGAAAGATGCACTCTAAATTCATGGTAGTGGCTCCCTCACAGGAGAAGGGGACTAGAGATTAGGGACAAGGCCTTCAACTTCATCAAGAATGTTTTATTTTTATGTTAAAATAGTTGGAGTGCTAGAGCAGTTAGACTTTCACAGGCAAGAAAAGATGAACCTCAGGTGAAAAAATGAGATACCACTAAACTTCTGTTAGAATGGCCAAAATCCATAACAGGATGTGGAGCAACAGGAACTCTCATTCATTGTTAGTAGGCATGCAAAATGGCACAGCCCCTTTGGAAGACAGCTGGAGATTTCTTACAAAACTAAACCTACTCTTAACCTATGATCCAGTGATTTCACTCATTAGTATTTACCCAAATGAATTGAAAATTTATGTCTACACAAAAGCCTACTCATAGATATTTATAGCAGCTTTATTCATAATTGCTAAATCTTTGAAGCAGCCAAGATGTCCTTCATTAGGTAAATTAACAAATGAACTGTGGTACATCCACACAATGAAATATTATTTAGCACTGAAAAGAAATGGCTATCAAGCCATGAAAAGACATGGAAGAAACATAAATGCATATTACTAAGTGAAAGATGCCAATCAGAAAAGGCTATCTATTGTATGATTCCGACTATATGACATTCTGGAAAAGGCAAAATTATAGAGACAGTAAAAAGATCAGTGGTTTCCAAGGGGTTGGGAGGAGGGAGGAATGAATGCGCAGGATTTTTAGGGCCGTGAAACTATTCGGTGTAATAATGTGATAATGGATACATGTCATACATTTGTCCAAACCCATAGAACGTGTAACACCGGGAGCAAACTCTTATGTAAGCTGTGGTTTTGGGTGATGATGACAAGTCAATGTAGGTTCATCAGTTATAACAAATGAACTATTCTGGTGGGGGATGTTGATAGTGGGGGAGGCTAAGTGTGTGTGTGTTGCGGGTAGGGGGTATTTGAGAATTTTACTTTCTGCTCAATTTTACAGTGAACCTAAAATTGCTCCAGAAATGAAATTTATTTAAAAAGCAAGCAAACAAAAACCTTGCCATAAGCCTCACACTTTATCAAAAATAACTTAAAATGGGTCACAGATGTAAATATAAAATGTAAACCTATAAAACTTTCAGAAAAAAAAGTAGGAGGAAATCTTCATGATCTTTGATTAGTAGAGTTTTCAGACCTGACCCAAAAAACATGATCCCTAAATCATTGATAAATTGATAAATGAAAACACAAGTTATAGACCAAGAGAAAATATTTCCAAACCACATATCCAACCAAAGACTAGTACCTAGAATATATAAAGAGCTCTCAAAACTCTACAGTAAAACATCAAACAGTCTAATTAGAAAATGAACAAATGACATGGAGAGACATTTCTTTTTTTTTTTTTTTTTTGAGACGGAGTCTTGCTCTGTCGCCCGGGCTGGAGTGCAGTGGCCGGATCTCAGCTCACTGCAAGCTCCGCCTCCCGGGTTCACGCCATTCTCCTGCCTCAGCCTCCCGAGTAGCGGGGACTACAGGCGCCCGCCACCTCGCCCGGCTAGTTTTTTGTGTTTTTAGTAGAGACGGGGTTTCACCGTGTTAACCAGGATGGTCTCGATCTCCTGACCTCGTGATCCGCCCGTCTCGGCCTCCCAAAGTGCTGGGATTACAGGCGTGAGCCACAGCGCCCGGCCGAGAGACATTTCTCTAAAGAGGTTATATGAATGGCAAATAAGGACATGAAAAGATATTTGGCATAATTAGCCATCAGGGAAAGGCAAATTAAAGCCAACAACAAGATATCACACCTATTAGGTAAAATAAATGGTAGTAACAATAACAAAAACTGATGGAATGTAGAGAAATGGAATTTTTTTTTTTTTTTTTTGCTGTTTTTTGTTTGTTCGTTTGTTTTTTTTTGTTTGTTTGTTTTGTTTTTTTTTTTTTTGAGACGGAGTCTCGCTCTGTCGCCCAGGCTGGAGTGCAGTGGCGCAATCTCGGCTCACTGCAAGCTCCGCCTCCCGGGTTCACGCCATTCTCCTGCCTCAGCCTCCCGAGTAGCTGGGACTACAGGCGCCCGCCACTGCGCCCGGCTAATTTTTTTCTATTTTTTAGTAGAGACGGGGTTTCACCATGGTCTCGATCTCCTGACCTTGTGATCCGCCCGCCTCGGCCTCCCAAAGTGCTGGGATTACAGGCGTGAGCCACCGCGCCCGGCCTGTTCGTCTGTTTTTAGACAGGGTCTCACTTTGCCACCCAGGCTGGAGTGCAGTGGCGCAATCTCAGCTCACTGCACCCTTGACTTCTGGGCTCAAGTGATCCTCCTACCTCAGCCTCCCAAGTAGCTGGGACTACAGGTGTGTGCCACCATGTCCAGCTAATGTTTGTATTTTTTGTGGAGATGGGGTTTCACCATGTTATCTATGCTGTTGAGAAACTGGATCTTTTATACATTGCTGGTAGGAATGTAATATGTTATAGTCACTGGAAAATAATATGGCTGTTTCTTATTAAATGAAGTATATACTTACCATACAACTCAGCAATCACATTTTTTGGCATTTATCATAGAGAAATGAAAACTTGTGTACCACAAAACCTGAATCAAAGGCTAATTATATAATACCATTATGTGAAGTAGCCCCAAACTGGAAACAACCCAAATGGCCTTCAGTGGATGAGTGGTCAAATAAACTGTGGTACCTCCATATGATGGAATACTATAGAAATACGAAGGAGCAAACTCTTAATACATGCAACAATCTGGAACTTGGATGAATCACAAGGTGGCTGAAAAAAGCAAAAAGTTTTATGGCCAGGTATGGTGGCTCAGGCCTGTAATCCCAGCACATTGGGAGGCCAAGGCAGGAGGACTGCTTGAGCCCAGGAGTTCGAGACCAGCCTGGGCAACATAGTGAGACCTTGTCTCTAGAAAAAAATCAAAAAAATTAGCTGGGTGTGGTGGCATGCTCCTATAGTCCCAGCTATTTGGGAGGCTGAGGAGTGGGGTCTGTCTGAGCCTAGGAGGTCAAGGCTGCAGTAAGCTGTGATCATACTGCTGCACTCCAACCTGGACAACAGAGCAAGACCCTATCTCAGTAAAAGGGAGGAGGGTTATACTATTTTTATCACAATTTAAAACATTCTAGTATTTTTGTTTCTCTGACCCTGGTCAGAGAAAAGTTACCCCAAGCCCACATGATGTTTTGTAAAGCAAAATTTGGCCACACAGTTTTAACACAGTATTCACAAATACCAACTAACAGGATGTTTTCCAATGTGGGCTTTGGAATATATTTCCTCATAGAACAATGTAATGAATAGCAGTGGTCCAGTTAAGAAGCTTATTGAACCCATAATGTGTCTATAGTATAGTGCTAGAACACCAGTGCTACCACTGTGGAAACTACCTACCAAATGTATTTTCTCTGAGAAGATAAATTCAAAGTTTCAACTTAAGATGCCAACAATTGCTTTCCCACTAGCAGAGGCAGACATTAGGAATCCCCCTCCTCCTACTCTTCCCACATGGCTGAAGAGGGCTTTCCATACATGTACAAAAGGCAAATATGTTAATATAAGTTAGGAACTGCCTGCAGAGAGAAAAACAGGACACTTTCTGTGAATAGTGCGTTGCCTCACGCCTATAATCCCAGCACTTTGGGAGGCTGAGGTGGGTGGATCACCTGAGGTCAGGAGTTTGAGACCAGCCTGGCCAACATATAGTAAAACCCCATCTCTACTAAAAAATACAAAATTTATCTGGGTATGGTGGCACATGCCTGTAGACCCAATGACCTGGGAAGCTGAGGCAGGAGAATCACTTGAACCCGGGAGGCAGCGGTTGCAGTGAGCCCAGATCGTGCCACTGCACTCCAGCCTGGGCAACAGAGCACTCTCAAAAATAAATAAATAAATAAATAAATAAATAAATAAATAAATATTTTAAAAAGAAAAAGGAAAAACAAAAAAAGAAAAAAAATACACGTGACTAGAATCTACACATGAAAAGAAAAAAGACTATATACTGTATAGTCCTATTTATGTAATATTCTCCATACCCAAAATTATAGAGATGGAGAATAGATTAATGGTTGTCAAAGAGTAGGGATGGCAGGGGAGGGGTTGGTATGAGGGAGTACCTTTGTGATGATTAATCTTGATTCTGGTAGTGGTTCTGGGAATCTACACATGTGATCAAATTGCATAAAACTGTAGACCACATGCATGTATGTACACACACACACAGGTGAGTGCATGTATTTAAAAACTGGTTAAATCTGAATGAAGTCTGTAGAGTGTATCAATTTCACTTTTTTTATATTATATTACAGTTACACTAGCCATTACCATTGGGGGAAGCTGGGTGAAGGGTACATGGGACTTCTTTGTATCATTTTTCAGCTGCCTATGAGTCTATAATTATTTTCAAAAAAAGCTTTAAAAAGCCCAACAAAATACTTGAAGCAAACACAAAAAGGTGGTGATAGATTCCCAAGCATTTGTTATAATATTGTCTGTTCTTTCCTGAAACATTGCTGAGAATTAAAACAAGTGGCATGAGAAGATTTTTTTAAACAGCAGCAGATTAAAAAAAATACCTAGGAGTTGCCCACATGCTTGATATGAATCAACGGGATATCAAGGCTGCCAAAAAAAACATGGATACAGATACTACTTACTGAATTTAGCCTATACTGGCAGCTCAAAGCAAGAAGGGAAAGTTGAGCTTTCATTACAGGGTGATAGCTGTTTTCTTCTTTTATGTCAACTTACGTCTTCTCTTTGCAGGATATGGAAACTGTCGTGAAGAATAATTTCAGGAACTGGAGATTTCTTTATCCAGAGAAGATAAATCTTGTTGGTTATATAGCAGCTCACTTTATATACTTTGAATGCTGTCATCGAGATGAAACAGACATTGATTTAAAAAAAAAAGGCAGGGATAGACTTGGGACAGGTGGTTGGTTGAGAGGGTTAGGGAGATGGAGGGGGCACCGAGGTTCAGGTAGTGCTGACCAGTGAGGTGGGGAAGTATGGTGAATGCTCCATCTAAGGGAACGTTAGAGCAGAGGCTGGAAGAAGGCAATTTCAGGGATGCTGAAGAAAAATTTCCATAGTGAGTGAGCTCTAGAATAGGTGACAATTCCAAGGTTCAGATTCTAGATATGGGCCAGCGCTTGCTGTTATGAAAGCACAGACAGCCCATAATCACCAATACCCAAGCATCGGTATTCTAGCTGGAATTACCCAAGAAAACATTCCTGAACTCTCCTACTTGGCCCTGATCATGATTATATGCAACTGCATTATTCCCTGTGTCCTAGAGTCCCTTAAGTGAAGTTCTGGGACATGGAGGGGTGGCGGTGGTCATAAGGATTATCTCACAGCAGTGTATAGCAGCAGCAGAGGTACTGCTCCTTGCAGAGCAGGGCTACCCCATAGGCAGTGTGCCCAGAGCAGCAGCTCAGAGTCAGGTCTGCACTCATATTAATACTCTCTTTTCATGATATGCAAATTAAGGGGTGGTTTATGCAGAAATTTCTAGGATGAGGGTGGTAACTTCTGGGTCATCAGGTCATTGCCATGGAAAGGGATGGTAACTCCTGGGTTTTGTCATGGCGATGGTAAACGGACGTGGCACACTGGTGGGTCTGTCTTATGGAAAACTGCATCCACCCTGGACTTGTTTTAGCTACTCCTCAATTTGGTCTTGTGTCTGAGCCCTGCCTGCAGAATTGAGTCCCACCTCCTACCTCAAAACTATTTAAAAAATGCTCAAGTTGATATTATAAAGGGATCAAATAGAACTTACAGAAATGAAAAATATAACTGAACTAACAACTCAAACATACAAAAACTGACATTCAAGTGAAAATGTACTCATATCTGTAACCTACTTAAAAATCCATAAGAATGAGATGAATGGATAGATATGTGTATATATTTTTATATATATATATTTCAAGATTTTTAAAAATAGCAGCAGATTAAAAAAATACCTAGGAGTTGCCCACACCCTTGATATGAATCAACGGGATATCAAGGCTGCCAATAAAACACGGATAAAGATATTAGTTACTGAATTTAGCTCTATACTGTCAGCTCAAGGCAAGGAGGGAAAGTTGAGCTTTCATTACAGGGTGATAGCTATTTTCTTCTTTTATGTCAACTTATGTCTTCTCTTTGCGGGATATGGAAACTGTCATGAAGAATAATTTCAGGAACTGGAGATTTCTTTATCCATAGATTAAAAAAAAAAGACATACATACATATATATGTGTGTGTGTGTATGTGTATATATATACACACACATATACATACATATAAAAAAAGACATACATATATACATATATATATATATATATATTTAAATCTTAGACGGAGTCTTGCTCTGTCACCCAGGCTGGAGTGCAATGACGTGATCTCAGCTCACTGCAGCCTCCACCTCCTGGTTCAAGCAATTCTCCTGCCTCAGCCTCCCAAGTAGCTGGGATTACAGGCGCCCGCCACCACACCCGGCTAATTTTTGTATTTTTAGTAGAGGTGGGGTTTCTCCATGTTGGCCAGGCTAGTCTCAAACTCCGGGCCTCAGGTGATCTGCCTCCCAAAGTGCTGGGATTACAGGTGTGAGTCACTGCACCTGGCCTGAATAGGTGATAAATATGTGATAAACCCAATATAGAAATATGTGATAAACCCAATATAGAAAAAATTTAATGGTAGAATCTAGATGGTAAATATATAGGTGGTTCGTTGTAGAATCTTTCAACTTTTCTGTACACTTGAAAAGTTTTATAATAAAAATGTTATACACAGAGAGAGAGAGAGACAGAGAGAGAGAGAGAAAAAGAGATGAGGAGACTAGATACGTGGAAAGCAGATATCTAGACTTCTGATCCAGGAAGAAAAGTACACTAATTCTCCCAACCACCACCATAACAAAACACTAAAAATGGAGAATAAAATACTGTAAATGACATATTCTTAAATGCATCAAAAAGTTAGTAATGTTTCATGTGTCCATGTGAAGAGATCACCAAACAGGCTTTGTGTGAGCAACATGGTTGTTTATTTCACCTGGTTGCAGGTGGGCTGAGTCCTAAAAAGGAGTCAGCAAAGGCGATGGGATTATCATGAATTCTTACAGGTTTTGGGATAGGCGGTGGAGTTAAGAGCAATGTTTTGGGGGCAGGGGGTGGATCTCACAAAGTACATTCTCAAGGGTGGGGAGAATTACAAACAAACTTCTTAAGGGTGGGGGAGATTAGAAAGAACATTGATCAGTTAGGGTGGGGTAGAAACAAATCACAATGGTGGAATGTCATCAGTTAAGGCTATTTTCACTTCTGTGGATCTTCAGTTGCTTCAGGCCATCTGGATGTATATGTGCAGGTTACTGGGGATATGATGGCTTAGCTTGGGCTCAGAGGCCTGACAAGTAAAAGTATGAAATTATCAAGCCAAAGTTGGAATGAAGTTTGCAAGGCAGAGAGATAAGTGGAGGGCTGCAGTCATTTCAGTCCTGAGCATGTGGCAAGCCTTACAAAAAGTGAAGTTTGGTTTTCATGGCCTCAAAGGGTTCTGGACCCATAAAGCAGGATACCCAAGGGCTACAACCTCAACATAAGATTCAACCACATGGAGAAACACTATTCCTACTAGTACTCCTGGAGGACCAAGGAAAGCTTTGAAGAAAGTTGCCATGGTGCAGAGCGGATCACAGGAGTCGACAGGGATGGTGATGGAAATACTATTGCTGAGAAGTGGCAACCACAAGCTGGCCTTCACATGGCTGTGTTGTTCAAATCTGTGTTATTTGGGTGGTCCATAAAACCTCAAGGTATGGCTCCAGACTGGTGCCTGGCAGAGGTGAAAGCAAAGGCTCTCTATAGGAACATATTTCATCGTGGGCCTCAAAGAATCACCACAAGTAATTTTCCAAGGAAAATAAGGAGCTAACAATAAACAAACCAACAAACCACTAGTGGCACAAGGAAACTGAGCACCAGGAGTGACGCTCGTCAGGGGAAAAAAGCCTAGAAAGCAGAAACAGCCATAAAAGCTTCACTGCAGTTACCAGAAACAAAATGGAAACTATGATTTTTATGTTTAAAGAAATAAACTTGAAATTATATGCAATAAACAAGAAAATACAGAGAAGTGCCCATCATATTTGAGGGAGAATGAAAAGCCTTTGGATATAAGAATATAATAATTGAAACCCAAATCTTAATAAACAAGTCTCAAAGCAGATTTGACACAGTTGAAAAGATAGTGAATACGAAAATAGGCTAGAAGAGATAGTCCAGAATGCCGCACAGAGGGATGATGGGATGGAAATAGGAGTGGTAGACAGAGGCAAGGATAAAACGAGAGGAAAGAGAATGGAGCAGAGATAATATTTAAACATACGAAGAGAACTGATGAAAGATATCAAACCACAGATGTACAGCAAATTGCAAGCAGAAAAAGTAAGAATAAATGCCATATAACTCTTCAGAGGAAAACTGCAGCACACAAAAACAAAGAGAAAATCTTCACGGAAACCTAAGAGAAAAGACAGGACTCCTTTAAAGGAGTGACAAATGGGCTGACTGCTGACTTCTTTATAATAACAACAGGAACCAGAGGAAAATGAAATGTTATATTCATCGACTGAGAGAAAGTAACTGCTGATCTAGAATTCTGTACCAGCGAAGAGTCAAGAATATGGGCAATTAAAGACAGCTTCAGATAAAACAAAATGGAAACATTTGCCATCAGCAGATTCTTACTAAAGGAAATCCTAAAGGATGTACCAGGCACAAGGAAAATGATCCCAGGAGAAAATATCTGAGATGCAAGAAGCAATTAAGAACCAAGAAGGTGGCAAATATAGGGGCAAATCTAGACTAGCATTCATTAAAGAAAAGAGTAAAAACAATGACTTATGTGGTTAAAATATAAAATTAAAATACATTAAAAGATAGCAACTAGTGACTATCTCTAGATTGTGATATGTTAAATAAGTAAGATATTGTAAGTCTTTTTTTTTTTTTTTTGAGACAGGGTCTCACTGTTGCTTAGGCTAGATAGAGTACAGTGGTACAACCACAGCTCACCGCAGCCTTGACCTCCTGGGCTCAAGCAGTCCTCCCACTTCAGCCTCCCAACTAGCTGGAACTACGGGTGTGCACCACCACACCCAGCTAAAATATTTGTGTAGATATGGGGGTCTTTCTGTGTTGCTCAGGCTGGTCTTGAACCCCTGGGCTCAAGCAATCCTCCCACCTCCGCCTCTCAAAGTGCTGGGATTACAGGCATGAGCCACTGTGCCTGGCTATTGTAAGGCTTAAAGTTTTAAAGTATCTGTTATCTGCATAAAGAATAAAAGAAAAGTGAATAATGGAGGGGAAGAATGGAATGTGAAAACAAAGAAAAGAAAGGAGAGAAAAACATAAAAAGGTGGACAAAAGAAAACACAAAAGATGATAGAAATAAATCCAATTATTTCTTTAATAACAATAAACGTAAATAAAATAAATGTTCCAGTAAAATGATAAAGATTGTGTTAGAATGGATTTTTAACATTCAGTGTATGATGTTTACAAATGACACATGCAAAGCACATGCATATAGAAAGATTATAATAAAAGGACAGAAAAAGATATGTTGTGCAAATTATAATCAAAATAGACTTTAAGACAAGAAAGTATTACTAGAGATAAAAAAGGATCAGTGCATAATGATAGAATGTTCCATTTCATCAGGAAAAGATAAGTAATTCTAACATTTTAGGTCAGATAATTCCATTTGGGGCAAGGATGTGGGAATATACACTGTTGCTGGGAGTGTCCAGTCTGTGGTCGTTTTAGAGAGAATTTAGCAGCAAAATGAGAATGTAATCAAACACCTTCAGATGTAATATATATGATAGATACCATGAGATTCTGGCTCTGCCCATAAAGGGCCATGCGAGTGTTCACGGCAGCAGGCAGCGAAAGCAGCAAAGGCCTCCTTCAGAGGGGCTGGAGAAGTGAAATGTGCTGAAAACATAATGTAGAATTTAATGCTGTAGCCAGAAACAATGAACCAAATGTAAACACAGCAACATCAATACAACTTGGAAAAATAAAACAGTGTGTGCTCAATACCATTTAAGTGAAACACAAAAAATATGATGTACATCTATGTTTAAGGATATGTATTTATTAGACTTGGTTCCTCTGGGAGAGAGAGGAATGTGAGTGAGCGTGGGGGACACAAAGGAGAAACGTCACATAAAAGAAGAAAGGGCTTTGTATGGACATGAATATGTTTAACCAACTCCATGCATCCACCCCATCCCTGACTCCAGCCCAAATAAAAGTTTGCCTCTTGCTTAAATCCAGCCAGACTTAAGATTTGAAGCGTACAAGTTTAGAGCTCAAGGTGGCTATAGAGTCTGAGTATATTCTCAATGGAGGGTGTGGTAACTGGTAGTTCTCCAACATTTACTCTCCTCTTACTCCTTTATAATGCATTCCCCAGCCTCCTTAGTGGGTGGGTATATCTACATAATTAATTTCTGGCCAGCGTTAGGTGGAACTTCTAGGAAGGATAGTTAAAAGGGAGGGGGCATATGTCTTTCTGTCCTCTTCTATTTTTGACTTGGAATGTGGACATGATAGCTGGTTCCCTGGTAGTCATCTGGGACCATGATGCAACCTTGAGGGTGCTGAGAAAGACAGGAGCTGGATTCCTGATGCCCATGGAGCTGCTGTACCAGAGCTGCTTTTTTGGGAGAGAGAAGCACACTTGTATCGTGTTTAAGGCCTTATTATTTCGGAGTTTTCTATTATATGGAGCCAAATATTCTCCTGATAAGGTGTGGTTAGAGTAGATGTGGAATTGGAGATAATTTCATTTTTTCCTAATCAGTCACCTTCTAGAAGAAACATTTCCTGGAGATTCTTTTTCAAATGCCAACTTTTTAAAATACCAATTTGTTGCCTTCAAAGGATAGTAGTTATACCTTCATGGAGGTTTAATGTTTAGAATTAAAAAATTGATTTAAAATAAAATATAAAATAATTTGGACTTTGAAGCAAAGCAGAGATTTGGCAGCCTTAAGAGTTCAGTTCAGGGATAGCAATATCTCATTATACACACTTCAGTTGCATATATACATAGAGTGAAGGGATATGATCTTAGGGACTGGTGGTTTGGCCGATGGATAGCTGCCAATCGGTCTGATTGTGCAGCCTGAACTCTAAGTAAGCACTTACATTAATTCTGTTACTAAACAGTAACCTTATGATCAGACAGACTTTAAGGATGAGAGGTAATCTGGTGAGCTGTAAAACTCCTGATTGAATAGGAAGCAGACTTTACTAATTAGTGATTTTTCTTCCTCTTAAGTTTGTATCTTTTGATTCTTTTGAGTTTGTCGAGTCCATTTCCTGGCTTAGGAAAACAGGTTGGGCAACCTCAGAGAAACCTATTTAATTAGCATTAGTAATGGTGGCAGGTTTGTTAAGCCAGGAAGCACTGGAATTAAATGCTTGAAATTACTCACTGGACCATTGTCATAAGTGTCAGGTTCATCAGTGCTCTTTGCTCCAACAAATCTCTTTGCAGACCTACAATTTGGCATCTCTTTTGGCTAACCAATTTATAGTCTCCCAGATATAGTTTTATTTTCAAGTAATTTGTGTATGTTTCATTGTTGCAAAAGAGATGCTCACTGTAGAGAATGAATATTCAGACAAATAACAAAATAAAACAAAGTAAAAGCCTGCCAATCTCACCTAAAGACAATCATTCTTAACCCATTGGTGTGTATTTTTTCATAACTCTTTTATACTGTGTGGTGTCTATGTGTATGAATTTTTTTTTTTTTAAATTTATTTATTATTATTAAACTTCAAGTTGTAGGGTACATGTGCACAACGTGCAGGTTTGCTACATATGTATACTTGTGCCATGTTGGTGTGCTGCACCCATCAACTCGTCATTTACATCAGGTATAACTCCCAATGCAATCCCTCCCCCCTCCCCCCTCCCCCCTCCCCATGATAGGCCCCGGTGTGTGATGTTCCCCTTCCCGAGTCCAAGTGATCTCATTGTTCAGTTCCCACCTACGAGTGAGAACATGCGGTGTTTGGTTTTCTGTTCTTGTGATAGTTTGCTAAGAATGATGGTTTCCAGCTGCATCCATGTCCCTACAAAGGACACAAACTCATCCTTTTTTATGGCTGCATAGTATTCCATGGTGTATATGTGCCACATTTTCTTAATCCAATCTGTCACTGATGGACATTTGGGTTGATTCCAAGTCTTTGCTATTGTGAATAGTGCTGCAATAAACATACGTGTGCATGTGTCCTTATAGCAGCATAATTTATAATCCTTTGGGTATATACCCAGTAATGGGATGGCTGGGTCATATGGTACATCTAGTTCTAGATCCTTGAGGAATCGCCATACTGTTTTCCATAATGGTTGAACTAGTTTACAATCCCACCAACAGTGTAAAAGTGTTCCTATTTCTCCACATCCTCTCCAGCACCTGTTGTTTCCTGACTTTTTAATGATCGCCATTCTAACTGGTGTGAGATGGTATCTCATTGTGGTTTTGATTTGCATTTCTCTGATGGCCAGTGATGATGAGCATTTTTTCATGTGTCTGTTGGCTGTATGAATGTCTTCTTTTGAGAAATGTCTGTTCATATCCTTTGCCCACTTTTGGATGGGGTTGTTTGTTTTTTTCTTGTAAATTTGTTTGAGTTCTTTGTAGGTTCTGGATATTAGCCCTTTGTCAGATGAGTAGATTGCAAAAATTTTCTCCCATTCTGTAGGTTGCCTGCTCACTCTGATGGACCTCTTCAAGGAGAACTACAAACCACTGCTCAGTGAAATAAAAGAGGACACAAACAAATGGAAGAACATACCATGCTCATGGATAGGAAGAATCAATATCGTGAAAATGGCCATACTGCCCAAGGTTATTTATAGATTCAATGCCATCCCCATCAAGCTACCAATGAGCTTCTTCACAGAATTGGAAAAAACTGCTTTAAAGTTCATATGGAACCAAAAAAGAGCCCGCATCTCCAAGACAATCCTAAGTCAAAAGAACAAAGCTGGAGGCATCACACTACCTGACTTCAAACTATACTACAAGGCTACAGTAACCAAAACAGCATGGTACTGGTACCAAAACAGAGATATAGACCAATGGAACAGAACAGAGTCCTCAGAAATAATACCACACATCTACAGCCATCTGATCTATGTGTATGAATTTTAACCATCAAGGCAGTAGAAGAAATTTTAATAAATCTAACAGCAGTAATGAAATAGAAAGCAAAAACCAGTAGATTTCATTGGTACAGCCAAAGGCTTACTCTTGAAAAAGACCAAGAAAATACATAGATCTTTATTGGTCTTGCCAGAGGCGTTTGAACCAGAGCAACTCCATCTTGAATAGGGGCTAGGTAAAATAAGGCTGAGGGCCACTGGGCTGCATTCCCAGGAGGTTAGGCATTCTAAGTCACAGGATGAGATAGGAGGTCTGCACAAGATACAGGTCATAAAGACCTTGTTGATAAAACAGGCTGTTGTTATAAAGAAGTCAGCCAAAATCCTTAAAAAATCAGGAAACAACAGGTGCTGGAAAGGCTGTGGAGAAATAGGAACACTTTTACACTGTTGGTGGGATTGTAAACTAGTTCAACCATTATGGAAAACAGTGTGGCGATTTCTCAAGGATCTAGAACTAGAAATACCATTTGACCCAGCCATTCCATTAGTGGGTGTATACCCAAAGGATTATAAATCACGCTGCTATAAAGACACATGCACCTGTATGTTTATTGTGGCACTATTCACAATAGTAAAGACTTGGAATCAACCCAAATGTCCATCAGTGATAGACTGGATTAAGAAAATGCGGCAAATATACACCATGGAATACTATGCAGCCATAAAAAAGGATGAGTTCACGTCCTTTGTAGGGATATGGATGCAGCTGGAAACCATCATTCTCAGCAAACTATCGCAAGAACAGAAAACCAAACACCGCATGTTCTCACTCATAGGTGGGAATTGAACAATGAGATCACTTGGACACAGGAACGGGAACGTCACACACCGGGGCCTATTGTGAGGAGGGGGGAAGAGGGGAGGGATAGCATTAGGAGATATACCTAATGTAAATGATGAGTTAATGGGTGCAGCACACCAACATGGCACATGTATACATATGTAACAAACCTGCACGTTGTGCACATGTACCTACCCTAGAACTTAAAGTATAATAATAATTAAAAAAAAAAAAAAAAAGAAGCCAGCCAAAACCCACCCAAAACCAACATGGCTAAAAGAGTAACTTCTGGTTCCCCTCACTGCTCATTATATGCTAATTAGAATGCATTATCATGTTAAAAGACACTCCCACCAGTATCTTGACAGTCTGCAGATGCCATGGTAATGTCAGGAAGTTACTCTATATGGTCTAGAAAGGGGAGGAACCCTCAGTTCCGGGAATTGTCCACTCCTTTCCCTGAAAACTCATTCATAATCCACCCCTCATTTGGCATACAATCAAGAAGTAACAATAAAAATGGGCAACCAGCAACCCTGGTCCTGTTTTGTCTATGGAATAGCCATTCTTTTATTCCTTTACTTTATCTCAATAAACTTGCTTTCAGTTTACGGACTAGCCTAGAATTCTTGATTGCCCAAGATCCAAGAACTTGCTCTTGGTGTCTGGATCGGGACCCCTGTCTGGTAACAGTCTTGTCTAGGGAAAAAAAAAAAAACACATAAATGAACAGCATGTGGAATGTGAACAAGAACATAACTATTAATAGATAGATGGAGAGTGAAAACCTAAGAGAATACAATATTTGTAAATGTGTAAGAATGTTATCAAAATGCTTCTGGAAAAATGCTTAGTACGTCCCTCACGCTTACCTGTACCAGGGGTCCATATTTCTAACTTTGGAAGTGCCTCCTGGATATGTCCACGTGGGTGCCTGGCCATCCACTCAAATCCAACCTCTCTAAAAAGTGATTCTCCCCTACTTCCTTCTCACACAATTGTGTGGCCAGAGCAGCCAGACCAATGGCTCCAAACTACCCCCAAGTGTACTGATAATAAGGAATTCATGCCATTTAATTTGGGCACATTTATCTCAAGATCAAGAACGTAGGTGTAGCCCTGGGCCAGGGGAGTCAGGGTGATATAGAGAGAAGGTGGTACCTCTGGTGTGGAGGCCAAGGACTTCGGATAGTTCAGCCACATCAGGTGGGCTCTTCGTGTGAATTAGATGACCTCGATGTTCTTTTTAACGCTCATGTCGTAATACATTGAAACCCTAGCTTCAACACTTTAAAAAGTTCTTATTAGCAAATAAATTACAGACTGAACTCCTGAATCATTTGCAGCCATTTTTTATTCCAAACATGTATGTTTTTGTAAACCTGACATTTCCCAAACAGTGCAAGTGAATCAGAAGTGATTGCTTAGACTTTAATACACGTGACATTGTGAGGCAGTACACCCTCCCCCCACCCACCAAAATTCCTCAGTGGAAATGTACATGGATGCATCAGTAAAGTTCCGGAAGTGCAGATAGCGTGGGTGCCTGCCATGCAATTAATCACTCGTAAAGCTTTTAAACTCACTCTGCCAGTCACACCGTGCACATTAGAATTAAAACAACAACATCAACATAAAAAACCTTAACACAGTCTGAAACCTAGATCATTGTGCTATAAAGCATTGCACCATGTTGGGAAATTTGTTCACTCATTCCCCCCATGTGCTGAAAATTCAGAAGACATCCCAGAAGTTTCATTTTGGCCCTACTGGCTCTGTGTTCTCCCTTCAGCCATTCTGTGTTTCAGAAAATGTTCTCCACTGTGTATATTATTACTCTATACATATCAAAATATCAACTAAAAGTGTGCACACTAAAGCATTTCTGAAATGATGCTCACTTTCTGCCTTTTGTCTACTAAAGGCTCCAAGTGACAATCCTTTCCAGCACCTCTAAATTTTGAGAAGTTTGAGCCAAGTATACAGTTCACCAGATGTACGTTTCACACGTAACCCAGACATAACTGCAAGCACCTGGCCATAATGCCTTACCCAAAAATAAGTTATAACCTTTCAAAAAGCCACCATGCTAGGGTTCCACAGGTAGCATACAGCACGCGGATCGTTTGGGGATCTGCTATGCTTCCGCATGGAAAACAGGATGTTCCCAGGAGTGCTGTTGGGTTGTTGTTTTAAACCTCATTGCGTTTGGCTCAAGGGCAGTAGCTACATGATTTGGTGAAGGAGGACTTCCTATTGGATCTTCTACAAAGTCTCCCATACCTCTGAGTACCCACGATGCTGGCAGAGGTTTCCTGAAGAACTGCCTGAGGAAACCTCAGTGCCGAGGGATTCGGAATGGATGCCTGTCAGTTGCCACTAAGCCAGCGGACCCTGCCCCTCCTGCTAGTGTCCCCTTGTTTCTAAACTTCACGGCCTCTTCTTTGTGACAGCTCTACAGCTCACGTGGGGGATGTTCCAAACTCTCCTGGGTCCTGTGTACATTGAGCACAAGCAAAACTTGTTTTAAAAAAGGGGCGCCGTTTTACTCAATGTTTACAAAGGTCCTTTGTGATATTTAAAAAGCATTTCAGTTCTCTGAACAGTTGGTTCAAACCACACTGAAGATTCAACTAAAAGCTGAAGGAAACTGAAATAATACTGCTCAGGAGCATATCTTATAGGATTCCACAGTGAACCCATGGAAGCAGGAAGGGGTGAAAGTAGAACATACTGTAGAATTTTCAAATAATATTCTGGAGGGGTAACAGATATAGCAATCCAGCCCATCTGCTTCCCCTGAGAGCATAGAGAGGGCTTCTGAGCTGGGAAGGAGCTTGTGAACTGCCCAAATTGAGAGAGCGCTAATGATATGCTTACCTTCTCTATCACTGCGCAAAATGGTTAACTCCCCAGTCCCTGTAGCCCCACCTGCTACTAAGCATGATCAGACCAGCAGAGGCATCATCCTTCCCCAGACAGTTTCCTGGGGAGGCTTTCAGTATCTGCTCGTGGTGATGCCAAGGCTGGTTTTCTTAAAACCTGCCTTTATAAAGTCTTAGTGACTTCCTGGGTATACAGCTCCTCATGTGGGTCCACCCATGCAGAATCAAGCAGAAGCAAATAGGTCCTAGCTCTGAGACTGCCCACAGGAGTCTGCCCTTCTCAAATGGGGCTTTGCTGGCGGGCAGAACATGGGCCTGTGAGTCACCCTTCTACACTGTCACCGACACACCTACACCCCTGGCAGCGGACAACTTAGTTGCTCTAAGTGCATGTGGCCAAAGCTGTTGATGGTGCTGTTCCAGTAATATCACCTGAGAATCTTAAATGCTTCATTAAAGAAAACATGGCATTATGAACAAGAGTCCATCAAAGGAAAGCTGCAAATGGCATCCCATTCAAAAAGTCCACGTCTCATACACCATTGCATTTTGCCACCCTGAGGCAAAATCTCCCTGAAGTGTTCTCTGGGGAACCTCCAGCACCTTGCGCAGTGCCTGACACACAGCAGGGGCCTCAGAAATGGCTGTTAATCAGTGACTAAAACCCACTCAAGACTGCTTTTCTTATTGCTTTTGATAAAACTCATAAGTGAACTCTGAGTGAGAGTTGGTTTCTTTGCCTCATCCTGCTTCCTGTAGCTACCTCTGTGCCTTCATCCCACAGTTGGATGCAACATCCCTGATTTCCAGGATCAGCTTGGTTCATGCCATTGACCCTCGGTTTTTTTGGTTTATTCCCATGTTCACCAGGAAGAGAAGCATGAGGTTACATTTGTAACCTCCCTACAGCAGAGTCAACTGCATAAGAAGAGACCGAAAGACACACCTGCTCCATGCCAGGTTAGTACCCACCCATCACCCTCATCATTTTGCCAAAACTTTAGATATGTTTGTGAGTATTAGCCAAGTATGTGTATTAAAAATCTGTCTTCCCAGAAGTTGAGTTTGGTGTCCTTTTGACAATGTTCACAGACTCCCAACATGTTAGCTTCCAGTTTAAAAAGGTGCTACAAGAGAGATCCTTGGTTTTATAGATTGTTTCATCCCCACTGGATGCCATGTGTATGTAGCTGGCACTTTGGCAGGCTGTAATAAGCCATTAAGACTCTGTTAGACCCTGATCTTAGCCCCATGTTTCCTGTCTTATTAGATGGTTATCCATCAGTAGGAACAGCAGCCACAGTTGCTAACAGTTATTGTGTGATCACTCTGGGCCAGGTCAGTGCTGAGCATGCTACATCCATCACCTTACTGCCCTTTCAGAAAATCACACTGCACTCAAAACTAGGCAGCACAGTGCATCTGACAACATATCTACTGTCAAACAGAGAGCTTGGATACTGAAGGCCATAACTCAGCTCTCACACCTGCAGGGGGTAGGGAGGGGCCGTGCTCTGCTCAGATCCCTTTGCATCATTTCTTTTGCATCATTTACCTGTGTTTCCCTAGGCTTAGGATGCACCTGTGGTTTTCCTTTAGAGGACTGCCCTGAGCTACTAGAGCCATTATGCCAGTAGGAATTGAGAACAGAATGTTTACACCTCCTCTGGGTGCAGCCAGCCCCTTGATTCAGGTTGGGACACCTCTGAGGCCTAAGTTTCCCTCTGGAGTTCCCCTGATCAGGCTGAGGCTAAACTCCATGGAGCTCTCCCTGAAATGACAAACCTTTGCCTGGCTTTCTCTCCTTCCTTGTCCTGCTTCCCCCACTCCCTTACTGGTATCCCCTGGGAATACTTCCTTAATAACTTACTTGCACACAAATCCTTGTTTCAGGGACTGCTTCTTGGAAACCCAACCTAAGACATTTTTAAAAAAATGGTTAAATGGTCCTTTCTGGGATGGAATCTGCAATCACCACTAGCTGGGACAGCCAGGGTGGTAGGGGAAATGAAGATCTCTCAACGAAAATTACCAAAAAAAGGCAATCCCTCACAGCATTCAGACCCAATTCTTTGCTTAGGGGACAATGATTTAGTCCTTGTGGTGTGTGAACTCTGATGTAGGACGTCCAGGATGAGACACCATTCTGAGGTTTACCAGATGACCACATGGCATTGCTCCAAGCTTTCATCCATCATCTGTGTAGAAGGAGGGTGACATGTCTGCTATATAAAGGTGATACAGAGCAGATTTCTTGCTAGGGATCAGGTTTTCCATCCAAATTCTTGTTGGGAATCTTCCAATGAAAAGTACATATGAAAAGACACTTACAGTTCTTTAGCACACGTTAGCACGTGACTCCACACTTCATCGAGGCAATAAAGATGTGAAATGTTCTTAGGGGTCTTGCCACATCCACAGTTTATATGCACCACTGCCAGCCTGGTGGATTCATTACGTGAGGTTTCTTCAACTTATTTCATCTGTAAGTCTTTTTAAACAGCAAGTTCCAAAGTACAGTAAGATTTTCATCCTTTAAAATTTGTATTCATGGATACGTACTTCCAAGATTTTAGGCCAGATATCAGTGCTTGAGTGAATTATATAACTATTTAATAGAAATAATAAAACATTGATACAAATATAAAGACATAATCAGTATAAAAGGCTTATATTTATAAAAAATACTTTAGGTAACAGTTTTCCCCTGAGGGTTGACCATGCATGTTGCATCCATAAATATTGCTCGGCTCTGAAGCTCACTCTCCAAAGTTCAGAGTTCATCTTTAAAGGAAGTGGTGCTGGCCCCGGTCGTGTGACCTGGCCGAAGTGGCTGCCTCAGGCTGGCACCTGGGCTTGATAGAATGAAGAAGAGAACAGCATCAGTGGGGCCTCCGAAAAATCTGGAGAAGATTTTTTTCTTCCAAATATGGAAGATACAAAGATCAAGGATGACAGGCTAGTGATCAGGTCATGTGACTGGTGTGGCAGCTCACTGGTTTTTCTGGACCCAGTCCCAACTGTCTTCATTCTCTTTCCGGTTCTTCTCAGCTTCGATAATTTCTTTGTACCTTCGGCGAAAGAAGCCCATCTGAAAGGCAGAAAGAAAGAGGAGAAGCTGAGTTAGAAGTACTGAAGAATCAGCCACTGTGACCCCAAGGCAGCCTGTCCCTGGGTAGGTGTGACCTGTACTCACAGGGCTGGAGAGGCCTGGGGGACCCCTCAGATTCGAGAAAACACTGGCAAGAAAAACATCCTGTGGAGACATTTTTCAAAATGCACGGACTTCCTGCGGGTGACATTAGGTTAGCTGTTTGTTCCTTGTAAAATGCATCTGGTGTAGTGTTTTCCAGACTGCGTGCTGGGGAATACTAGTTACTGAGAGCTGTTCAAAAGTGTTTGGGAGTCAAAAAAGGTTTCATGGCTGGGCGCAGTGGCTCACACCTGTAATCCCAGCACTTTGGGAGGCTGCCGATTACTTGAGGTCAGGAGTTTGAGAGCAGCCTGGCCAACATGGTGAAACTCTGTCTCTACTAAAAATACAAAAATTAGCTGGGCATGGTGGTGTGTGCCTGTAATCCCAGCTACTTAGGAGGCTGAGGCATGAGAATTGCTTGAGCCCGGGAGGTGGAGGTTGCAGTGAGCCGAGATCGTGCCACCACTGCACTCCAGCCTGGACGACAGAGTGAGACTCCATCTCAAAAAAAAAAAAAAAAAAAAGATTTCATGGTCAAACAAGTTTGGGAAACGTGGCTTTTTTTTTTTTTCTTTTTTTTAGAGAGAGTCTTAATGTACAGTGGAAAGTAAAGGATCCATTACCATTAATTCCGGTGGGGAAAAAACCAGGGACCTGACATTTCCCAAGCTTATTTGGCTTTTGATAAACCTAGTATCTTGAGAGATCTTAGCCATCTGTGGAATAATTTAATAAATACTGCTCTCACATGAGAGGCTGTTTAAAGCACCTGCAGGTCTGCATTGTACCTTGCTGTCATTTACATCTTTCTCTCACACCCGTGGAATTTGTGCGGTCTGTGCACCACAGTCAGCAGCACATTCTCACCTAGAACGGGCGTTTCATCCTGACCCAGGATGGCAATTTCCTCTAGCTTAGTTCTGAAAAGACTCTGCCCTTTGATGTTGCATTAGGTCTTACAACTCTTCACATATGGTAAGACAGGTTTCTAATTTTTCTCATAGTCATCACCACTGAACAGTTAAGCAATGTTTGTAGCCCAAAGCTTACCTTCCTTTCCTCCCATGCTCTCAGAGACTCGGCATCTCTCGTCCTCGGCTCACTAGCATTG
The DNA here is from genome assembly GCF_047675955.1 of Chlorocebus sabaeus. Lineage (NCBI taxonomy): Eukaryota > Metazoa > Chordata > Mammalia > Primates > Cercopithecidae > Chlorocebus > Chlorocebus sabaeus. Next base: position 1,707,953 of record NC_132918.1, read on the forward strand.
GTGGGCTCTGTTGACGAGGTCAGACATTCCCCTCTGCATCTCGCCTTAAACATGGCTGACTGCATTGGGTGTATAAAGACCCCAGCTCCCTCTCTCCTCGGGTAGAATAACCCTGAGGTGCATGTTCTACCAGTTTCCCATGGAGCTTGCCTGCAGAGGTAACCAGCTTGATGACACATCTTTTATTGGCTTCCTTCTCCAACAGTTTTTCCTGAGATCACCTTCCAAATAAATGACTTGCCCTCAAATCATTGTTTCAATCCCCTTGAACAGACGAAATGAAACAAACACACACACTTGACCTGGTGCTGGTGGGCCTGCCACACTGCAGGTTTGTGGTACCATGGTATCAACAGCCTGCAATTCCCAAGTCATATTTGAAAACCCTCAAGACTCTCTCTGCAGTCTGCTGCCAACAGTGCACACACACACAAGACGTGTCCTACACAAATCACGAAGCAAACCCAGCTGTCACGGGCACATCAAATGTCTTTGTTGTCTGTGTACTTGTCCTCAGGCTTCTTCACTACGAGCCAAACATCTAGGGAAGCATCACAGCCACCCTGATGGTCACAAGCTCCCCCAGAAAGGGAAGGCAGGTGGAGCTCAGGAACTGTCTGTTGCCACCATCTTTCTACCTCCCTAAAGGGGGCTTACTGTCTAAGCCAAAGACGAGAACTGTCAAGGGAGCCACCGGGTATCTTCACCCATGTTGTCAAGGAGATCCTAAGCATTCACTGTGAGTAGAGCTGATAAGGTGGTGCAGTTTGAATGACTGGGAAAGAACAGAAGCTTTCTTAGAACAACTGGCAAGAGTCTTATGTTCTGAGGCCAGTTTTGTAAACAGACATTGAGTTCCCGGTGATTTCAGCCCTGGAGGTTTCTTCCGAGCATAAGACCACATTCGTCAGAATGCCACGTTCTGACGCCCCCACACATATACTTTTCTCTCCTAAAACCTCTTCCACCTTCTCTCTGCAAGAGATGTGGAAAAGTTGCTTGGCTAGAATTTTCTGGATAATTAAGAAAAAGTCATACTCGTCATCCCCACAGCACACCCACAGAAGGTCAGAAAAACGGACCAAGACGGAATGGAAATCTAAGAAGCTACTGCCTGAAATGTCATTCTTTTGTGATAAAGATGTGGTTGGCCAAGAAAACATGATCAGATGTGGCTGGTCACATGCCATGAAGGAGAATGTAATCATGAAACTGTGGCTGGATGTAACAGGGAAATAAGATTCTCTAGCACATACCTTTGGCTGCTGATGTTGCAGTGTGTCAATAGTCCCAGGTCACTCAGTTGTAATTCCAGAGAAGTCCCATTTCCCTACCATGGCACTATCAAGCAGAATCTTTTTTTCTTTTTTTTTTGTTTTGAGACGGAGTCTCGCTCTGTCACCCAGGCTGGAGTGCAGTGGCCAGATCTCAGCTCACTGCAAACTCCGCCTCCTGGGTTTACACCATTCTCCTGCCTCAGCCTCCCGAGAAGCTGGGACTACAGGCGCCCGCCACTTTGCCTGGCTAGTTTTTTGTATATCAAGCAGAAAAGATTCTGTCCCCTTATTATATCCTGCATTTGTCTTAGGGCTCCTTGAAGGCAGGCTTTGTGCTTTCAATCCCCAGCACTCAGCATCTCACCTGTCCTTGGTACCAGTGATAAATTACAAAGGATGCCTCCACACCCTTTACCATGTGACTCTCCAGCTCTTCCCATCATGAGGTGGAGTCTATTATTCCAACCTTGATTCTCTGCTGAGACTAGCTTTGACAATTGGATGAGATGGAGGAGATGCTGTGTCTGTTACACACTTAGTCCCTAAGGGGCCTTGCACACTTCCAATTTCTTTCTCAGAACCCTGCCCTGCTTCCATACAAATGCCTATGTCTAGCCTGCTAAGAGACCAGTTTTTTTTTGAAGCCCTCCCAGACTAGCCAACTCCCAGCTGCCTGCAGAGGCACATGTAAGTCCTGCTGAGCTCCAACTGCCCCATTGAGTTCAGTCCAAATTGCCAACCCACAGAATTGTGACCCGCATAGATGGATATTGCTTTTTTTTTTTTTTTTTTTTGAGACGGAGTCTCGCTCTGTCACCCAGGCTGGAGTGCAGTGGCCGGATCTCAGCTCACTGCAAGCTCCGCCTCCCGGGTTTACGCCATTCTCCTGCCTCAGCCTCCCGAGTAGCTGGGACTACAGGTGCCCGCCACCACACTCGGCTAATTTTCTTTGTATTTTTAGAGACAGGGTTTCACCGTGTTCGCCAGGATGGTCTCAATCTCCTGACCTTGTGATCCGCCCGTCTCGGCCTCCTAAAGTGCTGGGATTACAGGCTTGAGCCACTGCGCCCGGCCGGATATTGCTTTTAAGCTGCTGAATACTGGGGTGGTTTTTCATGAAGCGTAAGTTAACTGGTAAAGACTCATTATTTTTTTTTGCTGACTTAATGAATCAGACAGACAGCTGATAGGGCTCTAGATTTAAAGAGCATCAGTCAGGGTATCTTGCTGAACTGGACTTTTCACCTTTTTTTTTTTTTTTTTTTTTTTGAGACAGAGTCTCACTCTATCGCCCAGGCTGGAGTGCAATGGTGCCATCTCAGCTGACTGCAACCTCTGCCTCCCAGGTTCAAGTGATTCTCCTGCCTCAGCCTCTCGAGTAGCTGGGACTGCAGGTGTGTACCACCCTGCCCAGCTAATTTTTGTATTTTTAGTAGAGACAGGGTTTCATCTTTTTGGCCAGGCTGGTCTCAAACTCCTGACATCAAGTGATTCGCCCACCTCGGCCTCCCAAAGCGCTGGGATTATAGGCATGAGCCACCGTGCCCGGCCTGAACCAGACTTTTCTTGTTCATCTCTAAGAACAAAAGCTGGCTTACTTTCTCATAACTATGCTAGTGTAAGGATTTGATATAGACAGTGTGTAAACAATCTGGAAAGGATTTAGAGCACCTGAACTCACTCTTACACGTGGCTTTCATGTGCTCAAGTCTTTATGTATGCCATTCTTGCGAACAACAAGGCGAAGGCACTGTCATCTCTTGCAGGCACCCAGAAGCAAGCTTCTTTCTCTCAGTGGAGTGGTGTCAGCATCGGGCCTGAACATCACCCCCATCCACCCATGGCTGAAACAGCCTTGCAAGCTCTATGCCCCACTCTAACGCTGCAGGTCTCCAGTCCTGTTCCTAACACAGCCCATGCATAATTTCTTGCATGGGAGGTCAGAGTTACCATTGATGTATGTCTTCCTTTTTTTAAGAGTCCGAAGACCATTTCTGAAAACATAATGCACTCTCATGGCTAGGGAGCTGTGGGTACAGTAGTGCAGGTGCTCCACTGCATTTAAGGGGCTGGGAGATGGATACCACTCACATCACAGGTATCAGACGTATAAGTTTACTATAGCTGTTTTCCAACAGATGGCAGTAGAGTGTCTTGTTCTCATAAACTCAGGGTGTTCTGAATTTTTTCTGACAGATGGAAGTAAAGAGTCTTTAGAAAGGGGTGCTATTTACTATTACAGTTTGCACAAATGTGCCCTATAGTCTAGTGGTGGCTCTGCCAAACTAATATTGTTTCTTTTTTTTGGAGGGGGACGGAATCTCCCTCTGTCACCAGGCTGGAGTGCAGTGGTGCGATCTTGGCTCACTGCTATCTCCGCCTCTGAGGTTCAAGTAATTCTCCTGCATCAGCCTCCCAAGCAGCTGGAATTACAGGCCTGCACCACCATGCTCAGCTAATTTTTGTATTTTAGTAGAGACGGGTTTCACCACGTTGGCCAGGCTGGTCTCGAGCTCCTGACCTTAGGTGATCCACCTGCCTCAGCCTCCCAAAGTGCTGGGATTACAGGTGTGAGCCACCGCGCCCGGCCTGGGAAGGTCACTTTCTGGCTTTGAGCCATAGTGTCTTCATCTCTGCCTAAGAGATCAATGGGATTCTCAGACCTCTTCCAACCCTGAAACATCATGACAGCTTTTTTTCTGTTTTCCCCCAAGTGAATTCAGGGCTCTAGCCTGTGGGCCACATAGCTCGGTACTCAGGACTTACACTAAGGGGGAACAAGGCTTTGTCCCGTCTCAATTTTTCTCAAAGATTTTTGAGAAATTTTTTGAAAATTCAATTTTCAATTTTTAAAACTTTGTTAATTTTTGAAAGAAACAAATAGAATTTAATAATACTTTAAATGATTATGAGGTCTTGGAATTCATAAAACACATGCAGTTATGTTCACTTATCTAACTTTTATAGTCTTTTGAACTATCGGATTTTAAGGTCAATTTTACCGATGAGGAAAGTAGGCAAAGGCTTGATGAAGTTGAACACGTAGCTCTCAATCAGATGTCTTGTAAGTGTCAGGACTAGGGACTTGGGAAGTAAGTCTAGGACTCTTAACTCATGTAACATAGCGACTGCCTGGTTAGCTCATCAAGAACGGAAAAAATATTCATTCTCTAAAAATAAAAACTCAAAATAAGCAACCCATAAGAAAAAGTCACTGAAAGTAATTTGCGAGAACCAGAAAAAAGTATGTCATCTTCTAAATGCCCTAGAGGCACAGTAGTATTCCCAGCAGTTCTCAATAAATGCAAGTCAGTAAATAAAGAACAGGTCTTCCCAGCTAACATTTTCTAATAGAATGTCAATTAGGAATGAGGAAGTGAAAAACGAAATTTAGCAAGGTTTTTGTCATCCCCTTGAGTAAAGATAATGACTTCAACTAAAGATAATGGCTAAAGATAAAATATAAAAACTAAAGACTAAAGATAAAGATAACACTAAACTAAAGATAGTGACTCTGAATTTGATGATCTAACAAGTACAAATGATCCCCAAATTACCACACCTCGACTTAACAGTTTTTTGACTTTATGATGGGTTTATTGGGGTATTAAATGCATTTCTGACTTAAAATATTATAAGTCAAGGAGCACCTGTAGTTCCTTTGCTTAAGAGATACATGGTCTAAATCTGTAACTCTTCATACACATGCCAGGAAATGCACGAGCCCCTTCAGCCTGCTATAGTACTTCATAGCCAGTCCTACCTATTCCATTACTGCCAGGACCCAAAGTCCCCCGTCCCAAGGTTAAGTGGGCCTCCTTCAGACATACACACCTGCTCATGTGAGCATGCATGGGTGCCTTGGGGAAAGCTTTGAGAAGCACTGGGCAGATCTCTGTTTTTGTTGCCAGCTGAGCCCACCCCGAGGGTGCTGGGAAATGATTAATGATGGGCTAAGCTGGACGCCCAGCAGCCCCACACTCACTTCCAAGCCAACGGAGTCAATGTTTTTCTGCATTTTTTTCTGGAAACTTCTAGCACTTGCTTCACCATTTGAGGGGCAAGGGGCTCTGTTAACTGTTCTGTCTGTAGCAGAAGAAACATAGAAACCCTAGAGGAGGTGACTCAAGCCAAGCTTTGCTTGGCTAGAGGCCGAAGGAGCAGTGTGCTTTCTGGTTTTTGTGTCTGCTGGTCCTGCAGCTCCAAAGAGCAGCTCCCTGAACCCTCCTAACAGACATACACAATTTTCTGATATAACCATGTATTCAAAAGCAGCCAGAAAACTCCTAGGGAAACAACAGATTGCCCCAAACAGCCCTACTTAGATGGGCACTGCGTGAGGCATGAGGCCTGACCGAGTTCTGGGGTGTCCACCCTGCAGCAACAGCCTCTTTGTCCCCAGTCCCCTGCAGGGTGAGAGGGGCCAGTTGGATGATGCCTTGGCATCTGGTCTCTTGGGGGATCCTACCCGCTCCCCGGCCTTTGGGCTGCTTCCTAGACAGTGATTCTGAGGACCTGGGACAAATTCCTTTTTTGGACTAACTCAAGACTTCATGTTTATAGTTCTCTTCAGTTACTTGACTATTTACATAGCATGTCTCTGTCTTGAGATGTCGACAGTGCAACATCAGCCCAATATTTACTCCCAAGCACAAACAAGCCCCCACTGAATGTCATTGGCACATGGTTCTAATTGAGGCAGTGTGAAGGGGGTGTGTGCAAGCACATAGGCATGTGTCTGTGCATTTTCTTTTTCTTTGGAGGAGAAGCGAGGACGCCCTCCCAGCCCAGTTTGCAGGGAAGGTGATAACCCAGTGGCCTCTGGAGGGGTTGCCAGACCTGACGCCTTCTCTGAGACATTTCACAGATTGGTTTTCTAAGTGTTTCTGCCTTAGGTCAGAAGTAATGCTCTCAAATAAAAACCATGAGCCCAAAGCCAGTCCGAAAGCAGCAGGCTCTTGGAACAGCCCCAGCTGACACAGGGTTTGAAGCAGCCCTTTTCAGAGGGCTGGCAAACACATTCTGCAGCCTGCCTCTTTGCCACTTGAGCAAGTGGGTCCTGGGCCTCCTGGGAAGAGAGGGCCATAGGGCTGGCAAAGCAGTCTCACTTCCCTTTGCTCCAAGTCATCTCGGTTTGCAAAAGGGTCAAATGGGAGAGAGAGGGTCTTTGGCAGACAGCAGTGAGGGAGGATGTGGGTCTCTCTCTTTCACTGAGTGGTGGCCTGTATGTTTTGGCAAACTGCAAACAAACAAGGACAGAGCTGGGGAGGGGAGGAGTGTGTGAGGGAGGCGGAGAGAAAGACAGGGAGGGAAGAGCTTGGAGTCCTAAATAAGGGAAGGGGGGTGTCTTTTTTTGAAACACCCCATCATCTTCATTCTTTCCACGGAAACCAGGCTGGCTTATATAAGCTGAAGGTATTTCTTAAAGGTGCAAGTCACACATAAAGTTGTTATCCCTCCTGCACCTCTGAACAATGTAACTTTCTCCTCCTAACAGGCCTTTATGATTGTCTTGAAGAGGTGCCAGGCCCAGGCATCTTCCAATCCAGTCAGGAGCTGAAGGAAAGGAGAGGGGACTCATTTGGACTTTTCTTCCTTTAAAAGCGTTTCATATTTCAAAGTTTTCTTCCTGCATGGTGGTTTGGCTGGCTACTGTAATCCTCGCACATAAAGTTTAAATTATGGCTCCCAGTGTCTGCTAACATCTCAGCTTTGGGAAAGCTGATTAGGATCCATTTCAGAATTTGAAGAGCGGTCTGGTCAGCTTGGGGCCCTCATTGTGGATTTTGTGTCAGAGCCAGGGCCTGCTGCCGCCAAGCATGAGAGGATGCCTGAGATGCCAGCGGATGGGCTTTCTCGAAGGCCGCCGGGGAGCTGTGCAGGGTCAGAGGCAGATGAGGGCCTGGGCTGGCTGAGTGCACCAGCAGGGAGCCTGGAGCTCAGCTCTGAAAAAGGCACTTGCTGATCCTGTAAGGGCTTTCTGTTTTAGGTAAACAGTTAGTAGCATCACAGTGCATGTGTAGGTGGGGCCAGGGGTTGGTAGCACAGGCCAAGTCCTGCTCACCTTCAGGGCTTTGCTGAAGCTGATTTTCCTACAAGTCTTCAAGACTAGGTGAGGACTCTGTTGTTGAGGCCAGGCACGGTGGCTCACGCCTGTAATCCCAGTACTTTGGGAGGTCAAGGTGGGTGGATCACTTGAGGCCAGGAGCTCAAGACTAGCCTGGTCAATATGATGAAACCCCGTCTCTACTAAAAATACAAAAATTAGCCAGTCATGGTGGCGCACACCTATAATCCGAGAGGTGAGCAGGACTACACAAGAGGCTGAGGCAGGAGAATTGCTTGAACCTGGGAGGCGCAGGTTGCAGTGAGCCAAGATTGCACCACTGCACTCCAGCCTGGGTGACAGAGTGAGACTCTGTCTAAAAAAAAAAAAAAAAAAAATAGGCCGGGCGCGGTGGCTCACACCTGTAATCCCAGCACTTTGGGAGGCCGAGATGGGCGGATCACGAGGTCAGGAGATCGAGACCATCCTGACTAATACGGTGAAACCCCGTCTCTACTAAAAATACAAAAATTAGCTGGGCGCGGTGGCGGGCGTCTGTAGTCCCAGCCACACGGGAGGCTGAGGCAGGAGAATGGCATGAACCCGGGAGGCGGAGCTTGCAGTGAGTGGAGATTGTGCCACCGCACTCCAGCCTGGGCGACAGAGCGAGACTCCGTCTCAAAAAAAAAAATTAAATAAAAAAATAAAAGAAAAAGACTAGGTGAGGGCTGTTGCTTATCTATCTTTGTCCCTTTACCTAGGGCCTGCCACCTAGTAGGCACCTACTACTCTTAGCCTAGTGAAGGTACTGGGCATCTTGCGAGCATAAAGCATGCAGACCCACAGGCCTGTGTGGTGCTGTGCATCTGGCGGCATGGCCAGCTGCTCCGCTCAGCTTTCAGTACCATGTCATGATTCACGTTTATGCAACACTTTTGGGAACAACCACTTTTGGCTCAGGAGCTCAAGGCAGCAGCAAGTGACCATAGGTGGCAATGCCAAGAGCTACTCTAGAAGGACATTCAAGAGCCACAGTTCTGTAAAGGGAAGAGGACTTCAACACTGTCCCCACCAACCACTGTCTTCAAAGGCCCTTAGTGAAGTGGGCAACCTGTCAGCAGTGGCAGCCGGGTAACACTCAGTGGCTTTCCCCTTGAAAGGAATGGAGGAAATTACATATGGAATACGGCAATAAGCCAGAAACATTAAGACCTCCCATATAAGTCAAATATGAGGCTGGAGTTTAGGCCATCAATCAACAGGTCTTTGGGTTACTGCACCATACTGTCAGTGTGATACCAAATCACTATTCACTATACATGATGTATCATTCTTAGGTTGTAGACATGGGAATCAGAGTTGACAAGAGGTCTGTCATTGAAGTTCTAGAAATACGTAGGTCTTTAAAATAATCCTACATTTCAATTGCTCTTTTAACCTCTTATAAAGTCATCACTTAGTTAGCCTTTTAAGGAAAGAAACAATTTTTCCCTAAAGAAATCCCCTCCACCAAGCCCCTTATCACATTACAACATTGCCTGAACAGACTGCACACTCTGACATAAATGCTGCACCAAGATTTTCTATTTGCCTCCTCTTCCCCAAAGGGGTTCCATTGTGATTTTATCTATGCCACTATGGGAGAGAGACGAGGTTTCATCTACTTTAAAATAGAACAAAACTTCTAGTTAGGCAAATTTTCATTTGTCATAGTGACTTTTAAGGAAAAGACACGGTGGCTCACACCTGGAATCCAAGCACTCTCAGAGGCTGAGGCAGGCGGATTGCTTGAGGCCTGGAGTTCGAGACCAGCCTGGCCAACATGGTGAAACCCCATCTCTACAAAAAATACAAAACTTAGCCAGACGGGTGGCAGGCACCTGTAATCCCAGCTATGCAGGAGACAGAGGTAGGAGAATCTCTTGAACCCAAGAGGTGGAGGTTGCAGTGAGTCGAGATCACGCTACTGCACTCCAGCCTGAGTGACAGAGTGAGACTCTGCCTTGTTTTAAAAAAACAAAAAAGATAAAGATTTTGCCCATATTTCGAACACTATGTACATGACAGATAAAAGGTAGCCACCAAGCCTTTGCCACTCCTCCCATTGAGAAGCAGTGTCTATTTCCCCTCCCGTGAACCTGAGCTGGCATATGACTGCTTTCACCAACAAAGTAAATGATGCTATGCCAGCTGTGGGCTAGCATTTAAGAGAACTGGCAGCTGTCACTGTGCTCTCTTGCAGCCTAAGCCACCACATAAAAACTCAGACCATCTGCTGGAAGAACCACATGGAGAGGCCCTGAGTCCACATGGAGAGGGAGAAGGACTTGACCGAATTCAGCCTTCCAGCTGTCCCTACCAAGGTGCCAGGCACGAGAGTGACGCTGTCTTGGACTCTGAAGACCAGCTCAGCCACCAGTTAAATGCCACTAAGTGACCTCACTCAATGTCATATGGGGCGGAAGAACCACCCAGCCAAACCCTTCCTGGATCCCTGACCCAGAAATGTGTCAGATGTAATGGTTGTTTAAAGTCACTCAATTTGGGGGCAGTTTGTTATGCAGCATAGCTCGCTGGTATGATACAACAGCCTGCAATTCAGGCAGCAGCAGCACTAACAACCATGACATCCTGCAGGAGCGAACTCCTTTGGGGTGCCGCCTAATTGTTTTCTTTTCTGAGAGTCTCTTCCCCAGTATCGCCTAAACCACCATCCTGCATCTTTCTCCCCGCCTGACTCCGTGGGAGACAGGTGACCCACACTGGGCCGGGTGGATGATCTCCCTGCCAACTCCCTTCCTCCCTTCCAGAGTTGATGGGAGTGGACATTTGACTTGAGCTGGGCCAGGCAGATCCTCTCTCCCAGACATGTGGGACCAGGAATCAGAGGTGGCTGATCATTTTGCATCTATGGCTAGCAGACCTTGAGATGTAAGGTTGGAGGGGCTGGAGGCAACCATCTTCCTACAGTGTGTAGGGAAACATACAGAAAGCTGGTCTGCAGTGGGAGGAGAACGATGCGGATGTGTAGCCAAGTAGAGAGAAGGGGCTTCCTTCTGTTGTCCTTCCTTCTGCTGGGCGGGGGCGACAGGGAGTGAGGCAAGCCCAGCCTTGTCTCCTAGCCTCCTCTAAGCACCACTCACTCAGAAAGCCCAACACCAAGCTCCTCCTCTTCCCAAACTAATCTGAATCTTGCCTTCCCTACCCTGATTAAGAGCATCCATCCTTTGTCTGAACTTATCTCAAGGAGATACAGCTATTCTTTTTTTCTCCCTGACCTCTCAAGTCCAACTGGTCAGCAAACTCTGCCTGTCCTACCTTGACCCATGGCAATGGCTCTGCTCTCGTCCCCGCACTGTCCCCAGATCTCTCTTTCCTTTTAGAGACGGGGTCTTGCTCTACCACCTGGTGCAGTGGTATGATCATAGCTCACTCTAACCTCAAATTCTTAGGTTTAGGCAATCCTCCGGCCTTGGCCTCCCAGAGCTCTGGGATTACAGGCATGAGCCACTGCACCCAGCCCCAGATCTCTCTCTCCACACGATCTGGTCATGCTACCACTCTGCTCACAGACCTCCCATGCTCCCCCTTTGCCCTGGTTAGCGGTGGCCTTCACAACTGTGGCAGACAGTCTTGCTGCACGTCAGTGACTGCCCTCCAGTGACAAGCTTTACAAGCTGCTCCCCACAAACCCTGTTTATTTTCCCACCTCTTCCTTCCCTCTGGATGGAACCTTCATCTACCCTTCTCTGCCTGGAAAACTCAACCCACACTCAAGGTCAGACTCGAATGACACCTCATTTATGAACTGTCCTCTGGCTTCTGTGTGCTGAGCACAGTGCTAAACATTTTCCCTGCATAACCTCTACATACCAAACTGGAGGTGATGGCCTCCTTTTTACAGAGGAAGAAACTGAGGGTCACAGAAGGTAAGCAACCCCCTTAAGGCTTCATGTCCGGCAAGTGTGAGAGTCAGGATTGTTGCCCACAGCTGTCAGCCTGAAAGCTGCTCTCATCTACCACACTGTTCCCTGTGACCTTTTTTAAATTTTATTTATTTTATTATTTTTATTTTTTTTCGAGACGGAGTCTCGCTCTGTCGCCCAGGCTGTAGTACAGTGGCACGATCTCGGCTCACTGCAAGCTCCGCCTGCCGGATTCCGGCCATTCTCCCGCCTCAGCCTCCCGAGTAGCTGGGACTATAGGCGCCCACCACCTCACCTGGCTAGTTTTTTGTATTTTTTAGTAGAGACGGTGTTTCACCGTGTTAGCCAGGATGTTCTCGATCTCCTGACCTCGTGATTCGCCCGCCTCGGCCTCCCAAAGTGCTGGGATTACAGGCTTGAGCCACCGCACCTGGCCTCTCTGTGACCTTTTAATCCTCTCTCCTCCTTGGGGGCAAGGTAGGGGGACTCATGGCGCCTTCTTCTCAGTTTCCAGAGCAGTCACTGTGCAGCACTCACCACCCTCCATGATGCCTGCAGGTCTACTGCTAGGTGGTGAGGTGGTCAAGGGCAGGGAAGGGCACAGTTATTGCCACATCCCAGTGCCTAGTCCAGGCAAAGCAAGGACTGGGGCAAAGCAAACGTTCGAGAAATGTGAGCTGAAATGAGATACTGCTCTGGGTTGACTAGCAAAGCCGTTTTGACCCAGGTGACCTCATTCAACAGCCTCCTCAAAGCTTTCTTGCCACCCGTTAGTTACGGCAAGCCCTGGTCTGGGCACACGGTGTGTCCCTGGTGGCCATGACTGCCCTCTCCCTCCCAGTCTGTGGCAGAGGGCAGAGTGTGCCTTCTCAGGTCCTGGCTCTGTGGATCCCACACAGCTGGGTGACCTCAGGGTTCTGCCCACCCATGACAGCATCTCCTGCAACCATGCTTTCTTTAAACAAACACAGCAAAAGCAAGGCAAAGCAGGTGGCGGGCTGGAGGAGGCAGGGGTTGTGCAGAGAAGACGGGCACCCCTGAGGGGCAGAGCCAGGTGGGGTGGCCAGAAGGAGGGCATGCAGGCCACAAGGGGAAGTGGGGCTCGGCCACAACACTCCCTGCTCTGTGCCCTGTCTGGTTCCACACACCCAGCCATACAGGACACAGCTCCTCTCATTTTAAGAGCCCATATGAAGGCAGAAGGAAGTCTCACACACACATACACACACGCACACCCACACCCACTCACACTCATGCACCAAAGCCCTCAATCAGCAAGAAACCTTGTCTTTTCAGATCCCAAACACTGAGCAGGCTTTGTTCTCCACCCACAGCCCAGAGGCTGTCTCAGCAGGAAGGAGTTGGAGTTGCAGAAAAGGGAGAATTAAGAATCTATCTGGCAATGTGGATTAAATAAACAACAAATTGGCAGATTGTTTTTAAAAGGCAACATCCACTATTGGCAAACAGACATTTCTGATACATTGCTTGTGGGAGGGTGAATCAGCATGACTTTCTAGAGGGCAATTTGCAATAGTAATAAAAGGCTTAGGCCGGGCGCAGTGGCTCACACCTGTAATCTCAGCACTTTGGGAGGCTGAGGCGGGAGGATCACCTGAGGTCATGAGTTCAAGACCAGCCTGGCCAACATGGCAAAACCCCATCTCTGCTGAAAATATTAAAAAAAAAAAAAAAAAAAAAAAAAAAGCTGGGCGTGGTGACAGGCACCTGTAATCCCAGCTATTCAGGAGGCTGAGGCAGGAGACTCGCTTGAACCTGGGGGGCGGAGGTTGCAGTGAGCTGAGATCACTCCACTGCACTCCAGCGTGGGCGACAAGAGCAAAACTCCATCTCAAAATAAATAAATAAATAAAATTTTAAAAAGGCTTAAAATACTCATTCCTTTTGATGGTGATTCTATTTCTAGGCTTTCATCCTAATGACATAATGAAAGATTTGTGCAAATATTTGGCTCCAAGGATATTTAATGTGGTGCTGTTAAAAGAAGTGTGAAACCAGGAGCAACCTAAATTCCAGTATCGGGGACTGGATGAGTAGACTGCAGACACTCTACAGCTTTAAGATGTGCTGGAAACGTGCTTTGAACAATATGGAAAGATGTTCGCAGTACTGTCTTCAGGGAAAAATAGGAATATGTTTTTCCCAGATTAATAAATCAAATCCAGGCCAGGTATGTTGGTTCACGCCTGTAATCCCAGCTTTGGGAGGCTGAGGTGGGAGGATAGCTGGAGGCCAGGAGTTCAGGACCAGTATGAGAAACATAGTGAGACCCTATGTTTACAAAAAATAAAAAAGTGAGCCAGGCTTGGTGCATGCCTGTAGTCCCAGCTACTTGGGAGGCTGAGCAGGAAAATGGCTTGAGACCAGGAGTTAGAGGCTGCAGTGAGCTATGACTGTGCCACTGCCTTCCAACCTGGGCGACAGAACAAGACCCCACACTTTAAAAAAATGGAACCCATTGCTTTTAAATTTAGAAGTATTTCACCTGAAAATATGTTAAGTATATTACTGTGAAATTTAACTAATACACTATTCAAAAATAAGTTGATGCTATGAGAATGCCTGGCCTATATCTATATATTCAGAGAAAAAGGCCAAAATGAGACAACGCTATGCTCATCATGGTTATTTCTGGGATGTGAACTTCTGGTGTTTTACAGTTTTTTTGGGTAATTGATATGTTATCATGTTTGGTCAATAAATATATATATTTTTTGTAATCCCAAATAAATTGGTTGTTTTATTTTAAAATATCCATCTATAATACTCTAAGAGGCTGTTTTCACCTACATCTGAAACTTGGAATTCTAGAGAAGTATGGACTTTGGTGTCAGGAAGTTGCAGTTATGGTTCCTGGTGCTGCTTTGGAGCCGAGGACACAGTGGAAACAAAGAAGAGACAGACCTTCATCAGCTAAAGCCTCTGATACCATTACTGATGAATAGAGAGGCTCTGAAGGAAAAGGACTCTGGGTCTCTGAAAGTAGAGTGTGAGGCAAACAAATCATCCTAGACATGAGGATGAGGACACCCCTTTCTCCTTGAGAGAGTGATGCTTGAGGCAGGACCGGTCTGCACCCTGGGCCACCTCCAGATGAACCACCATGAGGTTCTGGATTGTAACCCATCTCAGTTACTCAAGTTTTCTGGTCAGAAATCTTCCTCTTATTCCTTAGAGGAAAAGAAGGAAGAATTGCCTTCTGATCTTTCTTCAAGCAAATGGTAAATCTCCCTCTCCTGCCAGTTGCTCCCCAGGCTTCTGTTTTGGAGTTAGGTTCTCACCATCCTATGTTAGGACTCTAAGGGAAGGTAAGAGAAGATAGTACTGAGACTTTTGCCCTCCCTCTGAAGTGCTCCAAATCCTTAGTTGTGAATGGCCTCAAAGGGAGCCAAGATTCTACTCCCTGCCTGAAGCGTCAATGTCCTTCGCTGTACCAGTGCCATGAAGGAAGCTCTAACAGGATACTCCTTCCTCCCTGGAAAGGCAGGAGAGCTGGGCATCCATGGGTGGGGACCATCGCCAGACTCACCTTCCAGAGCAACACAGCCAGCAGCAGGAAGATGAGGATTCCCACCAACAAACTGATGGCGATGATCCAGCCCACGACGTAGCCACGGGGCTCTAGATTGTGCAGGGCCTCGAAGACCACCTAGGAGGCAACACAACAGTGAAAACATTTCCTTTTTTTCTTTTTTTTTTTTTTGAGGCAGAGTCTTGCTCTGTCACCCAGGCTGGAGTACAATGACGCAATCTCGGCTCACTGCAACCTCTGCCTCCCAGGTTCAAGCGATTCTCCTGCCTCAGCCTCCCAAGTATCTGGGATTACACGTGCCTCACTAATGTTTTATATTTTTAGTAGAGACAGGGTTTCACCATGTTGGCTAGTCTGGTCTCGAACTCTTGACCTCAGGTGATCCACCCACCTCAGCCTCCCAAAGTTTTGGGATTACAGGCGTGAGCCACTGCACCGGCTGAAAACGTTTCCTAAACAGAAGTGCACAGAGCATGATGGAGCCCAGCCTGGGCTTGACATTTGGAGAGAACTACAGAGAAGTATCCAGACCACTGTCACTAATAAATAAATACATAAGCTCCGCTGAATGTTTTTCTGGTTGCAAACTGATGGATTTTTCACTGGCATCTGAAAAGGCACTTGAAATCCAAGCCCTAGGTCTTGAAAGGGTTGTAATGACAACAACCCTGATTTAAATATCATGAAGTGAACAAAAGTCTACTGAAAAACTTAGAGGACACACTATGTTCTTGATTCAGAACAGATAACAACAATGTACCTTTTGTTTCAGCTTTGAAACAAAAAACACGCGAGTGCTCTGCATGTAAGGCAGCTCTTCTTTCCAAGTGTTCAGCTCAATGTGTCACTTAGAGGAATTACTTGATTAATGCTAGTTTCCCCAGTAGACTGTGGACCCCACAAGGGGTAGGACACAGTCTGTCTTGGGTCTCATGGTAGGGCCTAGCACACTGGAGAAACTCATTCCAGAGGCTGTACCATGGTTTCCCATGGGAGCCATAGCAATCGGAGCCCATGTCCCAGTGAGGCAAGTTTTCCCAACTTTTCCTGAAACTCAGTGGTGTGCTGGAGCTGGCTCATATTAGCTCATGAGAGGCAACTGTGCATCTCTTCCTGACTCTGTACCTAGTGACATTGCAATGGCCGTTTGAAATGGGCTATGGTGGGAGTATTTGGCAAACAAATCAGGGCACCCCTACCCTCCTGCCAGAGAACTGATTGTTAAACGTGTATTAGTGCTCACCTCTGATTGTCCCCTTCGGCTCTGCTTTAGCACCACTGGTCACAGTGGAGTTTAGTTTTGCAGAATGACTGGGCACAATACTGACGTGATAATGCCTAGCACTGCTTATTTAACCATTTTAGGGCCTGGCTCCCATCCCTCTCTAAATTCATTGAATATCATCTGTGTCAGTTCTGTGCTTTTTTACAATCTCTTGTCTAAGTCATACAACAGCCCTATGAGATCTTCAACACCCATTTTATAGAGGGGGACATGGAGGTCCAAAAAGGATATTTGCTCTAGACTGTGTAGTTCAAATGCACAGTCACGATTTGAACCCAGCTCTTAGCCAACCCCAAACCCCCAAATCTGAGCTTGTCATCACCACACCAGAGTGCCTGATTGACAGTGGCCTTCTTTATAGGCTACCTGTCAACTGAATGAATTACTTACTGGCTCTTCCCTGGTGATAAGGAAAGAAAATGAGACCACCTCTACCTCACTGCCTCCATTCCCACAGCTGGGGTAGGAGAGAGTGTGCGTGCGCCAGGGGGATGGGGCAAATGGACACACAGGCTGCCACAGTTTTTGAGTCTGTTTTCTCATCTGCAAGACAGGAGCAGAACAGTGCCTTGCCAGAGATTGAAAAGGGGTAATGCACACAGAGCCCCCAGCATAGCATCTATCACAGAGCCTGCCCTTGACAAATAGAGTGTTCCTGTTAGCATCATTGTCATTGCTTGTAGGGAGTTTTTTGAGGTTGTACATGGCTGGCTACTTTTTAGTTTTTATTTTATTTTTTGAGACAGAGTTTCTCTCTGTCACCCAGGTTGGAGTGCAGTGGCGCAATCTCAGCTCACTGCAACCTCTGCCTCCTGGGTTCAAGCGATTCTTGTGCCTCAGCCTCCCAAAGTGCTGGTGTGGGCCACCACTCCCGGCTCTTTTTACCTTTTAAAAATTACTTACTGAAGTCGAATATACATAGAGAAAAGTATAGGTATCCTAAGTGTACAGATTGCTGAATTTTCACATACCAAATGCTAAATGCATGTGTGTAACCAGCACCCAGATCAAGAAACAGAAAGTGATCAGCTCCCTAGAAGTTACCTTCCCCCTTCCTTCCAGTGCCCACCCCCACCAAGGATGTCTAACAGCTTGGATTAGCATCACCTGCTTTTTTGGGACCTTGCTATAAATGGAATGACACTGTATGAACTACAGTACCTGGTTTCTTTTCTTTTCTCTTTTTTCTTTTCTCTCTCTTTTTTTTTTTTTTTTTTTTGAGACAGAGTCTTGCTCCACTGCTCAGGCTGGAGTGCAGTGGCGCAATCTCGACTCACTGCAACCTCTGCCTCCTGGGTTCAAGCAATTCTCCTGTCTCAGTCTCCCAAGTAGCTGGGATTACAGGTGCCTGCCACCACACTTGGCTGATTTTTGTATTTTTCATAGAGACAGGGTTTCACCATGTTGGCCTGGCTGGTCTCGAACTCCTGGCCTCAGGTGATCCACCTGCTTCAGCCTCCCAAAGTGCTGAGATTACAGGCATGTATCTGGTTTCTTTCTCTCACTGTTATGTTTGAGAAATTGCTCCAGGCTGTGGCATGTCCACTCTCACTGCTGTATAGTATTCCTCTGTGTGGACATGCCACTATTTATTCATGCTATTATTGATGGGCACATGGAGGTTGTTTCCAGCTTGGGGCTTTTAAAAAGAGCAATTTTCAGATAGTAGGCAATTCTCAGGAAAGAATATTTATGGGTAGGAGGTGTGGGACAGAGTGAGCTTTGAAGTCTGTCATCCTAAATCCACTATTTTCTATGTAGTTCAAATGAGCAGCTCTTATCTTTAAAGGCAGACAGATTCATGTCTTTGGGTTCCTGCCCCTAAAAAGCTGTGGATCAAATCACCTCCTGCATTCCGAATCTCTCATGGTGTCTTGTACAGATGAAGTGTGAGGAACTGTTAGGAAAGATGCAGAGGGAGGAGTGCTGGCTTTAATCTGGTCCTGGGGCAACCATAGGCAACCAACTTTCTCTTCCTCTCTGAAATGGGGGTCTGATAGGGAAATGTGGCAGTTCTGTGAGAGTGCCCGGGTATAAGAAAAGTTTGCTAAACCTTATTGTTGACTATGAATCAGACTGAGACACTGAGCTCAGTGGGGTTAGCTGTAAAGCTCAGCACCCTGTGCTAACCCAGATGACTTCTTAGGGACACTGACATCTGCATAGCAGCAAAGCCACGTTGGAGGTCTGGTTTTGTGGACACAGAGGTTAAAGTAGCAGCTACAGTTTAGTCTGGCAAGTTCCACAAGAATGCCCTGTCACTTCCCCGGAATGTGGGCTTCATCTCTTATTATTTTTAGGGATGCTGTCCATCCCCTTGGATGCATGCTCCATGCTTTGGCAGAGCCTGTTCTCTCACATCACAACTCTCAAACTCATCTGTGAGTGATGAGCTGAGTGTCCTGCAGCTCTAGGAAGTCATATCTTAGATTAAAAAACAAAACTCCAAGGAAGGAACAGCAGCATGGACGACATGGAGAGGCAAGAAGCACTGATGATCAGGTCCCGTCGTCACCACCAATGAGCCGGGTGATCCTGGTTAAGCCCCTACACCTTTCTAAACAACTTTTCTCTCCATCCTCTTGTTTCCATCCCAGGTACTTCCTGGCTCACATCTCGTCTTCTCTCACCAGCACTATTACAGGAGGCTCGGAAAGGCCTCCTTGCTGTTAGAGTTGTTTTTCTAAGGCACAGGTCTCATCACATCACTTTTTGGTTTACAGTGTCCATGATTTTCCTTCAGGCTAAGCATCTAATTCAGGACACCAGGGCCTTCATTCTCTGGTCTCCTTCCTGCCTTTCCAGCTGCTCCCAGGACACATATTTACATTCTAGCCAGGTAGAGATCTCTCCTCTGTGAGACTGGTGGTCCCCAGCCTCTCTGCAGGCTCCTCTTGCCTCCTGGAATGCCCTTCCATCCTTGTCCATCTGACAAGCTCATTATTGCTCATCTAAAAATGCTCATACTTGACCAGTCTGGCCAACATGGTGAAACCTCATCTCTACTAAAAATACAAAAATCAGCCAGGAGTGATGGCATATGTCTGTAGTCCTAGCTACTCGGGAGGCTGAGGCAGGAGAATCGCTTGAATCCAGGAGGCGGAGGTTGCAGTGAGTCAAGATGGCGCCACTGCACTCCAGCCTGAGTGAAAGAGCAAGACTCTGTCTTAAAAAAATAAAAAATTTAAAAAAAATAAAAATGTTCATACCCTTTCATCCATTAATTCTGTACTTGAAAACTTTACTCAAAGGAGAGAAACATAAAATATGGAAATAGTTTTATGCTCAAAGATGTTCACTGTAGAATTATTTATATTGGTGCTGAATTAGCAATATCCTAAGTGTCTAACATCAGGGCAATAAATAAATAAACTATGGTCAATCACAAAATAGAATATCACAGAACTATTAAAAATGATGACAGTAAAGCTGGCTGTTAGAGCATAATTTTCAAAAAGTTAAAAACATGATTCTCATACAAATATACAGTGAATACATGGCAAAGATTTATTTAATTTGTTATTGAGGAAGTCAGCAGGGTGGCAGAGCTAGTTTTATAAAGACCAGAAAAAAATATGTAGTCACAGGAAAAAAATTACTGAAATCAGATTACTAAATCAAATACAAAACTGGCTAAAACCCTACAAGGCAGTAAACTCTAACCTTTGGGATATTTTCAGTCAAATAGAAATCATTTTTGTCTTTACTGGAAAGAGTCATTTATAAATTATCAGCCTTCTATAAGTTAATATGAATTTGAATTCATATTCATATTCAAATTCACAGAATTTGGGCCCTGGAGGGATAGGCAGGCCTGCAGATCAGTGCTTCTCAAATTTTATTGTGTGTAAGAATCACAGGAGGAACTCTGTTAAAATGTAGATTCTGAATTAGAGTCTAGAGTGGGGCCTGAGAGCCTAGATTTCAAATAATCTCCCCTATGATGCTGATGCTGCTGGTCCGTGGACCACACTTTGAGTAGAAAGCGGCGAGGGGATGCTCCAGTATGACACTGAAAGGATACGTAATCATTTTTTCACCTGATTGCCAAATTTTAGAGACTTTTGAAAACATAACAATAATGTGGGAAAATGATGTTTATTATGCTAAGTTAAAAAATCAGAAGACGCTGGCTCACGCCTATAATCCCAGCACTCTGGGAGGCCAGGGTGGGAGGGTTGCTTGAGCCTAGGAGTTCAAGATGAGCCTGGGTAACATAGTGAGACCTTGTCTCTACAAAAACACAGAAATTAGCTGACCATGGTGGCGTGCACCTGTCATCCCAGCTACTTGGGAGGCTGAGGCAGGAGGATCATTTGAGCATGGGATATCGAGGCTGCAGTGAGTGGTAACTGTGCCACTGCACTCCAGCCTGGGTGACAGAGCAAGACCTGGTCTAAACTAAACTAAACTAAACAAATAAAATAAAATAAATAGGTTGGGTGTGGTGGATCACACCTGTAATTCCAGCACTTTGGGAGGCCAAGGAGGGTGAATCACTTGAGGCCAGGAGTTCAAGCCAGCCTGGCCAACATGGTGAAACCCCCCATCTCTACAAAATACACAAAAATTAGCCATGTGTGGTGGTGCATGCCTGTAATCCCAGCTTCTTGGGAGGCTGAGGCAGAGAATCACTTGAATCTAGGAGGTGAAGGCTGCAGTGAGCTGAGATTGTGCCACTGCACTCCAGTCTGAGCGACACAGCGAGACTGTTTCAAAAAAAAAATTAAAAAATAAAAAATGATATTATCTAAAACATGGAAGACTTCAGCTTTGCAGAAATATAGTAGGAATTCTTTAAAGTAAATAGATGTGTTTTGATATTATGAATATTATTTCTCTTTTCTACTTTTTACTATTTTTTAAATTGAGCATTTTAAAGGCAAGTAAAACCACTTTATTTTTTTAAAGGACAGACTCTGCTCCAATATTGCCTTTCCCAAGAAGTCTGCCTTGCTCCCCATCTTCAGCAGAATTAATCATTCTCTGAGCTCTTGGAAACATAGTAATTTTCAACCTACTGTAGCATCCCAATGTATGTAAGTGGAGCTTCTTAGGTAGGCAGCTAGAACCCAGCTTACTCAGCCCCCATTTGTTTTTATTTTTTGGAGACAGGGTCTCACTCTATTGCTTAGACTGGAGTGAAGTGGCACAATCTTGGCTTACTATAGCCTCAATCTTCTGGGCTGAAGTGATTCTCCCACCTCAGCCTCCCAAGTAGCTGGGACTACAGGCACACACCACCACACCCAACTAATTATTATTATTATTTTTTTGTAGAGATAGGATTTTGCCATGTTGCCCAGGTTGGTCTTGAACTTCTGGGCTGAAGTTATCTGTGTGCCTCAGCCTCCCAAAGTTCTGGGATTACAGGTGTGAGCCACTGCACATGGCCCAGCCCCTCTTTCTAAGCCCTGTTCCTCCCTAACCTGGTCTCAGCGGCCCCTAAACCAACTCAAGGGAACCCATGGCTCCAACAAAACAGAGTTTTAAAACCACAGTTGGATACTTCATAGTCCCAGTTCTAGGTACTTCTCACTCTCTAAGGTAATGATGAATCTTCCTGTCTATGGACTCCAGTAAACTGAATTTGTATACAATAAAGACGTAAATGCATGCATTCCTGTTACCTGAACCAAGGTATTGATTCATTATATGATTCATGAATATATAAATTAATACATTCAACATCATTTCTGCTATAAAATCAGATGAAGTGTGAACACGACTTAGTCTGCAACAAAAGAGATGGTAGGATTTGAAGCTGGAGTCTCTGAGTGTGATTATTTTCCCTCTCCTTCAAAAATATACTTGCAAATGTTGCATGTTACATCCTTTGGGGGAGTCCTGGCCATCCATCCATCCATCCATCTGCCCATCCACCACCTGTCAATCTGTCCATCTACTCTGTTTGTCCGTCCGTCCGTCTGTCCATCCATCCATCCATCCATCCATCCATCCATCCATCCATCCATCCATCCAACAAATGTGTTTGTAGTATCTTCTATGTGCTAGACATTGTGGAAATTCATTGATGAATAAAACAGGCAGTCTTTGCCCTCACAGTGCTTCCAGCTTCTAGAGACTACTAACCAATTAGACAAATAAATGCACCATTATAACCGTGAAAGTGCTACAAAGGAGAAGTTCATGATGATAAAAGATCCTCATGATAGAGGCATGGGACTGAACAGAGTTCCCCGAGGAGCCATTTGAGCTGAAGGTGAAAGGACAAGCAGAAGTTAACCAGCTAAACAAGGGAGGGAAGATCATTCCAAGGAAAGGGAACATGATGTGCAACCCCCCTTTGGCATGAGTGAATTTGGCAAGGGTGAGACACTGCCATCAGCCAGTGGACTGGAGCCAACAGGATGAACAAGAAGCCACAGGAAGATGTTCATGATATGCTTGGACAGACAGGAGCTGGAGGCCGCAGTAAGATCTCCATGCTTTACCTTAAGAGGAATGGGAAGCCACTGGAAGTTTTGAGCAGGGAAGTGATGTGATTTGCATTTTGCAAAGTACACTGCAAAATGAATCTAGATCAGAAGAGATAACTGCATGTGGGAGTACAAGGAAAAAGCAGCCCCCGTGAGAGGGTTGCAGGGGAAATGGTTTCACCAGGTTAGATCCATGGTTTCAATAAGAGAGAAAGTGGTGTGAAAGGAGAAGACTGACTGAGAAGTCTGCTGGTTTTGGGGGAGTGGCTGTGAGGGTCATAGCACGCTGAGCTGGGGAAGGCAGGAGCTCTGGCCAGTGAAGGGATGGTTGATGGCCTGGTGCGGACCCTGGCTGGAGGGCTCACACACTGGATGCTGACCAACAAAACAGACAAAAATGAGGAGTATGAGGATCTGTCTCAAGGTGGCCTCTGAGGAAGGCAAACAGGCCTTCGAGGCAGGTCCAGACACTGGCACCCTGCCTGCTGCTGTACAGTTTAATGCACCTGAGGTTGGCAAGCTGGTGTCAGGGAGTGGCCAGAAGCCAGCTTCCAGTTTGAGGCAGTGGGTGAACCTAAATCACACTATTTGATTCACTTCTGTGTTTCTGGAAACTTTCATGTTCTGATCAATGCAAATATGCCTACTGTAACAGCTGGCAATGCCCATGTCTCCACAAGGCCTGAGAATATGACCACAATGGCTGTACATCTCGCCCAGGCTTCTGCTGGATGGAGAGCTTCTAGAGATGGGGGACAGCTCGGTCAATATCATCCAAGAGGAGGTTCAACTCCAGACCTAGACCAGCTAAAGATCAATGACAAGGGCAATATGCTCTCTGCTGTCAACATCACACACTTGTCTCAACAGAAGGAAGGAATTTATGTAAAATAAGAAGTGGAAAGAGAAGAACATCTGTGACAGTGAGATGACATTTCCACCTGCTTCTGATTCCATCTAATAGCCAGTGGAGGTATGGGGGAGAGAGGAGGGAGACAGGGTGGTTGGGGCTGGAAGAAATGTTTTCAGCAGAACCATGCCTCAGATGGCTCTCAGAACTCAGCCTAGAAAGCAAGCCAGTTCAGAGGCACAGGGAGACTTACAGAGGTGACATAAATGAACAAAAAATAAACTGTGCATTTGGCAAGAGTGGCACTGTAAGTGTGTGCTGTGATGAACACAGATATTAAACATGCCCTGTGCCTGCCAGGTGTCACGTTTCCGAAATCCCTTGCTCTGTCAGAATTTGCAGAGGAATGAGCTGGGCTCTGCTAATTTCTGTTATTGGTAACAGATCACATTTGTAGAGTACTTACGATGCGCCAGGCACCATGTTGAGAGGTTTCCGATCTACTACTCCCCATAATCCTCACATTGCTCTTTAGAGAGAGAGGAGATGGAGCTCATTTACCTGAAGCGATGGAGAATTTTCCCCTTGACTGCACATCTGTGCATCTGGTTAAGGATCAGAACACAATGGGAAGAGTTCCAAAGCCAACTGACCACCAAATAGTCTGAGCATGATGTGCTCCTGAGGCCCTTAGAGCCAAGGGTCACTCCTAAAACAGAAGATCAGCTGTCTACCACCCAGGAATGCGATTCATCCCACCTGCTCTGTGTGTGGGCTCTGGGCTACGGGACAGCACAAGCCAGAGAGGCAAGGGGTCAAGGGAGACTCAGGGCTCGCCAACAGGCAGAGCTGTGGCCAGAACTGGCTCTTTCACTGACCAGCTGTGGGACATCCGGCAGGCTTCTTCACTCCCAGAGCCTTCATTTCGTCAACAGAAAATGGAAGTCATAGTGCCTAGTTCACAGGGGCAATGTCAGAGTCACAGGAGGTAATTTTAGCACATGCCCAGCACTTCACAGGAACTGGGCAGATTCGACCACACCTCACACAATGAGGTCTTTCATCTTAAGGGGACAGAGACACACACACTGAGCAGAGCACCCAGGCTTCAAGTGGAGAACATTTCCATCTGTGGCCAAGACTCGGTTCTCTGCCCAGATCCTCTCAGGTCCCCTCTCTTGCTTCGGCCTGCACAGCCCCCAAGTTTTTCATGCCTTCACTTCTAGAGGCTGCCTTACTTTTAGAGGGTAAAGTGCCTTGGGGTTACTACCTCTGGAGCAGCCCCAACCAATGACTGGCAGATACAGGAGTGTGAGAGCCCAGCTCCCCTGCTTCCAGGTAGGACCAACTCCGAGGTCAGGATCAGGATGAGGCTAAGATGGTCCCTGAAATCTCACTCTTGCTTCCCTTCTCCTCTTTCCTATCCTGTCCCATTTATTTCCAGTCTCATTAGGAGCACCTCTCTAACTAAACTAGTTACATGATGCCCTCATTTCAGGGTCTGCTTCTTGAGAATCCAGCCCAAGATACCATCTGACTTCATCTTGAATGCCTGATCCTCCTTGTCCACGTGGGAAATTCCTTCAATACTTGTTCAGGGGTCACTCCTTCTGTGAAGCCTGTCTTGACCTCTTTAGTACAGATACTCTGGGCACATATGCATACAGTGCTGCAGGGGTGTGTGTGTGTGTGCACGTGTGTGTATATGTGTGTTGACCTGTTTGGGGCTGTGGAAGTCTTGAGGGTAAAAATTTCATTTTGTTCATAGTTATTGGGGGTATAACTAGTCTCTAGTGAAAGCCTCTGATGAACTGGGTAACCTTCTGAAAACACAACTTTCCATAGCAGTGGCTTCTTTAGGGCCCAGGGGTCCAGTGAGCGGGTACGGAAGCCACCAGGAGGGAGTTCCAGGAACCTAACCCCTGAGTCAACCAAAGCACATTTCAATTTAGAAATGGGTTCTGTCGCCTAAAAATAATGATGATGATGATAATCATGATGATGACTGGAAACTCTGATTTAGAGTAAACTGACCAGGACTTGAGGATTTGGGGAGAAAAAGGCTCATTTTTCATGTGGTTCATCTCCTTGGCCATCTCTTTATGCAATGACAGCCACTATCAACAGAGTGCCCCTGTGGATGTGCCGTGCAAGAGGCTTTGCATCGAGATGACACTGGATCCCTCCCAGTCCTCCAGGATACGCATTCCTTACATGTGACGGGCACCGGTCACTGCACCTTCAATGAAATAGACATACTGTCCACTTGCTCTGTCTCCTCTGCCACCCTGACCTCTTGCCAGGTGATAGTCACAGCCTTCTAACCAGCTCCTTATTTCCACCCTTGCCCCTACAACCCACCATCCACACAATGGCCTCTCATTTTTAAAGAACATACATTGGATCATGCCATTCCCTGCTCCAAACAGAAGCTTTCAATGGCTTTCCTTTGTAACGGCCCAGGGGTGTTACCTGGGGTGGACCCTGCCTAGGTCCACCGTGGTTCTCTTCACTGCTCACCAGCTTCCTGCTACCTGGTTTTTCTGTGCCTTGAAGAGGCCAAGCCTTCTGGGGCTCCATACAACTCTCCTCCCCAACTGGGACACTCTTCCTCACGCTTGGCAAGTGAATTCCTTCTCATCCGCCAGTCTCAGCTTCCCTGGAGAAACATCCCTCGACCCCCAATCTAAAGCAGGCTACTCCCTGGAGACTAACCTCAACTAGAAATAGAATCCTTGTTTGCGTCCTTGCTGACTGCTGCCTCCTCGGCCAACTCCGGGAGGGCAGGCCAGGGATCATGTCTCCTTTGTTACCCATCGAGTCTCCAGTGCCTAGCACAGTGCCTGGCTCTTAGCAAGCCCTCAATAAATATTCATCATACAAATAAGCAAATGATGACCATTAGAAAATACGACTCATGTGTTTGGCAAACTATACCGAGAGTTTTCTCAATTCTTGATGGTCAGAGCTTAATTCTCACATGTGGGGAGGTGGGTGAGAAGAACTGCCCACCACCCACTACTGATGGCATACGTTGGGGTGGTGTTGACCCTTCAACAACCCTCCTCTTCATCCTACATCTCAGCATAATGTGAGGTTCAAGGGGGAAAGATTATATTGTCATATGGAACGTGATTGTAACTATAATTGGTCACATAAAGGATAAATAACAAGTCACAGTCTATTTCATGACAGTAAAAGCGGTAAACTTTGCCTCTAGAAGCAGTACACCAAAGGAATGGTAAGTGGCATTTTTTTGGAGTAATCTTGCTGGCCGTGTCGAAAGATGCCTCTCTGGTTGAGATACCAGGCTTGTATCTTTGGTGGGGAGTGTTAGGGAGTGGTGTGAAAGGGCAAGTCACATGTGGGCAGGACTGCAGAGGTGCTGTGCCATCCTAAGCAGCAGCTGTGCACCAGCCCTTCTTCTAGGAGCTTCATGCTGGCATCACTGAACCTTCTCAGCAACTCCAGGAAGTAGAAAGGTTTCTGCCTGACTCCAGAGCACAAGGTGAAGAGAAGCTAGGGACAGCTGTATCCAGTGTCCAGGACACCATGCCAGACCTCCTGCGCCTGGACATAGCCTATAGCCCTCAGGTTTCCGGATCCCTCTGATTTTCGGTCTGGTTTTCCAGTCTTCCAGTGCAATTCCGAGCACTTCCACTGGATAGCCTTCGAATCCATTCTGATTGTGCTGAAATGCGACAGAGCCAGTCTTTCCGGCTGGCACCGAAGACCTCAGTCTGGTGCACGCTCCACATGGCAGCCGCTTACGGACTCATCTGTGGACTTACAAGTTGATCATGTATTCTGCTATTTGAAAATATCAAGAAAATAGCAAGAATTCTTGCACGCTTCTCATACAGGAGTTTGAGAAGACGGGAGTTTGAGGGGATGTCTTGCAGTAACAGAGCTGATTCCATAAAGTCTTGATTTGCCTTGGGGGAGTTCCTGGCCTCAGATGATGGGGTCCTTTCCTCTTCTGTGGACCTCAGTAACCAATTCAGGGATCAGAGGAAGCGCCTTCACCCCTCAACATCATCTGATACCTTTTTATGGCTGCATGAAGAGAGATGAACATCTCCAGAGCCTACTCATTTTCTTTCTGAAGGCCTTCTCAGAGATAAATTCCTTTTCTTTCTGCAGGCCAGATTTCCAGGGCATGATTAACTACATTTCTCCGGTTCTTCATCTTTAGAGTTTCTGTGGGCCTCAAACAACACTTTCTGAATTTTCCCCTCTCACCCCCTACTCACTCCCTGAAAGGTAAATAGAGTTAGGTTGAAGATGTAATTCAACATGTACTTGGCACCTCGCAACCAGCACTTTGATTCTGCAGTCATGCCGGTCTCACGTGGCATTCTCAGGTTTGGGTCTGTACAGAGCCAGGTCCGGCGGTGGCTGATCCTAGACATATGCTAACACGCTCCCTGAGAAAGGCCCTGGAGCCAGTCATTAGTGAACTAGGCGGAGCCTCAAGAATCTATGCCATATTTCTAGTTATTCACCCAAATGCTCTGTAAAGCACAACTTGAACCATGGCATAAAAATAAAAGATATAAAGAATCATAGGACACGTGTGCACGCTCTGGGCGCCCCGGAGGTTTCCTGCGCCAGTGTTCCCATGTGTGGTGTAAACCTGAGGGCCTTATGTTATGAGGAGATGGGGGCTGCGGTGACTCACAGGATCAGGCATTTCAACCTAGAGAACCCAGCAGAATGGGAAATCAGCAAGATGAAGCCCTCTCCCGCTCCCAGGCAGTCCTCTACCAACAGCCTCCTGTGACAGCAGATTAGTCTCTACCCAGAAGGGAGAGACTGCTCGTAAAGGGGACAAGCTGCTGTCATTTCTAAAAGACGTGTATGTTGATTCCAAAGATCCCGTGTCTTCCGCGCAGGTAAAAGCTTCTGAAACAACACGTCAAGAGCCAAAGGAATTCAGACTGCTGAAAGGCCATCACTTCGGTATGATAAATATTAAGAGCATTCCCAAAGGCAAAATTTCCACTGTAGAAGCATTGACACTTCTCAATAATCATAAATTTTTTCCAGAAACATGGACTGCTGAGAAAATAGCACAAGAATACCATTTAGAACAGAAAGATGTGAATTTCCTTCTTAAATATTTTGTTACTTTTGAAGTCAAAATCTTCCCTCCTGAAGACAAGCAAGCAATACAATCAAATGAAGAAAATCACAAAAATTTCCTATGTGTACTCCTCATCCCTCATCCTGTATATTTTCTCATTTTTGGCATATTAAATTATGTTAATTACCAAGTGTTTAATGCTCTCATTGTGAGAGCATACTTTTTTTTTTTTTTTTTTGAGACAGAGTCTTGCTCAGTTGCCTAGGCTGGAGTGCAGTGGCACAAACTCAGCTCACTGCAAGCTCCACCTTCTGGGTTCATGCCATTCTCCTGCCTCAGCCTCCCAAGTAGTGGGGACTACAGGCGCCTGCCACCACGCTCGGCTAATTTTTTTTTTTTTGTATTTTTTAGTAGAGATGGGGTTTCATCATGTTAGCCAGAGTGGTCTCGATCTCCTGACCTCGTGATCTGCCCGCGTTGGCCTCCCAAAGTGCTAGGATTACAGGCGTGAGCCACCGCGCCAGGTCGAGAGCATACTCTTAATATTTATTGAGCTCCCAGACTTTTCAAGATTGCCATAGAATGTATTTTGTTTTCTTTTAATTTGCTTTAGGCATATTTCATATGTACATGTCAGCATGTCTAATCAGCACATCTGTACTTTTATTATAAGTAAAAGAGTTAATTTGTTATTTTAGGCACATCATACCAACTCTTAAATTGGTCATATGACCCCTTGGGAAGTGTCCTGAATCCCTTATTTAAGTTTTACTTTCCAAGTTAGGTGTTTAGTTCATTCTTCATATGTGATAGTGAAAGTAAAAGCTTTCCTGACTTGTAAGACTGACGTTTTCTTGTTAGGGAAAGACACTCGACAGCATGGTAGACCAACAGTATTTCCCAAATAAAGGCACACAGGAGAAAATAACAAATCAATAGAATCTAATTAAAATTACTACCCCGGGAATAAGAAGTATTGAGTATTTTATTTTGAATTGGTTTTAAGTATGGAATAATCATCTTTACAGCTATAAAAAAAATTAGTGATGTTTACAAAATGTTGGGAATTTCTGCTTTGACAAACAAATAGGTAAGTCCTGTGGCCTTCAGAGAGGCAGGCAGCAGTAGAAACTTTCAAAAAAGTAACATTTCTCTGGATTTAACATGGAAATAGAAAAAATTAAATATTAAATAAAAAAACCATGGTAAATGAAATTTGGTGATTATATATAGTTTCAGATGTTAACGCTAGTTGAGAGAAGAGAGAAAAAATATCAAGTAGAAGCAGAGGACAGGATCATTGGAAGGGACCTGAGAAATTGCCCCTTCATCCATTTTAGCACACTTTTTAGAGTGGCATGTACCAATACTAGGATCTTGAGTGAGAGGGTGTGAGTTTAGCTCTGCCTAATATATTACTGCTTGTGGGATCTTTGGGAGACTGTATCCTCTTTGAGATTGAATTTCTTCTATAAAATGAGCATAATACTACTTTACTTAAATTTAAGGGTCATCATGAAGATAAATGAAACAGTAAAGGACTACAAAGGACCAAGCAAATATGAATTATTTTTTGCAGTGGAGAAACAAGCACCTGGTGAGAATATATGACCTAAGGTTCTATAGTTTATGACCTAACCAGGCCCAGAAAGCAGTTTTTCAAATCCTAGTAGTGTGTTTTTTCTGTTGTGCCAAAAAACAGCACACCTCAGAGAAGGAAAAAAGTGTGAATTGTGGGTATATTGGGGTTATCAGTGTGCTTCTAAGGGAAGACAGACATCACTACTTCCCAGAGATGCCCCGGAATGATAGAGAAGATACTGAAGAATTCAACGTGATGATGGAATGAGGCATTTGTAGTAATGCTGAGAACAGAAAAATGGACTAAGTGGAAAATTTGTACACATGTCTTTGAATATAGATTTGTTATGTGAACAAACTACCTCGTTTATTTTTAGTTCAATACAATAATTGTTTTAAGAAAACGTGAAATAACTACTCAATATAAAATGTACTTTAAAACTCCTGTTTAAAAAAAATCACAGGAAAATTGCTTGATTTCTCAATCAGTTAAATTTACCACCATGCACACGTTATATGGTTAAAAATCTGATTGTTTTCCTCTCCACTCACACCCTGCTGGATGCCAATATAAGTACATTTCCTGTTCCTTCCAAGGCCATAACAATTTGGTGCCTAATCTAAAATCTTTGAAACTTTGCCTGATTTAAATTTGGTGGCGAGCCTTTATGGAAATTCCCCTTCAGACTGATGGTTGACAGAGGGCCAGGCATTCAGAAGAATCACGCAGGGAAGAACGTGTTTGTTCTAAAAAGGCAAACCTTCCTACTCAGAAAAGATTTTTTTTTTTTTTCCTGCCAGGAAAATTGAGAACAACAGATTGTAGAACTTCACTGTAGCTCATGGACTGAAAAGGCAAAGTCATGGAAAGGAGGGAAAAGGGGCATTGTGGGATTCTCATGTGTGTTAATTTTTTCTTGGAATGCTAAAAAAAACCTCAGCCTCTTCCCAAGAACTCTTGATAATGAAAATATCACCATAGTGCTCAAAATTGGAACAGTAATTAATGGAAGTGATATTTTGGGGAAGTACAGATAACTCGGAATCCAACGAGATGTTAAGCAACATTTTCCTGGATCCCACAGTCTAGTCCTATAATGGAAGGCAATATGCCCAGTACTTTTTTTTTTTCCATCTACACAAGGGATTCCACACATAGAAAACCTGTTAGGTATTTCCATTAGCTTCTACTTATTAACACTGTGGTTTACCAGAACATTCTAAACCTCTCATGTTGGGCATGTATTTAATGCTATAAAACTGTTAAGCCAGAACTATGACAATGAGCAGGGAACCACTTTCCTCTTTCACTTCCCAGGTGGAGGTCTGAATTAGCAGTTAAATTGCCAGAAGGCAGGGAAGAAAAGGGAAACGCCAACTCCAAATATAGGACCTTCCAGAAAAACTGACCGTAAGTAGTAAGTGACCCAGCATCAATCCATTTGGTTTCTATTATTAAAATTAGTACCTGGCCTGAGCCGACAGGTAGAGGCTGCAGTGAGCCATGATTGCACCACTGCACTCCATCCTGGATGACAAAGCAAGACCCTGTCTCCAACAAACAAACAAACGAACAAAAATAGTGCTTGGACAACTTCTCTTGTGGGTAGAGCATAAAAGTCTACATGGAACACTTGTTCCTCTCACTGAGTAGGGAATGCCCACCCCTCACTCATTCAGGAATTCATATTCATCCCAGGCTCACTGATGTTATCACCTCTTACTCACTAAAAATGGGCAGGACTGAAGTTTTACTGAGGTCCCTAAGCATCATTATTATTATTGTTTTTTTTTTTTTGTTTCTTTGTGTTTTGAGACGGAGTTTCACTCTGTCGCCCAGGTTGGAGCGCAGTGGCACAATCTCGGCTCACTGCAACCTCCACCTCCTGGTTTCAAGTGATTCTCCAGCCTCAGTTCCTGAGTAGCTAGGTTTACAAGAGCCCATCACCACGGCCAGCTAATTTATATATTTTTTAGTAGAGACAGGGTTTCACCATGTTGGCCAGGCTGGTCTTGAACTCCTGATCTCAGGTGATCTGCCTGCCTCGGCCCAGCATTTATTTTCCATATGAACCCTTCGCAACCAGGGTCTTGTAAGAGTGGTCTTTGGTTTGATCCCCATTCTGACATTTCGACATGTGGTGTCTCCACTGTTGTCAGAGAGTAAGTTAACGACAGTTTCTAAGCACATAATCATTATAAACTTGTCAGTTCTGTAAATGTGTCACAGCAACACTGACTCTTGTAAGAAAGGGTAAGTCGCCCTTGAGAGAAGGTAAATTCCACAGAAGGGGATGCAGAAAGGTAGGATCATTGCATAGCTCACTGGCAAAAGAAGTGCATCGGCTGCTGTCTCCTCCTTTACTCCCCTGGGATCTGAGTGTGGGCGTCAAATACAGGATGAACCCCCTCTCAACCCCCCTGCTCCTGCAAGAACAACAATCAAAGGCAATAAAATTCCAAGGCCACAGCTCCCCTCCAGCCTCTCCCACACCTCCACAATAAGCCTCGTGGTTTGCCACATCCTCCCGTGTCTCGGAGGCCTTGGTGCCAACTGCACTTTATGGAGGAGAAGGGGGTGGTAAATACAGGAGTAAAGCGCAGTTACTAGGTCTTGGCAATTTGGGTGTAATCTCTTTAAGTCATTCAAACAACTTGTTTTTAAAACACCCAATGTTTGCCTGGAAACCCAGTGTTTTGGGAGGCTGAGGCAGGAGGATTGCTTGAGGCCAGGAGTTTGAGACCAGCCTGCGCAACATCGTGGGACCCTATCTTGACAAAAATATTTTAAAAGAAATGAAAAATTAGGCATGGTAATGTGCCTGTAGTCCTAGCTACTCTGGAGGCTAAGATGAGAGAATCCCTTGAGGCCAGGTATTCAAGGCTACAGGGAGCTATGACTATGCCACTGCACCCAGCCTGCGTGACAGAGTGAGATCCTGTCTCTTAAAAACCAAACCAAACCAAAAACACAGTATTTACCCATGGAGTAATGTGATGGGTAAGGCAGATGTGGTCTGCCTTAGGAAAGGTCTAAGAAAGATATAAATAGTCCTGGCTCCACAGTGGAAATCCAACCCTGTTGAGGCGGGGGTACTTCCAGACCATTTCCAGACAATCATAGCAGGAAACGTTCACATAATGATGGCATCCTAAAGGACAATGCTATCACAAGAACAAACCACAGAAGTTCTCCAGGGGGGCCTGGAAGCCACGGCAGGCATAGTCTCGGGTCTGCCACAAACCCAACATCTTGGCTTAGAGACTGTCTTGACCCTCAAATTCCAGCTCCAGGTCTCCAAGTCACCCAGCTTCCCTTGCCCTCTGACGAGGGCTGTCCTGGGGTGGCTGACTCACCGTCACCTCTTCTGGGTTCCCATGAGCTATTTCCACCACCCTTAGGGCAGGATCCACCTTCACCTTGGCGCGGGACATGAACTGGATGACAGATGAACTGTCCTGTGGAAGAAACAGCACAACTTACTCAAAGATTTTTCTATGATAATAGCTGGGCCTTGAGAGGGACTGGGCAGAACTGAAATTCCATGATTCCATGTAGCCCAGACAAAAATTTTATCATTGAACTAGATACCTCTCCATCCCAGGCACCCACATAAACACAGACTTCCAGGGTTTCTCTTGAGAATTCTTTGCAGCTCATGGTGGATGCTGGGAAATGATGGCGTTTGCTGGGAAATGATGGAGTAATCAACACATGCAAGCTGTGTGCTGTGGTTTCCAAGCAGTAAGAGTCAGATATTTGGATATTGCTATTGACATGTTCACAGAGAGTTGAGGATAAATAAAACTGCTTAATTGTGTACAGCAAATCGAGGCCTGGCATTCCACAAAAGGCATCTGATCTACATTTTATAGGCATCTTCCTGCCTTGACCACAACCCTCAAACCCTTCATATGAGTTGCTTTTAACTCTTTCTTTGCTCTTAAATGAAGTTGTTTGGGAATCAAAACCATTTAACATTGAAAGAGGGTGCCTGATGGAGAGATGGGGAAGGGGGAAATATCTGGCTTATAAATTAAGGAGAAAGGGGCAGGGGTATAAGGGAGCACATCTAAGACTCAGGAATCACCCCCCAGCCAGAGGCAGGCAGAGGCCTTCCTGTGGGCTCAGATTCAAAGCCACTGATCCAGATAACCAGAAAATGGCACCAAAGCAGGGATGGAGAATGAATTTGGAAGAAGACAGGGACTGGCAAAACTGTGGCCTGGTGAGGACCCAGAACCTCAAGCCAGTGGGACAAGTTGATCGTGAAGCAGAAGGGAAGCCTGGCTTCTGTTGTGGAAACAGATAGCAGAGAACTAGTGCATTCAACATTCTACCTGCGGGGCAGCAGGGACTCCACAGGCAAGGTGTCTTGTGGTGTCCCCACCTACATCTACCCAGCTTGCCTGTCATGCAAGGAGCTCACACTCAGATGCCACCTTTGGCTAAACTCTCAAAGAACAGGAAGGTAGAGGACTCCACAGAAAACAGTTCCAAGGGTACCCTTTGCCCATCTCTGCCAATGAAACCACAAAGACCTTCCTGGGGCACAGAGGTACCCCAGTCTGTATATGTGACTTGGGAGTTATACATCAATTATCATTCTTTTCTTAAAACAACCATAAAACACATTTTAAATGCTTTTGGGAAGCTTGTCATTCAAAAGAGTTACTCCAGTTAACTCACTTTAAGCAAGCAATAATTTTAAGCAACATATAATCTTTTACCAATTTAACAGTTTTATAAAGGTGGGGGTTTTATGTGTCAGGATATGCTGTATTTTCAATTTGGAATAATAATAATAATAATCTTGGGCCAGACACGATGGTTAAGGCCTGTAACCCCAGCACTTTGAGAGGCTGAAGTGGGAGGATCACTTGAGGCTAGGAGGTCAAGATCAGCCTGGGGAATATCCTATCTCTACCAAAAATTTTTAAAAAAATTAATCTGGTATGGTAGCATGTGCCTGCAGTCCTAGCTGAGGATTAGCTGAGGCAGGAAGATCACTTGAGCCCAGGAGTTTGAGGCTGCAGTGAGCTATGATTGCACCACTGTACTCCCATCTGGGTGAAAGAGCGAGATCCCGTCTCTAAAAATATTTTTTTAATAAAAAAATTAAATAAAAATAACCTTGGATGTTAATAACGATGATGATGATGATGATGATGATGATAACTGCCAATGTTACAGGCCAAGCAGACAAGGAGTCTGGCACAGGATGGGCCCCCACGGTTGTAGAATCAGTGAAAAAAGCTTTACGGACTGGAAGAACACTTCGAAAGAAATCCGAATCCTACGGTGATTTTAAAAGTCAGATCCTACATTTCAAATGAAAACTTGTTAAGGTCAAAACAGTAAAACCTCAAATTCCCTTGTCTGGGACCAGATCTTGAGGTCAAAAGGAAAATAAACACGACCGTAGGCCCAGGCAAAACCACAAGGCTGGCACTGCTCCACATCCTTCAGGAGGCCTGGAGCCATGTGGGCTCAACTCCCCCAGGGAGGCTGTAGCTGGCTTCGGGGTGACTGAAGCTCCAGCAGCAGCTGGGGCCCCATCTGGCTTCCAGGTCAACTTTGTTCTAAGCTTTTCTTTGCACCTGGAAATGCTCCTCGTTTCTGCTGAAAGGGCACATGGAGAATGAGCCTTGAAGGCTTCATATGACACCCTACAGCTTTCAGTTCTCTTGCCTGGGGCTGTACTGGCCTGGCTGGCCCATAGGGACAATAGTCACTGGGACATGTTCCTTGGCAAAGGGTCACCACCAGCTACCGGGACAGAAATGCAGAAGAACCAGGCTGCAGAGCTGTGCATGGTTAAGCGCAAATAACTGAAGTGCAAGAAGCAGTTATCTGGGTTGAGGATAAAGGAAACATCGGAGTGGCTTACAGCCACCAGTGCTGTCACCAGGGCTCTGTGGACAGTGGCAAGTATTGCACAGGCAATAAAACTGTCTGCAACACCATTTGTGAAGAATACAAATGGGACAGGTAAGTATGCAGAGGCATAGCCCTCCAGCCTGGCCTGGGGACACATTTCAGGAAGGTACTTCCCTAGATGTGGGGTTTCCAGGCTCACTTCTGGAATCAGAGGATGGCCAGTGGTGCTCTAAGTCATGCCTGGTCCTCCAACACTGTCCTTTATAAAGGGAGAGGTACAAAGGGAGAAGAAAGCACTGCGGTGTGAGCCCAAATTGCCCCAAACCAGTTTCCCTCCAGAGCAAACCAGAGAAACCAGAACTATGCACAGCTCTCTTCGGGTGTGTGAGGGCTGTAACAGCTACAGATTAAAATGGAAAAACATCCCCTGATGCCTGCATCCTCTCAGGT
The DNA here is from genome assembly GCF_047675955.1 of Chlorocebus sabaeus. Classification (NCBI taxonomy): domain Eukaryota; kingdom Metazoa; phylum Chordata; class Mammalia; order Primates; family Cercopithecidae; genus Chlorocebus; species Chlorocebus sabaeus. The sequence continues at coordinate 1,744,328 of NC_132918.1, forward strand.
CAGTGTGTTACCTCTGTGCCTATTCCACAGAATGACTTTTCTAAGGCTATTCATTTACACGCGGATAGGTTTGTACAGATTAACACAGTTAGTCTTTCTAAAGAAAAATAATTGGAATCTCTGTGACTAACATGCATATTTAGTTTTATCTTCACATGTAATTATTTTTACAGCATCTTGTTGGAAGTGGCTTCTCAGCAGCTCTCATCTTAAAATAAATCATAGGAAATTTGTATGATTCTTCAAGAGCCACCAATGCACTGGTTGAGGTGTTTTTTAATGAACCACCTGTGATATACTCATAATAGCAAAGTGACCTGTGGTTCAAAAGTTGGACTAAAACAAAGTGTCATTTAAACTAGGACTCATGGGTCAAATCTGGCCCTCTGCCTGTTTTTATAAAGTTTTACTGGATCACAGCCATGCCCATTTATTTGTTTATGGCTGCTTTCACAATACAATGGCAGAGTTGAACAGTTGCGAGAGTCTGTAGGGCCTGCAAAGCCTGAAATATTTACTACTGGCCCTTTACAGAAAAGGTTAGCCCACCTTCATCCAAAGCGAGGTCCCTAGACCTGCAGGACTGGCATCACCTGGGTGCTTGTGGCAACTGGAGAACCTCAGACTCCACCCCAAAGGAGTCTGTGTTTGAACAAGATCTCCAGGTGATTCTGATGCAAGCTAAAGCATGAGAAACTTAAATGTGCAAACAAAATCCCTGGGGAATGTGTTAAAATGAAGATGCTGATTTATTAAGTCTGCGGTGGAGCCCAGGATTCTGCATTTCTAACAAACTCTCAGGTGATGCTGATGCTGCTGGTCCTCAGACCACACTTTGAGTAGCAAGGGTCTGGTATTTTACCCTGGCATTGTCTACCAGCAGAATTACCAATGGCACTTGCTGGAAAAGTTTCAAAAGGGGCAGCCAGACTATTACTAAACAGTTAAACAACAACAACAGCAACTACAACAACAGATGTTGGTGAGGATGCAAAGAAAAGGGAACACTTATACACTGTTAATGGGAAGGTAAATTAGTACAATCAAAAAAGCAGTATGGAGATTTCTCAAAGAACTAAAAATAGAACTGCCATTCCATCTAGCAATCACACTAATGGGTATATACTCAAAGGGAAAGAAATATTCTATAAAAAAATACCTGCACTGGTAAGTTTATTGCAGTACTATTCACAATAGCAAAGATAGGGAATCAACTTCAGTGTCCATCAATGGATGACTGGTTATAGAAAATGTGCATATATATACACACACACTATGGAATACTACTCAGCCATAACAAAGAATTAAATTATGTCTTTTGCAGTAACATGGATGGAAATGGAGTTCATTACCCTAAGTGAACTAACTCAAAAATAGTCAAATACCGCATGTTGTCACTTATAAGTGGGAGCTAAGTAATGGGTACCCATAGGCATAAACAGTAGAATTAATAGACATTGGAGACTCCAAAATGTGGGAAGGGGGTGAAGGTTGAAAAGTTACCTATTGGGTACCATGTTCACTACTCTGGTGATGGGTACACTAAAAGCCCAGATTTCACCACTACACAATACATTCATGTAAGAAATCTGCACTTGTACCCCCGAAGTACATAAAAATAAATACAGAGTCTCTTGTAGACAGCCAAAAGGGGGGGCAGCCGGAGCGTCATGAGGACACCAAATCAAATGTTTTCCCTTTTTTCCCCAAAATCAGATGTCAACAATTCAAATGCTTCTAAATTTATCCTTCAAGTGCGGTTCCTTAGGGCTTACCTTTTTCAGTATTTCTGTGTTCAGCAGCATGTAAATGTCTATAGTACGACTTTCTTCTTTAGCAAGAGCACTAAAGTTACAGTGTGCTGTTAGGCAAGAAATTCCTGGTTTTTCACAGTCCTGAGAAGAAAAGTCAGAAAATTTTCCAATGGAATTAAGAACAAAGACAAATCCACAACAATGTATAGAGTAGTGGGTTCCATGAACTTGGTGACTGAGGCAATTCCAGGCAGAGGAAATCCATAAGAAGATGCAATCATTTTTTCTTGCCACCAGAGGGCATTCAAGGGATTTCCCACCGGATGGGAACCAGAGCATGCCTTTAAGTCAAGCAACTGGGAGAAAACAGCTCACTAGTTAATCCTACCAAGAATTCGATGAATTCACAAAGAGAAATATATATATACACACACACACACACACACACACACACACATATATATATATTTTATATATATATATTTTATATATATATTTTTTAAAACCACACACTTAAATTTTGCATTCTGAAAGCATTCTTATGAGTTTTGAACACAGACACATGTCCTACATTGTGTAATTTCCACCTGTGCAGTGGCAAATATACTTTCATGCCTATTTATTAGGTAGGGTAAATGAGAGGGCTTAGAGGTCATGTGACTCTTGCTCAAGGAAACACAAAAGTTACAATAGAGATGTAAATCCCGGCTGGACACGGTGGCTTATTCTTGTAATCCCAGCACTTTGGGAGGCTGAGGTAGGGGAGTCACCTGAGATCAGGAGTTCAAGACCAGTTTGGCCAATGGTGAAACCCTGTCTCTACTAAAAATACAAAAATTAGCCAGGAGTGGTGGCGGGCGCCTGTAGTCCCAGCTACTGGGGAGGCTGAAACAGGAGAATTGCATGAACCCTAGAGGTGGAGGCTGCAGTGAGCCAAGATCATGCCACTGCACTCCAGTCTGGATGACAGAGCAAGACTCCATCTCAAAACAAACAAGCAAAAAACCAAAAACATAAATCCCAAATTTAAGGTATAAAAGTTTTCTTTTTTATATGATAGGTTCCAAAATGCATATACATACCTTGATAATGTTTCATCTATAGGGCAAAATTTTCAGCCAGAGTCATAACTATAAAATCACTAGGTATCACTACATCTAACAATCTAAGGGCTTTAAACAATAAATGTATCATCCTCACTATGTAAGTTAAAAAAAAAAAAAAATCCCAGCCTTTCAAGTGGCAGTCATCCTTCTCAACAGGAGAAAAGAATGAGAAAGGAAATGATAAAGGTGAGATGTGCCAGGGCTGAAATAAGGAGCTTAGAGAAATGTAACCAAAGATAATAAAAAGTAGGCTTTGGAAAAGCACTGTCATTCCATCTTCAATATCTTCACGTTTTAAAAATGGAGGTATAACAAATATAGTAAACAGAACAAATCTGAAGTGTATGTCTTTATAATTTTTTTTTTTTTTTTGAGACGGAGTCTTGCTCTGTCACCCAGGCTGGAGTACAGTGGCACTACCTTGGCTCACTGCAACCTCTGCCTCCCTGATTCAAGCTATTCTCCTGCTTCAGCCTCCTGAGCAGCTGGGATTACAGGCGCCCACCACACCCAGCAAATTTTTGTATTTTTAGTAGAGACAGGATTTCAACATGTTGGCCAGGCTGGTTTCAAACTCCTGACCTCAGGTGATCCACCCCCTCAGCCTCCCAAAGTGCTGGGATTACAGGCGTGAGCCACCGCTCCTGGCCTGTCTTTATAAATTTTTACATGTGTTTATACCTGGAGGACCACCACCCTGATTAGGGTGTAGGACATTTCCAGCATCTAAGCAGGCTCCCTCATGCCCCATCCCATCCATATTCCTCTGAAAGTAACCACTTTCCTGACCTCTATCATCATGATTAGTTTTTGCTATTTCTGAACTTTGTACAAGTGAAATATTACAATATGTGGCTTTTGTCTCTAGCTTCTTCCACTCAATATATTCTATCTGTGAGATTCATGAATGTAGCAGTAGCAATTTTTCATTACTGTGTAATATTCCAGTGTATGGTTATACCACAATTGCTTAGATTTCCACAATTCTCTGTTGATGGATATTTGCACTTGTTCTCATCTTTCACCTATTTTAACATTTCTGTGAGCATTCTTGTTCATGTCTTCTCTGGGGGGCACAAGTACTCATTTTTCTTGGGGATATACTCAAGAGTAGAATGGCTGTGTCATAGGATACACACACGTTTTGTTTTAGTAGATACTATCAAACAGTTTCCCAAAATGTTTGCACACGAATAATCACTCTTGTTTAGACTCATACTAGTTGAAGAAACATCTTACTTTGTGCTTGGTGGGTTGCAAAGATTTATCCCTTTTCCAGGTAATAGGATTTGGAATGTAAATTTAACATTTTGACAGAAACGTCAGACTGCAAATTAGGAGTTGACCACAGTCTGTGCCTTTATAAGTCAATTGATTAAAACCAGATTTAGGAAATAATAAATATCAAATAGAAAACTGGTGTCTTCCGAGTGAGGACCACCCATGTTACCCCAGCCACTAAGCAAATCCTTACCAAGACTTTTCTGCCAGACTTTGTGAAAAAGGCAAATATTGTGTGGAAGATATTTTCTTGTTCTTGAGGGATGATGCAGGGAGTTGGGTTTTTCTGGAAAGAGCAGTTTCCTTTCTCTTGGCCCACCTGTAAATGAAAAGAGGCCCGTCAGAGGGTCAGTCTCAAGAATGAATCATGATGCGGGAGCCCCTTATTATAGAGGCAGGAGTGGTAGAACCCCAATTCACCTTTCCTCCTTGTCCATTTTGAAGTGAACAATGGCTGAAAAGCTGAAAGGCAGAAGTTGTAGCATCAACGGGGCCAAATAATAGAAAACGTGGATGTTAGGTCCCCCAATAATTGATGAGATGACATACAACATGCAAATGAGATCTGACCAGGAAATAGGAAGACTTAAGGAGTAAAATAAGCCTTATACTCCATGGTTTTGAAAGCACACTTAAGAACATCCTTACAAGCAATTCTCGTCTGAATGAGGAAAATGAGACTCAACTTAGGTCACTGGCCAACAGTCATGAAGTCAAGAACCCAGGTCTGGAACTTGGGACCAAGCCTGATCTACTGCCAGAGGTTTTCAACCATTCTAGAAAGCCCCCAGGGTGCTGTAAAACTCCTTAGAGGTCTTCCTAGAGAAAGGGAATGGGCAGCAAGCAGGACTGCTCTCGGTCCAACTCTAAAGCCAGTTTTGCTACCAAAACACTAACTGAGCAGCCTGTGCCCTGAGCCAGACGAGGACCGGCATGCTCGTCGAGCTCTTGGTGAGTGATTTGATTTTGCTTCTGACAGCAATGGCAATGGTGCTGAGTGACAGCAACATTAGAAACAAAACAATGGTGTTTAGTCTTTCGTGATGATTTCCTTAAGAACAGCACTCTTTTTGATGTTTAAATTGAGGAACTGTTGAAAAAAATGAAGTCTTCTTTATATATATCATCATCATATCACACTGCTTGTAGCTGAAGACTGGACAGGATGTGAGGTCAAACCAGAAAATTAATAATTAGTAATTCATAATTTAGGATTGTGCTTACAATCCCATGGCTAACCACAGGCACCTGTTAAACTGCCCTATCTATAATGCCCTTGAGTAAAATACAGTTGTTCAAGAATGTTTCACTTTTTATTCATGGTAGGGAACAAAAACTTTTTTTGCTGTTTTTTTTAACTTTTATGTTATGTTTGGGAGTATATGTGCAGATTTGTTATATAGGTAAACTTGTGCTATGGAGGTTTTTTGTACAGATTATTTCATCACCCAGGTACTAAGTCTAGTACCCAATAGTTATTTTTTGCTACTCCTCTCCTTCCTTCCAACCTCCACTCTCAAGTAGACCCCAGTATCTGTTGTTCCCTTCTTTGTGTTCATGAGTTCTCATCATTTAGCTCCCACTTATCACTGAGATCATGCAATATTTGGTTTTCTGTTGCTGTGTTAGTTTGCTAAGGATAATGGCTTCCAGTTCCATCCATGTTCCTGCAAAGGGCATGATCTCATTCTTTTTTATGGCTGCACAGTATTCCATGGTATATCTGTACAACATTTTCTTTATCCAATCTGTCTTTGATGGGTATTTAGGTTGATTCCATGTCTTTGCTATTGTGAATAGTGCTGCAATGAACATTCATGTGCATGTGTCTTTATGGTAGAATGATTAATATTCCTTTGGGTATATATACCCAGTAATGGGACACTGGGTCAAATGGCAGTTCTCTTTTTAGCTCTTTGAGGAATAGCCACACTACTTTCCACAATGGTTGAGCAAATGTATACTCCCACCAACAGTGTATAAGCATTCTCTTTTCTCCAAAACCTCTCCAGCATCTGTTAATTTTTGACTTTTGCCTTGGTTTTTTTTTTGTTTTGTTTTGTTTTGTTTTGTTTTTAGATGGAGCCTCGCACTGTTGGCCAGGCTGGAGTGCAGTGGCGTGATCTCGGCCCACTGCAAGCTCTGCCTCCTGAGTTCAAGCCATTCTCCTGCCTTGGCTTCCCGAGTAGCTGGGAGTACAGGCGCCCACCACCATGCCCAGAAAAAATTTTTGTGTGTTTTTAGTAGAGATAGGATTTCACCGTGTTAGTCAGGATGGTCTCGATCTCCTGACCTTGTGATTCGCCCACCTCAGCCTCCCAAAGTGCTTGGATTACAGGTGTAAGCCACCGCACCGGGCCCATTTTTGACTGTTTAGTAATAGCCATTCTGACTGGTATGAGATGGTATCTCACTGTGGTTTTGATTTGCATTTCTGTAATGACCAGTGATATTGAGTTTTTCACATGCTGGCTGTCTGCAGGTATGTTTTCTTTTTTTTTTAATTTTTATTTTATTCTTCTTTAATTAAAGTTCTAGGGTACATGTACACAATGTGCAGGTTTGTTACATATGTATACATGTGACACGTTGGTGTGCTGCACCCTGCAGGTATGTTTTCTTTAGAAAAGTGTCTATTCATGTCCTCTGCCCTCCTTTTAATGGAGCTGTTTCATTCTTGCAAATTTAAGTTCCTTATAGATGACAGATATTAGACCTTTGTCAGATGCATAGTTTGCAAATATTGTCTTCCATTCTGTAGGTTGTCTGTTTACTCTGTTGATAGTTTCTTTTGCTGTGTAGAAGCTCTTAAGTTTAATTAGATTCTATTTGTCAGTTTTTGCTACACAAATAAACTAACAATGCTAATCTATTAATAATGAATTATAAAACAAGACCACCAAAATTTGCTAAATTGATCTGTATTTTACCTTTGATCTGAATACATTCCAGGATTTACCATATATATATCTGAAAATAAATAAGGTGAAGTTTTATATCCTCAAGTTAAACTATTAGAATAGAGGATGTTGCCTATAAACGTTTCTCACAGTTTGCGACTTCTTATCCTTTAAAAGTGTCTAATACTTTGGAAACTACTTTAGTTTTTTTTTTTTTTTTTGGAGACAGGGTCTCTGTCTCCCAGGCTAAAGTACAGTAGTCCAGCTCACTGCAGCTTCAACCTCCTGGGCTCAGGTGATTCTCCTTCCTCCGCCTCCTGAGTAGCTGGGACTATAGGCACATGCCACCACACATGGCTAGTTTTTGTTTTGTTTTGTTTTTTGTTGGTTTCTTTTTTTCCGGTAGAGATGGAGTTTTGCCACATTACCTAGGCTGGTCTCGAACTCCTGAGCTCAAGCAATCTGTCTGCCTTGGCCTTCCAAAGCACTGGAATTACAGGCAGGAGCCACTGCACCCAGCCTCAATTACTTGATTTGAACCACAACCTTTGGGGAAAACACACTAGCCTGAAATGATCTCAATCAACATCGGGATTGGATGATTTTAAAGGTCACTAGAGGGAAATAATGGGGAGCAGGCAATGAGCTTTAATGAAGATTTGGTAATTATTCCTTGGGTTCAATTGCTGAAAGTTGCGATAAATATTGGAAAGCCCATTTTAGAAAGCAATATGTAAGCTGTTGATGTGGGGAGCAGCATGAATATTCACTTGCAAGACAAATGAGGAAAACAACTGCTGCAGTGCTACGCAAGTGGGCGCTGGTGTGTGCCAATCAAATTTCAGAACCAACATGGATTCAAGAAGTTCTGCATTTCAAATAAATTAGGCAAATTGTAGATGATATATTCTGGTAAACTGCTGACTAAAAATGTGGCTTAGAAATGATATCCAGCAATCTCAGAAGATGCACACTTGGATAAAATTATTTTGTGAAACATAAGAATGGAGAGTATTATAGATTAATATATCATTCTTATAAAATTTTAAGCATTCAACCACATGATTAAGTTAAGCATTATAAGCAGATAGTTGATTATTTCATTCATTTCCTCTAACTTCTTTTTATTGAGGTAAATTTACAGGCATTACAATCCACAGATCTAAAGGGTGCAGTTTGATAGATGATGTCACCCAGTAACTACTACCCCCATGAAAGTACAGAACTTGTCTATCACTCCAGAAAGTTCCCACCAGTCCCTTGTCAGTCAATTCCCACTGTCCACTCCCCCCACCTCAAAGGCAATCATAGTTTTGATTCCTATTAAGTTGGCAAAAAAAAAAAAAAGAGGGTTAAATTTACCTAATTAGGGAAACGGGGGATATGCTATTTGAGGCTTGTCCTATATTTAGGCATATATAGTACATTGTGGATGGGAAATATTTATGCTTATTGGGCGTTTGAGAATTTGAATGTGTGTAGTTGTGCTCTTAATATCCATCACTTTTTCGTTGGGAAGCCTGCAGGTCTCCACATTCCCTGTCTGTCTTCTGGCGTGGACATCTGCTGACAGACCACTGGAAACTGTTTTCTGCAGCCCTGTGGCACGCACATTCCTCTGCTGAGATTACGAGGCCTGGCCACCCAAACACATTTGGTCTGGGTTTAGAGAAACAGAACCTCTGAGCCCTGCAGGATGCATCCGTCCCTCATTAAAATCAGGCGTGGGAGCAGAGTTCCTCCTTGCTCTGCACATCGGTGCTTCAGGCTTCTAGGCAGGGAGAGGAAGCTTGGGAGCAGAGCTCCGGCCCAGCCAGCATCACTAATGTGCTTCAGGTGTGAAGAGCTGGTGCTGTCATCCAGCCACAAGATGCCAGCAGAGAGGGGTGGGGAGCTGGGAAAGGCAGGGCAAATGAGTGAGAAACAGTCAAGCCTCAGTGTCAACCCCAAGGGGCAGAGTCACAGCTCAGAAGTTAGTTTCCATCTGCCGCTGGGAGTTTCTGGGGTGGCCTGTGAACAGGGTAATGGCAATGGTGTGATGTGATGCAATGTGACACCTAGTCTGCCCCTGGTGGGATCTGGAAGAGGGAATGAGGACTGAGTCTGCGGTGAATGAAAATCTTGGCCAGTTGCGCTCTGACTGTGGTTACATGGGAATCACTTCAATTGGGGAAAGCAACGTTTTTCTGGAAGGTTCAGGGTGGTCCCCTTTCAAAACGAGACTGAAGGTTGCCTGGTGCTACATAAGTCTGATTCAGACCAGCTAATCCTATTGCAGTCGCACCTTCAGTCCTCAGCTAAAACTCAGGAACTCAGTACCTACTCAGGGTCATTAAGGTTGAGGGGTGGGGGTCCTCTCAGTGTGTTGAACAGGTACCGATGTGACAGCCAGGACAATAGTATCTAACACGTGCACGGCCCTTACTGCACGCCAGGCTCTCAGTGCTTTCCACACATTAACATTCAGTCCTCACAGCAGTCCCCTGAGGCAGGTGCTATTACTGTCCCCACTTTTTTTTTTTTTTCTTAAGATGGAGTCTTGCTCTGTTACCCAGGCTGGAGTGCAGTGCTGCAATCTCAGCTCACTGAAACCTCTGCCTCCTGGGTTCAAGTAATTCTCCTGTCTCAGCCTCCCAAGTAGCTGGAATTACAGGCGCATGCCACCATGCCTGGCTAAGTTTTTTTTTGTATTTTTAGTAGAGACAGGGTTTCACCATATTGGTCAGGCTGGTCTTGAACTCCTGACCTCAGGGGATTCACCTGCCTAAGCCTCCCAAAGTGTTGAGATTACAGGTGTGAGCTACCGTACCCGGCCTACTGTCCCCATTTTACAGATGGAGGCAAACTGAGAGGCAACAGGAGGCCCAATGACCACCAGAGGTCCCCCAGGTAGCAGGCCACAGAACTGGGCTGGGACACACGTCGCACAGATGCAGACAACTGCTTGTCACCGCTTTCCTGCACTACCTCTTAGGTGGAAGCTGGATGGGGCTGGGGCAGGAGTCACAGAGGAGTAGAGGTGGAGGGAAAGCTTCCTCTCCTCTTACTGTGGTCAGAGGAAGAAACCACTAGCCTGGAAACCTCAGCATTCTCCAGCCTGACCCATTTCCACCACTGTGGCAAAAAAAAAAAAAAAAAAAATTGACTCCTGCTTAGACCATGGGAGATAAAAGTGCCTGCTGACTGAGAAGAGGCCTATTCTGTATGGCCTCTTGGGCTAGAAGGGGGAACAGAGCATTCTGGAATGTTGTTTCTGGAAGGCAGCTGCGAGATCATGCAGTCCTTGTGGCCTCAGCTGACAGATAAGGAAACAGAGGTCCCCGAGTTCAGTGACTTGTCCGAGGTCACGTCCGGGCCCCAGTGAAGGAGCTCGGTGGTACAGACACTCTTGATGAATACTCAACAGTCTTGGCTTCAGCCCTAGCTCTGCCTGCTAACAGCTGTGCCAGTTTGGGTCTCCAGGGCCTCAGTTTCCTCATGTACCCATGAGGATGTTGGCCTATGTAGTCACTCAGGTTGTCCTCAATTGCTAATTCCTCACTTCATGAACTGTCTGTGCATTTTCATTACAGCAGGGGGCTACCTTATCTCATCACACAGATCAACAATGACTGACTATCCATCCCCCACAACTTGGTTTTCACTGCCCTCTTTGCTCAAAGTCAAGGGGATGTGATGCTTTTTTGTGTGTTGCAGACAACCGAAGCATCCTCGGCCAATGACCAACAATGTCATTTCCTTGGCTGGCCAAGGACTCTGTGGCCATCGCCCCCTTGCTCTTCTCTGCCCACTCACTCCTCATTTATTTCCCGGGCTATCGGAGTCCAAATGCTTCTCATGACATGGCTGCTTATCTCTCAGGGCCTCTGGGAGCTGGCAGAGGTCCATGGCTATCAGAATTTGATCAAAAAGACTTCACTAGGCACCCAAACAAGGACAGGAGGATGCAGGACATAGTGAAAACACTGCATTCTACCAAGGCTGGTACTGAGGGTTTTCTGTTGGCATCTGCCCTCCTCCTTACCCCAAAGAGGACATTGTGCAAACTGAAACTATGAGATGGTGGTGACTGGGGAAACTGTCAGGAACCCTGGCTGCGGGAGCCCAAGGAGTGACCATCTCTTGGTGGCAGAGTCTGGGTCAGCCTCAGTCAAGGGAGCTGTCATGTCAGAAGCCACCATGGTGCTGGGCCTCTGAGAGGATAAAGTGTTCCCTGTTCACTCTAGGGGATCTAGCAAGACCTTGCTTCATGAAGTACTGGGTTTGAAGTGTGAATCAGGGCTGATTCCATAGGTGTGATACTGAGAAAGACAGCAGATTCTTTGTTTCAAATGTTGTTGTCATCTGATCCCAGGTGGAGAAGGGAAGTCAACAGCTTTTACTCCCCAGGCTGAGGTGGTCTGATAAAGGGCTTGGAGGAAACAGGGCATTTCTATGTTGTAGGCTCGGGAGAGGGAACTCAATCAGGTACTTCTAAGAGTTGTCTGTTGACTCAGAGCAAGAGAGAGGGCACAGGTTTCCCCCCACAGGGCCCCAGAAGACAGCAGCCAAACACAGTCCCTGTGCCTGGGTCTGCACACTGAAGAGGTAGAAAAGTCCTCTGATCTTTTTTCTAAGTGCCATGCTCCAAGCACATCACCCTGGGAAACTGCTTATGGTCCCATCTCTACACTGAGTTCAGGTATCAGTGGAAATAATACTAACATTAGGCGCTGTTCTAAGAGAACGGCATATGCTGAATCCTTACGGCACCCATGTGTGGAGGGTACTACTCTCAGGAGGGTGACCATATAATTTATTGTCTCAATCGGGACATTTTTGAGGTTCAACCAGCTAGAACAGCAACACAGAGACATTTATCAGGGATGTGACAGGTAAGCTTTAACTTCTGGTCGCCTTAATTTCCACCCCTTTTTACAGATGAGAAAACTGAGGCCGAGAGAGGTTATGTAACCTGTCATGTCTGAGAAGCCCATCTCCAAAGTCCCCACCAGGATGCTCTGTCCCACTCCATCTTCCTTGTACCAGGCTGCATAGTTGCTCTTCCACATACTGAAGCCCAGACACGCCCTGACCACCACCTCACTGTTTATCCATTCACAGCCCCTCAGAGCACAGCTCCTAATGAGATTATAAATCTTGTCTACAAATTTCTCCCTCCACCAGGAAGTCAGCCCCTCTCATGATCTGACTCAGAGGAGGTGGCATTGCAGGTGGATCTCAAAGGATAAAGAAAACTTCTCAAGAGTAAAGGGAGGAGGGAGAAAGGAATTCCAGGAAGAGAACAGCATGTGCAAAAGCATAGAGGGGCAAACTTGAGACCTGAGTCTAGAGAGCCGAGGAGTTCAACACAGGTCAGGGACTGAATGAATGCTGGGTAGCGGTGGCCAGAACAGGGGCAGGGGAGATGGGCCTGGACATGGAGGAGGGCATGTGACAAGTCTTACGTGTGGCGCGGGTGGAGGTAGTTACCTAGAAGGTTAGAAGAACCAGGGAAAGCTTTGAAGCAGGAGAATGTATGAGAATGTATGATTTAGATTATGTGGATTAACATCGCTCAAAAATAAAAAAATAATTGCAGCTTTGGTATGCAATATTATTAGTTTTTTGTTTGTTTGTTTGTTTTAGACAGAGTTCTGCTCTGGTTGCCCAGGCTGGAGTGCAATGGTGCAATTTCGGCTCACTACAACCTCTGCCTTCCGGATTCAAGCGATTCTCCTGCCTCAGCCTCCCAAGTAGCTGGGATTATGGGTGTGCGCCACCATGCCTGGTTAATTTTGTATTTTTAGTAGAGATGGGGTTTCACCATGTCGGCCAGGCTGGTCTCAAACTCCTGACCTCAGATGATCCCAAAGTGCTGAGATTACAGGTGTGAGCCACCGCGCCTGGCCTATTAGTATATTTTTAACAGGCAGAAGCATGGATGCCTCTACCAGTTTGCCATTCTACCAGTATCAATCCCATCAGCTGGCTGGGGTTCCAAGGATAGGGAGGGTCACCAAACTGTCCGTGGCTTGATGCCCCTTGAATGTGTGCATCACCAATAAAAGGAAAACAGAAGATTACATTAGCAGAGGAACAAATCCAATGACAGTAGTGATCCCCATGAGCCACGGCTGGAGTCATCCCCAGTGTGGTTTCTGGGTAAAAAAAAAAAACTAAAAACTACGATCTAAAAGCTATGTTTGTTGAATTGGCTTGGATTAAAGGGGACCTAGGTTCATTTTAGAATAACATGTGTTTCCTGTTAACTCACGTTTCTGTGTTATTCATTGACTTTATGTTCTCTGTTACATCCCTGGGCCACTTTTCCATATCGTATTACACCAATCACAGCTGATGGCAACGGGGTAAACATGACCCACCCCCTGACTTATCGCTTGCTTCTCTGAAGTCACACGCTCCTTGAGTTTGAAAACTCAGAGAACGTTTTGAATGCCTACTTTGCTAATTCAATTACCCATTGCCTACTCTGAGAACCAAGGCATTGAACGACAGTAAGCCTCTATTCCAGCACAGGAGGCTGAACACATACCATAATGGCTGTGGTGACATTAATTTTAGGACTTCAGGGTTTGAAATAAAGATAGTACTCATACAATAACTGAGAAATGACACCAGCTGGTTGACTAGCCTGACCTAAGGTGTCTAGTTCTAGAAAGATAAATAAGATAGCTTCACATTATCCATCTAGAAAAATGCAAACCATGATTCATAGTTGCTTACCAGCCTTAAAGAGCTCTTCAAATTATATCTCATGTTAAATCATGTTGTATGATTTACTATTGTTTCTTCACATTGACCAAAGACTAAAATATGATAATATTAATGAATCCTAAGGCAAAAACTTTCATGTATCACCATTCATTTCAAGACCCTGTACTAACGCAGACTCAGGATAACCTACAAATGGTGAATGCTCACAGGCTCTGTTCATTTACTCAGATTTTTCCATTGCAATGACACTGTTTAATATAAACCAGAGAAACAGCGATAATGATCTTAGATTGCTCCTTAATATGAACATGCCTAACTTCATGTTACTTGCACGTGCATCATCCCATTTGAAAGTAATGAGTTTTCAATGGCATTCTTCGGGAGATCCTTCTGAAGAATGATGGGTTCTTTTGCTTTGTGAAAAGAGACTGTGTTCATTAGTGCACCAAGTTCGGATTTTCTGACATTTACCCCTCTGTGTAGCTAGTGGTTCCAAGGTGTTTATACAAATAGACCAAAGTCCAAAAAAAGAGAAACAGTCTGATGATCACAACAACATAAACTAGGCTTATATAAGGCTCTGGCTTTGGACAGTCCCTGCTAGCTTCAGTGTTCAAATAAAGAGTTCTATCTTTGAACTGAAACGGGTAAACAAAATCACACAACAGCCCACTCCAAACCTGCAGAGCTGGGGATGGAGCAGGAGGAGCAAGAATGACCTAGTATCACTTAAGCACAGAAAGGAAAAGAGAGTAACTATAGATGTCTTCTCTCTTTCTAACTGAAAACTGTCTTCTAAATAAAATACTTGCTTTCTCTAACCCTTTCCCCAACCCTTAAGGCAATCATCCCTGTGAAAAGTGGTATGGGGTCTGAAAAGGTCAGGGTGTTACTGAGATCAAACCTGAAACTGAAAATAAAGGGGCAAAGCCTCCAGACCAATGTTTCAGAGGAAAGGTGGAGTATAATCCATTACACAGTTTTGACTTCTGTATGAGGCTGCTATTATTTCTTGAACAATTTTGCTTCTCATGATAAAAGCCAGAGGATTTCATTTCCAACAGCTTTATGGTTTGACTAAAACAATGCCCCTGCATCCTCCCTTCCTCCCTCTTCCTTTGCGTTTGACAGGCCAACATGCTGGAAAGTCAAGAGTGCAGGCCACCACCACCAGGCTGCCCTGTAAAATGGGATGGCCTTTAATTAATTTACATGTAATCAGAGAAAGACAAGTTCCCCAGACGAAGCCCATTTCCCAGGCATGGGGATGGCCTTTTATTGGCGTTAAAGCGATACAGATGGGAAGTAGTCTCAGAGAGGCAGTGACACAAAAGAATTTCCAGATGCGGTCAGATTCTCTTTAGTGAAAAAGCGATACATAAATATGTTATCTGAGCACTTGACATGCATACCAAAAATGTTTTCCTGCCACAGATAATGAAATATTTTGGAAGCAGAATGGTCTGTTGATTTGGGTAATAAATGTAGTAGTAGCCCCCATATGAGATACAACATGGTCCTTGGAATTGTATCTGCTTGTTTAAATTCTGGTTCTAGCTCTTGGACCCATCTTAAGGTAAAGAATGAAGCTCAGACCCATCTTCCCTTAAAGGCTAAAGCAGCACACCTATTGATTCACTGGGTTGTTTCTGCATTTCCTGCATATATTGCTTTATTAGTTCCCTTTTATCAAAGGGTAAATCACACTCATTTTCTGGATGCCATGATTCCTGCGTCGCCATCTGTCTAATCTCTTCCCCCACGTTTCTGAGAGTACATACACCAGAGCAGTGAAGAGTGAAACCTCGGTGTCATTTATTAAGTCTCAAGTTTCAAGGACTTCATGGGAGGCCTGAAATATGCTTTAGGTCATAAGTTTAGATTAAAGAGAAGTAAGTGAGGTTGGCTCCCTGACAACTGGGGAGATCATTACTTCTTAGCATCTAACAATGTTGAGGCAGTTCCTTTTGGTCTGAAGAAACTTGGGGTGTATGTCAGAAAAGTGTTTTCCTGTTTTTGTGCTTCCGAAGCATACACAATTAGTCCTTGGAAGGTTAAATGAGAACCATGTGTTTCTCAGCAATGACCGATGAGCTCTGTTTATCCTCAGTGAGATTTCCTGTTATCGACTTTGGTAACAACCCATCACCCCTGCCATGGCAGGGCTCTGTGTCATGTTGCTTTTAAGGAATGAGCGCAAGCGAACTCCTCACCACCAACTTTTAACGCCTATTCATGTAGCAGACCAGAGAACACCAGGTACCTACACATCGGCATTCAACCGGCCCACACGCTGGCAACGAAGCGTTAATGCTTCCAGATCTCACAGCAGCTGTGAGCACAAGACATTTGGGCTCCTTGATAAGGCCGGGCGCCTTCAGTCAGCAGGGGGACAGCACTGCTGGCTTGATTTATTCTCTCTGGCCACACGGGTTAAAGGGCAGCCTCTGAACCACACTGTGTACGGACAGCCAGGGCTGAAGCTTACCCCCACCTTCTAGAGGGTGTGTGTTGAGTGTAACTTGTGCACAGAAACACACACGCTTTCTCCCTCTAGCCAAGCTCAAATTAACCAACAGCCTAGGAACGTAACTCTTGTTCCAGAATTCAATCAGCCATCTCCCTTCTTTGAAGTGTTTGGCTTCTGTTGAGAAAAAGATTTAAGGCAAACCTAATCCTGACCCATTTCAGGAACTTGACTATTCAGCTTGCATTCATACATGTGCAGAAAGAAGAAAATGCAAAAGAAAAACAAAAGAAAGTTTAGGGCCATTACTGAGATCAGCAGTGTCTGTGTGACAGACAGAAAGGGGGAAGGAAATATGTATTCACATCCCTGACCACAGCTTGTAGGGTTGAAATTTGCTGTAAGAAGCCTTCGTTTCTGATAAGTAATTCAATCTCTTTTTTCAAAATTTCACCTTCTTATTCTCACATTGAAATTAAGGCAACCTCTGCCATGGGTTAAAGGAATTTGTCAAAATATTCCTACTGGGGGATCTCAAGTAGAGATGGGGGGATGTCCTGGAGCCAATCCCCAGGAGATACAAGGGGTGATTGTGCGTCTGAAGATGCCACTAACAGAGTGGAAGCAGCCATTTCTTTCATTTACGTGAGCACTCACTATGGTCTCGGCACCAAATGCTGGGGATACACAGAGAATAAGACCTTACCCTTTACTCTCATGGTGTTTTTAATCTCGTGGAAGAAGACTGACGATAAAAGAGTAATTTCATATAGTGACGAGTGCTACGAAGAAAACAACATACAAATGGGATACAGCGTAATGGGGGTTTGCAACTTTAGGTAAAGTGTTCAGGGACGACTCACTGAGAAAGTGAACTCTGGGCTCAGATCTGCATAATGAGAAGGAGCCAGCTATGCAAAGATTGGAAGGAACAGTGTTCTCAGCAGAGGCAGGTGCAAAGGCCTTGAGGCAGGACCATCTGCGAAGGCATCTGGGAAGGCTTGACAGAGAGGACATATGAACTGGGTCTTGAAGAATGAGTGAGCTTTCCACAGCCAGAGGGGAGGAGAAGCCACTAGCAAGGGCAGGGGGCCCAGGGAAGTGCATAGTGAGAGCCTTCAGCAGCCTTCATAGTCCAGGGAGGCTGGAAGACAAGGTCAGGGGCGAGGGACCATTGGAGAAAATGGCCTGGAAAGGTGGGTGGGAGGAAACGCGGGGTTTTGGACCTCATGGCTTTGGCCATTAAGATTACTTTAATTTTTTTTTTTTAAACTGAGAATCTCAGGAGTGTTTCTGAGCATTATACAGATAAATTATTAGAACTAGAAGTTGGCGTAGAGAATTATTAGGACTAAAGTTCTCAGACGGTAAACCAGGTTCTTACAGCCTGAGTGATAATGATTCGTGATGAGGAGGGGTTGCATGAAGAGGCATGGGATTTGCTGCCAGTTTTGAATTTTTATTTGGAGAATATGGAGAGAACAAAGAGGACACCCTAGGATGGGAAAGAAAATTAAAGGAATTGTAATCTTTTTTGGAAGAGAAGGGAGAAGTCAAGGTAATAGCTTAACTTCTCTATAAGAGGGAGCTAGGCAACTGCTTTTCATTTTAGCTAAGGAAAGGTCATGGGGCACGGAGAATTGTAGATAGTCATAACAAGGGATTTGAGGGATACCAGAATGGCTTAACAAAGAGAACTTGCTGGAAAAGTGGTTCTGTTGTACTGGGGAGATGTCTCGATTGTATTTTGTCCAAAGGTAGAAGGTTGGATCATACAGTCCCCCAAATCCAACTGTTCCTACATGAGAGGGGTTTCTAATCCTTGTTAGAAGGAACCTCTGACCCAGAGAGCTGGCTTGGTACAGTCAGCCCTTGACTTTCTACAAAAAAAAAAAAAAAAAAAAAAAATTGAGGGTGAAGGAGAGGAAAAAAGAAGCATGTGTTCACGATGGGGAAGAGCAGCAGAGATAAAATGTGCATTGTTCAGTTTTGTTTTGGGTGATTTGCCGGGTTGTTTAAAGTGCCAGGCCTGACTCTTATACAAGTCTCAGCTCCAATAAGCTGGCTGCAGGGGAGACTTCTTGTTGCAATTATCCTGCAAGCATAGCTAAGTCATAAAATCCAGGACTTTTCTGATGTGAAATGTGCAGGCTTTAAAAATCAGTATCACTGTCAACTGCTGTTGCCAGCAAAATAAGTGATTCACATTGTGGCAGAAAACTCCCCCAGAGTGAAAGCTAATGAGAACACACACAGAGACTTCTGGATGTCCAGTCAGAATCCCACACAAGGGCAGCATAGGGGCTGGCATTTCAAAGGTCAGAAATCAAATAGGCTATAATCAAGGGGGAGATAATTCTCAGGAAAGACACAGACTTGGCAAGGACTTCATAGGCAAAGAAGATCTCATTGCAAACTCCTGTAAGATAGCTTTGGTCCCTGCAACTTCTGAATAAAGGTCTCCGTGAAACTGTCCCTGATCACTGCATTTAAAATTACAACCTTTCCCAATCCTTATTCTCTTACTTTTTAAATTTTTCTCCATAGTATTTACCATCATGTAATAAACTATACGCTTTACTTATTATTGTCTTTCCCCACCAGAATGTAAGCTACATGAGGGCTGGAAATTACTTTTTGTCTGTTTTCCCTTCTGCAGCAGGTGCTTAGCATATGCTGGGTGCAAAGTATTTGTTGAAAGAACGGGCATGTGGATAAAAATATCCCCACAACAGCCTCTCGTGGTGAGGACTGTCATCACCATTTTACAGATAAGAAAATGGGAGAGCAGAGATTTAAGTCTCATGCTTCAGACCAGTGCTTCTTAAATATGAACAGACAAAGGAATCCCCGGGGATCTTGCTGAAGTGAAGGCTCTGACTCAGCAGGCCTGGGTGGGGCCTCAGTTCTGCACGACCGTGCCTCAACTTCCAGGTGGTGCTAGAGCTGCTGGACAGCTACACACCCAGACAAAATGACAGCGCAAGACCCTGCAGGTGGCTGAAGGAAATCAAAATGTTTTATCCCCAAATAGATTTCTTTGACATAGTTTGAAATGGCTGCTGCAGGGCCAGCAGACAGAAGTGGCCTTGCAAAACTATCACTTGTAGGGAAATTTTGCATCTGTAGAGAATCTCCTTGAATGCAGCCAGGCCTTCTCTTTCTAGGCCTTTCCCAGATCTAGGACAGATTTGAGTCCGACACCTTTACAAGTCTGAAAAGAAATTCACCATCTACTCTCTCTAAGGATTAAGACCTGGAAGGTTTCATCTACATAACAACGTCACCGTTGCTAGCCAAGCCTCCATCTTTCTCTCCCCCATAACATGTCTTGCCATTAAAACCTGGTTGTGGTCATGCTCTGAGCATGCATTCTTTCTATAACCTCAAGATGGTATATAAGCTTCCATACCTTACTAGGGGGCTGGGTCTTCATTCTGAAGCCTCCCCTGTATACAAGTTAAATAAATCTGTGTGCCTTTTCTCCTATTAATCTACCTTTTCTGAGTTGATTTTTCAGTGAAAAGGACCAAGGTTTCCACACTGTACAGTTGTGGCAGGGTGAACCCCCAAATTGGGGTTTGGCCTGGGAGGGCCAGTGGGTTTTGGCTTCCTAAGGGAAAGAATTTAAGAGGCAGCCCAGAGAGTAAAGCGAAAGCAAGTTTATTAAGAAAGTAAAGAAATAAAAGGGTGGCTACCCCATAGGTAGCACAGCCCCAAGGGCTGCTACTTGGCTATTTTAATGGTTATTTCTTGATTAAATGCTAAAAAAGGAGTGGATTATTCACGAGTTTTACAGGAGAGGGGCTGGGAATTCTCAGAACCCGGGGTTCCTTCTGTTTTTAGAACATATAGAGTAACTTCTACAAGTTGCCATGGCATCTGTAAATCGTCGTGGTGCTGGTGAATTATCATTAGTGTCACCATATTGATTCTGGCTGGCTTCAGCTGGCTTCTTTACCACGTCCTGCTTTATCAGTGGAGTCTCTGTGACCTGTGTCTTGAGAAACAATTCCTGCTGAACTCCTATTTCATGGTGAATCCCACTGTTAAGAGTGAACATCAACTTAACCACTTACCAATTTACCTTGGCCTTCCCCCTAACTCTTCCTCGCCTCAATCTCCTCATGAAATTATTATGAAGATTAGATTTATTTGTTCTTGTAAAGTACTTGATACAGTATCTCTGCACTATGACTATCTGTAATAAGTTAGTAAGAATTCATTACTTTTTGGTCTGAATCTAACAACTTTCTCTCAGAATCCTAATGGGACATTATTAAAGTTATGTTCTACTTCACCAAAATAGGAGAAGTCAACATTTATGCTAAGAACCATGATAATATAAACCTACCATCAGAAAATTAGAAGTTTCTCCTGGATATATTATGTAAAGGTTTTGAGACAGGTTCCTAAAAGTGGAATTGTTGGCATTCGTATTTTAAATGTTGGTAGTTATTGTCAAATTGCCTTTCACACCAGCAGTATTTGAAAGTGCTCATTTCTCTTCATCTTAACCGACAATGGATCTTAACAATTTTTTTAGATTTTTGCCAGTTTAATGAGGAGAAAAACCTCATTTTAAGTTTGCATTGCTCTGATTACCAATGAGGCTAGGCATCTTTCTATATGTTTATTTGCTATTAAATTTCTTCTTGAACTCCTGGCCTCAAGCGATCTTCCTGCTTCAGCCTCCCAAAGTGCTGGTATTACAGGCATGAGCCACCACACTCAGTCCCTAAAATTTCTTCTATGAATTTCCTGTTCATATAACCTCAACCATTTTTATAATTTTTGCTCTTTTCTGTATTATTTTGTAGAAGTAATTTATATATTATCTGTTACCCATGTTGCAAATATGTTCTCCCAAATATCTTTTCCCTTATATTTTGATTACATAAAAGTTTAACGTTGTTATAGATTTAAATTTGTTAATCTTTTCTTTATAGTTTCAGGATCTTATGACTTGCTGAGGAAGAAGAACTTCCCATCTAAAGATTATGAAAATATTCAGTTTTGCAAATACTTTTTTTTTAACATCAAACTTTAATTCACCTGATTTTTGTTTGTTTGCTTGTTTTTCTGTGAGGTACAGGCTTTCTCTAATTTCTTCCCAAATGGATAGCCAATTGTCTTCAAATCATTTACTGAAGAGTCTATACACTGCCACTGTTTTGGAATGATATTTCATCAAATTTATTTTTCTGCCCCCTTTTCTCTATCCTCTTTCTCTGCAACTCCAATTGTGTATATCTTGAAATACTTTGTGGTGTCCCACGAGGCACATCAAAGGCCTCTGGGGCTTCAACCATTTTGCTCATGTTTTATTCTTTATTCCTTCTGTTCTTCAGATTGGATAATTTGTACTGTAATCCAGCTTCAAGTTCACTGAATCTGTGTCAGCTCAAATATGCTACTGAGTCCCTCTAATGAATTGTTCATTTCAGGTGTTTTACTTTTTTTTTTTTTAAATTGAGACAGAGTCTCACTCTTTTTTTTTTTTTTTTTTTTTTTTTTTTTTGAGACGGAGTCTCGCTTTGTCACCCAGGCTGGAGTGCAGTGGCGCAATCTCGGCTCACTGCAAGCTCCGCCTCCCGGGTTCACGCCATTCTCCTGCCTCAGCCTCCCGAGTAGCTGGGACTACAGGCGCCCGCCACTGCGCCCGGCTAATTTTTTTTCTATTTTTTAGTAGAGACGGGGTTTCACCATGGTCTCGATCTCCTGACCTTGTGATCCGCCCGCCTCGGCCTCCCAAAGTGCTGGGATTACAGGAGTCTCACTCTAGAATTGCTTGAACCCAGGAGACAGAGGTTGCAGTGAGCCAAGATCACACCACTGCACTCCAGCCTGGGCAAAAGAGAAGGCTGGAGTGCAGTGGTGTGATCTCGGCTCACTGCAACCTCTGTCTCCTGGGTTCAAGCAATTCTCCTGCTTCAGCTTCCTGAGTAACTGGGATTACAGGCACATGCCACCACTTCCAGCTAATTTTTTGTATTTTTGGTAGAGACAGGGTTTCACCATGTTGGCTAGGCTGGTCTTGAACTCCTGACCTCACACCTGCCTCGGCCTCCCACAGTGCTGAGATTACAGCCATGAGCCACCGCACCCAGTCAGGTGCTTAACTTTCTTTTATTTATATATTTTTTTGAGATGGAGTCTTGCAGTGTCATTCAGGCTGGAGTGCAGTGGCACATCTCAGCTTACTGCAATCTCTGCTTCCCGGGTTCAAGCGATTCTCCTGCCTCAGCCTCCTGAGTAGCTGGGATTACAGGCATCTGCCACCACGCCTGGCTAATTTTTGTGTATTTTTAGTACAGACAGGGTTTCACCATGTTGGCCAGGCTGGTCTCCAAATCCTGACCTCAGGTGATATGCCCAACTCAGCCTCTCAAAGTGCTGGGATTACAGGCGTGAGCCACCATGCTCAGCCTGTGTTTTACTTTCAATTCCAGAATTTCCTCTTGGTTCTTCTTATAATTTCCATCTATTTTATTATTCATTTATTTAATTTCCACTTAATTTATTCATCGATATTATTACTGATATTCTCTATTTGATGAATCATTGCTGTCATACTTTATTTAAACTGATTTTAGTTCTTTAAACATTTATAATAGCTGCTTTGAAGTCTGTTAAATCCAACATCTGGGTTCCTCAGAGACAGTTTTTATTAACTGTTTTTTTTTTCTTCCTGTACAGCACATGAGAAATATATATGATATACACAGTGTCTGTGTGTGTATTTAATTTGGACATTTTAGATAATATATTGTAGCAATTCCGGATTCTTACCCCTCCCATTTCGGGGTAGTTGTTACTTTTTTTGTTTTGTTTGTTTAGTGACTTGCCTGGACAAACTCTTTGGAGTCTTGTTTTTCCTGGGGTGTGCAGACTCTGATGTTTCTGCTGGCAAAATACATATTGCACATATACATACACACACACACACACTTATCACTTGTTTTTATTTTTAAGTCTGCTTTTGTAGGGGTTGTCCTGGATCAGCACAGCTTAGAGATCAGCCAATGACTGGTCAGAGGCTGTATGTAAACATCTTGATCTAGGAAGGATTTCACCCTCCCCTGGTGTGTCTGTGTGTCTCTGGGGAAAGCATTTGAAGATCAGGCAGTTTACAGTCAGCTTCAGCTCTTACCTTCTGTATTCACAAATCCTCAGGGCCAATCAATTGATTCTCTTGGATTTTTTTTTAGGGAGACAATAACAATTTTTACAATAGGGATACTTTTTTTTTTTTTTTTTTTTTAGAATAAAGGCTATCATTTCTTTTTATTAAGGCCTCCAACACAACTAAACTGAAGAGACACTAGCAGTGACTCATGCTTGTTCCTCCCTTAGCTTCAAGTTTCCTATAGGTTTCTGGCAAAGGGTCTTTGTCAAGTTAAGGAAGTCTCCTTCTATGCCTTCCTTACCGGAAATGTAATAAAATATTATGAATAAATGTTGAATTTAATTTTTCACTTTTTAGAAGCCCTTATCAAGATTATCATTTGGTTATTTTTCATTTAATCTTTTTAATATTAATAATAATATATAATGAGTTATATTAATCAGTTTCCTCATGGAGAACCAACTTAGCATTCCTGGATTTCATCCTATTTTACCCAGAATATATTATTCTTCTAATAGGAATCAATTTGCAATTTATTTAGAACTTTTCTATCTGTTTTCAAAATGAGTTTGGCTCACTGCTTCCTATTTTTGTGTGAGTGTGCCCGCTCTCCATTTCTGGTTTCTGTACCAGGGTTACGTTAGTTTTCTAGAATGAGTTGCTTTATCTTTTTCTACTCTCTGGAACAGCTTATGTAACATAGGAATTATCCATTCCTTGAAAGCTTACTAGAACCTGCCTATATAGCTATCTGGGTCTGTGATTTTTCTTAAGGTATAGGTCTTTGTCTACTTTCCCATTTTTTTTCTAAGATAATCAGTCTAGTTGGACTTTTTTTTTTAGCCTCATGCATATTTTCTTAAGATTTTATCTTTGTGTGAAAAAAATTGTAAAAAGATATTTTGTTGTTTTTTCTTTGTTTGTTTTGAGACAGGGTCTGTCATCCTGGCTGGAATACACTGGCATGAACATGGCTCACAGCAGCCTTGACCTCCTGGGCTCAAGGGATCCTCCCACCTCAGCCTCCCAAGTAGCTAGAAGCACAGGCTTGTGCCACCATGCCTGGCTAATTTGTTTTTTATTTTTCGTGCAGACAAGGTCTTACTTCCTTGTCTAGGCTGGTCTTGAACTCCTAGGCTCAAGGATCTTCTTGCCTTAGCCTCCCAAAGTGCTGGGATTACAGGTGTGAGCTAACCGTGCCCAGCTCAAAAGATGTTATAATTTTTAAATCTTCATACAAGTATGGTAATTCTTTAAAAAGTATTTCTAGTGTTGTTTTTTGGCATCATCACTCTTCTTTATTTCTTGTTGAAGCTTGCTGTAGGTTTGCCTATTTTTTTGGACAAAAAAATAGCTTTTGATTTTGCTAATGTGGAATATTTTTGTTGTTATTATTATTTTTTTCTATTTCAGGATATGCTTTGTCTTTAATAATACCTTCATTTTATGTTCTTCGAGTTGGGTTTATTTTATTGTCCCTTGTCTAGCTTTTATGTTGTCAATTTAGTTCACTTATTTTCAGTCTCCCCTGTTTTCCACAGGTGAGTAGTGGCATTTTCCTCTGTGCTGGTTTGGCTAAATCCCATTGGTTTTGACATGAACAACTGCTCACTGTCGTTCACTTCTAATTTGTTTGTCCCTTCAACTTTGATTTCTTTTTTATCTAAAAAGTTCATTTAAATGGTGTTTAAAACTTCCCAAGTGGATTTGTTTTCGGTTGTTTGCTTGCCTAACCTTTTGTTTTTAGCTTCCAAGTTTATTGCATTGTGGTCAGAGACTGTGGCTTCTATTGCTTTGACTTTTAAAATTCTATTGATACTTATTTTTGTGTTGTTGTACATTGAATACTTTGTAAATGTTCACATCTGAAAAGAATGTGCATTCCTTTCTGTTAGGATCTCTGTTAATTACTCCATATAAATCAGTTTCTTCAGTCCTTACAATGTGAGATAGGCACTACTATTAGCTCATTTTACAGACGAGGAAAATAAGATTGGGGAGTTTAGGTAACTTCCTCAACAAGGGAGCAGTAATGAAAATCAGACATTCTGACTCATTCTGTCTTGGTCTCTATATAAGTGATCACAACTCTAGTTGCATTATTCAAATACTCATTATTTTACTCCTACTTGTGTGATGATTTTTGAGGGGAAAGCAATAAATTTTCTTGCAATGACTGTGAATGTGTCAATTTCTTTTTGTGTTTCTATGTCTTTCTATGTTTAAAGCTATGTCGTTGGTTACATAAAATTTCATTTATGTTACAAATTCTTAGTGGACTAAATCTTTAACACTCTGAAATATATTTTCTTTTGCCCTGTTTAATGTTTGTGGGTTTTGGGCTTTAATGATACTTCATTTGCTGTTAATATTGCTATACCTGATTTCTTTGGGTTAACATTTGCCCTTTTTTTTTTTTGAATGCCTTACATTCTGGGTAACTTCGAAGGTGTATTTCTTACAAGTTATTTGGTGCTTGGATTTTTAAAATTCTAATCTGAGAGTGTCTTTCACTAGGGCATTTAATCCATTATTATTTTGATTATTGAAATAATTAGGTTTATTACTTCCATCTTATTATACATATTTTTTTTCTTCATAAATTCTTTCCTTTTGGATTGTTTTGAATTTTATTATGTTTTAAATTCTTCTTCTTTAGTGGTTTGGATGTCTTCAATTGTTTTTTGTTGCCCTTAAAATTTTACATATTTAAATATTTATTTTACAAAAGCCTTGAGTTAAGTGGTACTTAAACTTGTCCCACCAAGACAAGAATCTTGACTTGCTTTCATTTCCATCTCTCTTGACTTCTAACTCTTATATTATGATCATCTGATATTTTCATTCCAGATTGCTATTTAGAAAAGGAATAAGTTTAACTGGCTTTTTTGTTCTTCTTACAATACATTCCCAGAAAATCCAAGTTTCTAACCCATTACTTTATTCTTTTATGTTTATTCTACTATACAGCTCATACTGAGGTTTCATCTGAATGATCAAAATTTTGAATTTACAAATCTCCAGTTTATTCTGTGTCATGGAAACACTGTCTTTTTGCATTGCTCTGAAGACATCAGTCTTGCTTATTGAGAAGCCTTCTGTTGGCCTTGTTACTGCACCCTCTGGTATTAGTTATTTTGATTGCAGTTGCTGCCTCTCTACCCTGGTTGATGCTCTTCCTCTGGTGGGCGATTCTTGGAGGTCTACTCATCATCTGTCTGTCCTATTGACTGAGCCTGCTTCTGGTGATTAGGTAGTGGGCAGCATTTTCAGGAGCAGTGTGCAATTCAGCACAATGGGAAGCACATGAACCTTGGAGTCAGAGAGACCTGGTTACAAACCGAGCTCTATTTTTTAGCAGCTGTGTCAGGTTGGGCAAATCTTTGAGGCTTGGTTCCTCAACTTGGGATAATGACCTTACCTTATGGAGGTGCCATAAGGATTAAATTTGACAGCACATGAAAAAGGCTATTAAAGGCTTGGGACAGCAATAAATGGTATTCATTTTTTGGGGGGGTCAGTTTTCAGGAGTACTTTCTTCCCTCTTTAGCCTTGGATTCTATCGACTGATTTGACGGCCCCAACTTAGGAAGTTCCTCCAGGTCATCCTTGGGGAAAACAATTCATTCCTCTATTTATGTCTAATTTTAAGCTCCTGTTATTGTCAGTGATATATCAGGTGCATATTTTCTTCATAGGGATATGAACAGCCCCACTATAAATTAATTGAAGTTCCCATATCAACTGACTCATTGTGGGATACCCATCGTACATCCTGGGTAGCCCTGTCTAGTGTACGTGCATGGGGAGGGACAATTTTACAATTTACTAAACTATGAGTCCTGGCACCGACCTGGAATATTCTAACAGATGCTGGTATTCATGTCATATTGAAATCAATATCCTAATGGTACCCTATGGCAAAGACATTGATGTAACTCCTTAGAAAATTATCATTCATCCCTACAATTTTACCTCCTGGAAATCAGGTCAGTTCTTTAGAATCACTGCCCCATAGCAAGAACAGAACAAGCCAGAGAGGCCAATATTTTCAATTGGTTTTACAGGAGGAGGAAAGAATGGTATGACATTTATTTTATATCTTTTCTAGACTAACACTAGAGTTCTTTGAAAAACCCAGTACTTTCACCTTGAATAAAAGTTCTAGCCCTTCACTCCCTGTTAGCTATCATTTCTGACTTTTTCCCTTTTTGCATATTAACAAGAGCCAAATCCCAAAGCCGTCTCCTCCAGTGTGAGAAAGCCGCTCACAGACACAGGTTTTTAGCTCCATCAAGTGAAGCTTGCAGTCTGAGATAAAGCTCCCATCTCTTCCCTTGAACCTTCAGGCATTGTGAGTCAAACTTAACTTTGGAAAGACCACTACCCTCTTCCCTTCATGAGCCATGAAGCTTGTGACAGATGTGTTATCTTGATGCAATCTTAGACCTGCGCTCAGGGGCTATGCTACATGGCTCGCCTCTGCAGAAGAATGGCAATAAAGTGAAGCAGTTCAATTTTTCAAGTCAGTTCTGAAAAACTGAGAAGAAGGTACATCTTCACTTCAAAACGAAATCTCTAAGGAGCAAGTGGCCACAGCCTGCCTCCCACAAACTGTCTGGCTCACTCTATTTTATTCCTGGAAATCAGGTGAGTTTTTTAGAATGACTGTCCAATAGAAGGAAGAAAGTAAGCTAGGGAGGTCAATAGCTACTGCTCATTGCAGCAGGCCAAGGGTGGTTTGCTGACAATGTCCATGACATACAGTTAGACTCTAGTATCAAACAGGGAGCTTGGCCTTCTCCATGCCTAAGTCAGCAGATAGGAAGGTTCAGGTCTACAGCACACACACGATGTACCCAAGAGGAGTGATTAATTTACAAACTGTCAGAGGAAATGACTGTGGTTTAGTATTCTCTGTCATTCTGCCAAAATATCTATCTCTGCACATCTGCAGAAGGCACACAGAACACCTACTCTTGCATATTTGTATAAGAGCTAGGCAAACAGAATGGAGAACTAGGTGTAGCTCCCAACACAGCAGATACTCATCATACACTCACACATGGTGACTGTTCCTCTATCTGGAATGTTTTCGTCTTCACCTGTTCTCTGGGTGAACTCCACATTCTCTAAGCCCTGACTTGAAGAGCTTCCTTTGTGAAGCACTGAACCTTTGTAGCATCCTTGGGCCTGGGCATGCCTCCATTATTGCGTTTGTTATATGGTATTACAATGGTATTTTATGTATTAGTTTCCTGCAAGACAGTGAGTTCTGGGGCAGATGTGGGACTTATTCCTCTTCTTGGAGCCTCGCACGTAATAGGTGCTTACTGAGTCAGCGTTTGTGAACAAATCAAAAATGATTTGTTATTGGTAATTTTGCTATTTTAGATAGACTAGAAAGGTCTGCCACTCTTCTCCTCTATTATTTTCATGATCATTACAATCTGGCTTCCTGATGGACAGACACTAGGTCCACAGTGACCTGTTTCCTTTTTTTCCTGTGCTGTGGGAAGTCAGAGTAGGGTCCACACAACCCCAGTGGGTAGGAAGCACTGGAAATTGATAGTCTTTCCTCAGGCCACCACTGTGGCTCTGTTTTTAAGTTAAATACAAGCACAGCAGAGGGGCTCAGAGACATTTGCTACATGGAAAGAAGATCACGAGCCAAGGCTGGGAGTTTAGAGTGGTTACACTTCATTAGGCTCCCCATAAAAACCTCCCATATATAAGCCAGACACTCTCCACTTACAGACAGCTGGACCTCAAGAAATCCTTTGGGCAAACACAAAAGACTCTTTGGTGAAAGCTAGAGGCAGGTTGGTCCTGCCCAGGGACCCCAGAAGCAGCCCCAGAGACTTCTAAATGAATTCTGAACCAACAGTCAGAAAACTGTGCCACACGTGGGACCACAGGTAGGAGCCCAGAGCCCACAGGGCCAGTAAGCCCACCCTCAGTATGCTCTATGGATGATAATCACAGGCAATACAGACACCAAGGGCACTGTTAAAGACGGAGAAACAATATGAGGGTCCCAAGGGTGTGGAGAGGAATGACAGATGAACCTTCCCTCCATGCCTATAATCTGTTTCTGCTTCAGTCGGCTTAACATGTCCAGCTGGTGCCCAGCTGCTCGGTAGCCTGTTGGAGGCTGGGGAGTGGTGGTGGCTGAGAGTGGGGGTGGGGAGGGAATGCCACCAGGCCAAAGGGTCACCTCCTACTGCAGTACAGAGAATGAGTGCTGGTTTCTCCTAATAGGACTGAATTTCACTTGCGCCAAGCCACCCAAATCCCCAGAATGAAAGCTCTGCTCCATTCAAAGTCCCAGAAGGCCAAAGTGGAAACCATCATGAGCTCTGAGTCACACCTGACCCAGTGAGCATTCTCAGGCCCTGCTGAGTAAGGGAGGGGAGGAGCCACAGGAGGCCCTCGCTGAGGGCTTGAAGGCAGAGGGTGTGCCAGCCCCAGATACTGAAACAAGTATCTGGGGACTCTTGCCTCTTCACTACAGCACCTCATGCACTCGCTTTTATGTTTCTACTCTTGTTGTCATTCTGGACTCACTGGTGATCGTTTATAAGAACTCAGAGAGCTTTCCTACTTGCTTAGTGAGAAGTGCCAGTGAATTTACTTTTCCATACCATGAAGATGCCCACAGCCTTTGATCACAGGCTGGGCTATCCAGATGGAGACTTGGCCATCCTAGGAATTCTGTTACAGACTTTATGAAAATTCTAAATATCGTTTTGAAAATCCAAAGGATTTGTTTCTCAGGCCCAAAGAACAGAGTGCAGCCAGCTCACACCACTTGGGTATCTGAGGGTCCACTCAGCCAGACCGATAGCCAGGCAGTTCTCCAGGTCTTCAGGAAACCACTTCTAATGCCTTCCATGCAAGTCAGCTATTTGTTAGTGTGAGCCAAAATCCCTTCCAGTGGCTTTTCCTTGGCTCGATGATCAGTTAAGAGGAAAAGGGGTATCCTTGGTTTTGGGGTACCTTCAGAATCTGAGTAACTTAAATGTCTTGTTTTGGTCAATAGATGATTTTGCCCATAGGAAAAAAAAGTCTCTCTGCAACACTGTAGATGTTCATGTGAACAACTCAGAAAGCATGCTGGAGGAAGGGAACACTCCTAGCTGCTGGGGAAACGGTGGCGTGGTCAGTATGGCTAATAATATTTAAGAGGGTAGCCAGGAGCCTGTGTGGTTTGTTCACCTCATGCTAAGTTCCAACCACAGTACATCATAGGTACACAACACTGGCGGCTTTCTTCTGCTGGGTCAGCAGAGCCCACAGACAAGGGGATGCTGTGGAACCGGAATGGAACATCATGAGGGATATTAACAACTGAGTCGGCATCTCGGGAGGATTGACCTGTTCCACATTCAACATTCACATGCATCTGGTTTTCAGCCCACATGACCCAGAGGGCAGCAATGCCAGAAACTACTGTCACCATCACACAATATTTTCTGAACCTCCACCCTGTGGGCTGTGTCCTCTTCAACTCTGGGCTCAGATGTGTCACCTGCTATGGGTCTTGCTGCCCCAGTTTTCAAGCTATCTATGGAGAAACTGTCCCTTTGGCTGAACGTCCTCCATGTGCCCCTATAGAGAGCAGTGCTTTCACGAGCCTCTAACATGGACTGAAGGCATTTTCCCTGTGCAAAATGCCCTCAGCAAAGTGCATTCAGACACATGCAACTGCAGACAGCTGCTGGGGGTACCCAGAGCCAGCGAAGTCCATCCCAGGAGATGGTTCTTAATCAACCCTCCCTCGTCCCCAAAGAGGTCTTCTCATGGCATTAACCAAGCAGTCTCAATGTAGAAATTCAGGTATCATAGGTCCCCTGGCCTCTCCAGATACGTCTCCAAAGGATGGAATGAGTTACATTTTCTGAGCCCTCGGGGTGGATGTCAGGGTAGGGTGGAATACAAAATTTGAATGGGCTGGCTCAAAGCTGAAAGCAATAGTGAAAACAAATGGAGAACTCACCACCATTTCCTGGACATGGAACATCTCTGCACCACCAGATGAGAGTCGATTAGGGAAAGAGATGCTGACAGATGACCCTGGAAGGGTGCTCGGGCCAGTGTTGTAGACCTGTGGGTGTGGAACACACACAGCAAGTCTCAGGGGAAGACAGCAGACCTCCATTTCCTGTCATGCAATATACATTCTAAGATTCTTTGAAATCACATACAGAAACTCTAAGGTTCGGATCTAGAAGGTCACGACTTGAAGTAAAGTGAACTACTGAAAATTTCAGACACGAAATTTCAACAAAATAGAAACACTTCTAACATGTATCTAAAAATCCCAAACTTTGAAATTACCATATTCCCTTTCAACATTTTACTGTCTTCTTCCTGCTAAAAATTATTTTTCTTTTTACACGCGTAAGAATGTACTCATAGACTATTACACTTGGTGAAAACTCAGACGTCATAATCTAGTCCAGTGGTTCTCAAACGTTAGCATAACATCAGAATCATCTGAGGGACTTGTTAAAACACACATTGGTTGTGAGGGGTATGGAGTGGGGGTCATGCCCAGAGTTTCTGACTCAGTAGGTCTAGGGTGGAGCTGGCAGATTCACATTTATAACATTGTCCCAGGAGATGCTGATGTTGCTGGTCCAGGAACCACCCCTTGAGACCCACTGATCTGGTCCAACCTCTTTCCTTTGCCAGTTTGAGGTAACTGAGGCCCTTAAGGAACAAGTGGGTCATCCCAAAACCAAGTGACTGAATATACAGAGAGAGCTGTTTTTACTACACTAGCCAGCTGATTTGGTTTCCAGGCAATCTGCAGCTCATCCCTTGCACAACTGCACCCCTCTTCTGTCTCCCCTCTGTCTCAGCATTTGGTTGTATAAAGCTTTGTCTCTCTTGTCTTCCCTAGCATTTCTCCATTTTCTGTCTTCAGAAGTCAATCATTTCCCGAGAAATGAGGAAAAAGATGGAGGTCACAGAGACCAATAAGAGCAAGGAGGGAGAGAAAAAGTTGAACATGAAACTTCAGGAAGAAACAGAATTTGCAGAGGAATAAAAAAGGTGAGTAGATCTCTAGAGACAGAAAGTAGATTAGCGGTTGCCTAGGACTGGGGAGCAGGAAGAATAGGGAGTAGGACAGGCAGCAATGACACGCCCCCCCGAAGATGTCCATGTTCTCATCTGTGGAACCTGTGAATGTCATGTGGCCAGGGGGAATTAAGGTTGCTAATCAGGTGACCTTAAAATAAAGAGGTTATCTTGGATTATCCAGGTGAGCACATTGTACTCCCAAGGGTCCTTATATAGGGAAGAGGCAGAAGTCAGATCAGAAAGAGATCCTAAGACTTGGCCAGCCATTGCTGGCTTTGAAGATGGAAGGGGGCCATAAGCCAAAGAATGCAGGCAGCCCTTAGAGGCTGGAAAAGGCAGGAAGTGGATTTTCCCCTGGTGCTTCTGGCAAGAACACCGGCCCCAACACTTTTGGGCCTGGCAAGGCCCATTTTGGACTTTTTTTCTTCAGAACTGTAAGATAATAAATTTGTGTTGTTTTAAGCCACAAATATTGTAGTAATTTTTTATAGCAGCAACAGGAAATTAATACAAGAAGCTATGTCAATGGGTTTGGAATTTCTTTTTCTTCTTCTTTTTTTTTTTTAAACAGTCCAGAGGTCTTTCATTTTTTTAACATCTATTATGCCATGAATTTATACAGTTCAGGCTCCTTCCCATTGGTTCTCACAAAGTGTGCTTCTCTGGGTGGTGCAGGCTTGCGCTTCAGTTGGACAGAGGTATCTTTCTCTTTGGCTTCCTTCTTTTTTTTTTTTTTCCAAGATAGAGTCTCGCTCTGTTGCCCAGGCTGGAGTGCAGTGGCCTGATCTTGGTTCACGGCAACTTCTGCCTCCTGGGTTCAAGCAATTCTCCGTGCCTCAGCCTCCTAAGTATCTGGGATTACAGGCGCCTGCTACCATGCCCGGCTAATTTTTGTATTTTACTAGAGATGGGGTTTCATCATGTTGGCCAGGTTGGTCTCGAACTCCTGACCTCAGGTGATCCGCCTGCATCGGCCTCCCAAAGTGTTGGGATTACAGACGTGAGCTACTGTGCCCGGCCAGCTTCCTTCTTTTTCTGATCATTTTCCTTCACGCGTTTCAGGAAGCGATCTTGGCTCTTAGAGTGCTTAATGTGCTCAATACGCACATTAATTCTCTTGGCAAGAATCTTGTCCTTAACTTGTGTTTACAACAATGCCAACAGTATGCTGGGTAACACTGTAGACTCTTTCAGTTTAGCCACGGTAATACTTGCAGAGCATTCCTTTTTGAACAGTACCCATTCCCTTGATGTCTACAATATCACCTTATAGATTCGCATATACGCGGCCAAAGAAACAACTCCATGTTTTCTAAAAAGCCTAGAGAATATGTATCAGGTGCCTCTCCTCTTTCCCTTTGCGTGCGACATTTTGGCGAATTACTGGAAGATGGCGGTCTGTTCAAAAGGCTGGAATTTCTTTTGGGGGGGATCAAAATGTTCTAAAATTTTGCAACAACAAGGATGGAACTGGAGGTCATTATGCTAAGTGAAATACGCCTTGGGGGGCCGAGGCAGGCAGACTGCTTGACGCCAGGCGTTCAAGACCAGCTGGGCAACGTGGCGAAACCCCATATCTAAAACATTAGCCAGGCGTGGTGGTATGTCCTTTTAGTCCCAGCTACTCAGGAGGCTGAGGTGGGAGGATTGCTTGAGCCCAGGAGGTTGATGCTGCAATGAGGCAAGACTGCACCACTGTACCCCAGTAGCATGAGTGACAGCGAGACACTGTCTCAAAAAAAAAAAAAAAAAAAAAGGAAAGAAACAAGCCAGGAATAGAAAGACAAACATCACATGTTCTTATTTGTGAAAATCAAACAAAATTGAACCCAAACAATTGAACTCAAAACCAAAACAATTGAACTCCTGGAGATAGAGAGTAGACGGATGCTAACCAGAAGCTGGGAAGCCTAATGGGGGGATGGCTATGGCGGGGGGAGGTGGGGATGGTTAATGGATTAAAAAAATTGAAAGAATAAGACCTGGTATTTGATAGCACAATACGGTGACTATAGTCAATAATAATTTAATAGTACATTTTAAAGTAACTAAGAGAGTATAATTGGATTGTTTGAAACACAAAGGATTTCTTGAGGGGATGGATATCCCCATTTTACATGATGATTATGCACTGCATGCCTGTATCAAAACATCTCATGTACCCCATAAATACATATACCTACCATATGCCCATAAAAATTAAAATGAAAAAATTTTAAAAATATTCTACAACTAGATGATGATGATGGTTTCACAACTGTGTAAACATATTAAAATAATTGAATTGTATGCTTTAAATGGGTGAACTTTAAGGTATGTAATCATATCTCAATAAAGATGTTATTTTTAAAAAGATGAGTAAAAGATATAAGTTTTATTTGTCAATTTAAAACTAAATGTTTAAAAAGGACGAGTAGGAGAGAGGAAGGAATGACATGCTGCTTGGTGGCCTGGGGACTAGAGAGAGAATCCAGGGAATCTGCAACTCTGAAGTTGAGGTCAGAAGGGCAGAGCCAACAAAAAGCCAGAAATCTTACCAGGTCTTCACACATGACAGGATGTATGAAGATCTAGCTCCAGGCAGCTCTTCCCTAGAAAACTGTGTCTTTGGTTTTCTGCAATAGTTGGTTCTGCTTCAAAGAATAAATAGATAAAAACTGATAGAGCAGATGAGTGGTTGTTGCCAACTCCTGATTCAAAAATGAACAATATTCACCAAAACAACCTGAAGACATAGAAAAGGAAGGAATATCTGGCCATAGCTGAAATAACTAATTTGAAATGAAACAGGAGTGCACAGAATTAAAAAGAAACCTACTGGTATGTCTGGGAAACCCCAATTCAAGCATGAATGGGGGTAAGCAATGAAGAAAAAGATGCTGATTTCCACTATTTCACTCATCAGAGCCAGGAGGACAGGAGAGCTTGTATCACCATCTTTATTTTTAACAAATGTCTTCATATTGGATTCTCTGAAAATGTTCATGTGCAATCTCTGCATTAGTTTTGGCCGTTGTTTTTCAGGTGGGGAAATGCTTTAAATTTTGATGCCAAAAAAAGCCTCTCAATTGTCGACGAATTAATGTGTCTCTGTTTAAAAACTGTGATGAAATGTAGAAAGCAGGCCCAAGACTAGTATTTCTGCCTTTTTCCTGTGTGCAATGGCAGTGGAGCCTTTAAACAATCATGTACCTTGTTGAATAACTGATTTTTAAAAGCACAGAAAAATCTGTTCATATGGAAAGTCTTATGTTCTCCTTCAGGAACAATATTACCGGAATAAGGAAATATAGAAACATTTTCTCCATATTCCTGGCCGCCTCCCACAGTATTTTCACCTTCTGGTCACTGCCAGCCTGGTTAGTGACCTTCCTGCAGGACAACCACAATAACAACCATTATACCAATAAATAAGTAGTCAGACAATTCTCAAGGAAAAAGTGGGCTTTGCTAACACAGAAGGATCTCCTTCTAATCGAAGGCACACACTATCAATCTTTCAAGACCCAAGTCTCTCAACCCTGGATTGAATGCTGTGCACTTCCTCAGGCAATGGATCATGGAGGAGTTTATCTAAGGGACATGCCAATCACTCATTCCCCAGGGCTAGATTCTCTAGCCTGAGTCCTATTTCAGGTCAGATGTGAAGAAAACTATTTGCCTGAATACCAAACTTTAAGCTCCCTATAAAAATCACCTTCAGAGAAACAACTGGAAGGATAAACTGCATACCCTCAGATTTCTTTCTTTCTTTCTTTTTTTTCCCAGAGGGTGATAAGAACATTTGGTATCTTCTGTGCAATCCCTGTTCTTCTTTTCCTTCTTTCAACACTCATACCCTCTTCATTACATGGTCTGTATTACTTGAACCCCTCTAAATAATTTTCTGAACTACATCTTTAATTGCAAGATACCCCCAAAACTATAAGAGTAGGAAAGAGTATAAACAACTAAAATGAAATAAACCCATCTGGTCTTTATCTATTTCCTACCCAATTATGAAAAGCAAAGGAGAAAAATAAAATCACTAAGAAAAAATTCAGAAATGCAGAGGTCCTGTTCACAGCAATCACTCTACTGTCTCAAAAGCAAGCTCTAACCCCATCCTTCCCTTTCTCCCCCTGTAAATCAAGAGCCGGCTGTGAC
This sequence comes from Chlorocebus sabaeus, assembly GCF_047675955.1. NCBI lineage: Eukaryota > Metazoa > Chordata > Mammalia > Primates > Cercopithecidae > Chlorocebus > Chlorocebus sabaeus. The sequence goes on from NC_132918.1 coordinate 1,780,918, forward strand.
AGTGGAGGCTTAGCTGGTCAGAAGGCATATCCTCTGTGAGTTGGGGACATGTGTTATGTATCATGGTTTTGGGGTCTGTTGCTGGGAGAATACTCTGGAGAGAGGAAGACCATTGTTTGTCAGAGCCCACAAATGTTTTACTGCCACATTCTCTAGACCCTCACCCTGTCATTATTTGTCATCCCCTAAGTCCACCTAGGAGAGGCCACAAGGAAAGAAAATAATTGTTATTTAGCCACAGCAGTGAATGCCAGAGTGGGAAACCATCTCTCCATGGGGAAGGATGCAAGAGGCGGGGAAGGATGCAAGAGGCAGAGAAGAGTTCTGAGAGGTAGAACCAGAGAGTGAGGAGATACGGACTGCAGTGTCCTATGGGTGAGCTGGGCCCATCTCCTTCACTTCACCCACACAGGGCCCAGCCAGTGCCGCCAGGTCTTGGCCCCAGCCCAGATTCTCCCAGCTCTGGGACCTTCAGCACATCCTTTCCTGTTTGGGCCTACATTTCATGACGTGAACATTATATGAAATTCAAATTTCATTGTCTATAAGGAACTAAAGTTTTGTTTCTGTGGTATCTATGGCTGCCTTTGCACTACAGAAGTATGGTTGAATAGATGCTGCAGAGGCCGAATGGCCCACAAAGCCTAAATTACCCCATGGCTCTTTTCAGAAAAAGTTTGCTGACCCCCAACTAAAAGAAGAAACAGTGTCCTTCACGATGTCCACAGTCTACACCAAGTGGACCTGCTGGAAATGATGCCTGTGTGCCCAGGTGAGCCAGCCACGGCTCAGTGAGGGAGCAGCGTGCCCCCTGAGGGGGCTCACAGGGGCTCACACTGCTCTGCTCTCGCAAAACTGCCCTTCCAAAAGTCTGTTCCCCTGTGGGAGGAGGAGGCTCCTGGATGAGTTGGCAAGAAAATCTCAGGAGGAAGGGACAAAGCAAATCCAAATCCTCTGAGGCAGCCCTGCCCAGAAGGTGGGGAATGATGGAGAACAGAAAGGGGTCCTCATGGGGCCATCTGGGCTAGGACATTGGCTGAGGCCTCCACCACGCAAAGGACTTCTTGGGGAAAACTGGTGTTCATAATGTGGACCTTTCCTTCCAAGTCCTGAAAAGCAGAGGGGCCTGCACAGTAGAGTACCAGGCATGGAAGGGATTCATTCTATGTGTGGTTACAGATCACACATACACCACACGAGCCAACCACAGAAAGGTTTCTCCTGACAAAAGCCTAGCCCTCTGTAGGAGAGACATCCCACGTGCCCTTCTGTTAGCCCCAGGGACAGAGGAGGTCTCCAGGAGTGGGTACCTGAAGGGTGATATTGATGGGCTGAAAGTGACACTCCAGGTCATCCAGCTGAATGAAGTTGGCTGCATCCACGGACTCTCCATATACAAAGGAGGTTGGAGACATGATTCTGAAAGAGGAAAGCATGAAATCTGTCATCACCACCCACAGTCAAGCACCCGTGATCACTGCCATTCTGGGAAGCAAATATTTGTCTCCATTTAATCCAGTGTCTTGTACCCAGTGTTTCCCTGCTGGGGCTGTTACTTCTCTCTCCCATGAACAGACATAGCCAGGCTATGCTTTCTGATAAGGCATGAATAGTAGTGTCTTCTCATCTTAGGTTACGTCAATAAACTGCATGGAGAAATATGCACTGGGATTAGTTTTCTGAAATGACAAGATTATCAAGGCTTTGATTTTTTAAAAACTGGATTATAAAAGTATACATTTTCTGTTTTGTCATTCAAAAAATGTTTTATAGGTTGAAGAAGATGATCATAAGCTTTTAAAAAATAAATATAAATGAATTATATATTTGGCATCCTAAACCCCACTCTATGACAAATTCACTTTAAAAACTTAAATTTGTCAGCCTGCCAAGATGACTAGAAGTTAGGCATTTGAAAGCTGAGTCCATTCATTTACAGCATTTTCCCTTGGATTTCAGAGGCTACATAAGAGGTGAGAAGAATTCAAGCTCAATTTGCAGCAATGCTTTCAATATTACTTATATGAACACATCCCTGAGAAGAAACAAAGCTCAGACTGACACTCCCAGACAAATATTGAGTTCTAGATGCTGGAGGCCACTCACTTACCTAAACACAACAACGGAAGATTTTTGAGACTAAGTCCGAATAGACAACAACTCATCCATTTTCAACGTTTAGCGCATTATTTTAGTAAGGTAGTGAGTTCCCAGCATTACCAAATGACAAGAACTGTTTTAGATTCCTGGAGAGATCAGAGGTTGACTCATTTGTTTAACTGATGGCTTCATCAGGAGCTGTTAACATCTCCCAGCAAGATCCTCTAAGGCCTGATTACATGATCAAGTGTCTGGGGGTGGTGGGGAGAATGTTTTCTCTTTGTCCCCAAGGATAGGGCTTGGTTCTGGGTATATTCTTGCTGTGCCTTTGATGAGACAAGTAAATAAATGATACAGTTAAAAATAGAGCTGTGAACAGAGGCAAAAATATGCTAATTTGCAAATATATTCCACCAGTGCCTCATGTTTAAAAAACATGACCAAAAATGCCAAGAGCTCAGGAGCAGGAATGCCTGGAGACTCATTCCACTGGCTCCCAGCAGTGTGGGCTAGTGCAGGGATGGCTCTCCCTGCAAGGGATCAACATTTCCACTGCTAGTCAAGACTGCGACCCACAAGCACTTGAAAACCGAAAAGTGAGAAACTGTGAACCTCCAGAAAGTTCAGCTTGCATTTGGGTCAAGGGTTCAGTGGGTCCTCATCTGATCTAACCTAATTGTGTAAATCTTTTTTCCACTATCAAAGAGGTGTCCGTTCTGTTTTCTGAAGCTGGAAAGAAACTGAGTTCCCATTTTTCCAGGCCAGGGCTTTGGCTGAAAACTGGTCTGGGTTGTTTCAGGTCTCCACAGACTGCAGCCCAGGGTCCTGCTTTCCAACAATGCCAGCGGCACCGAATGGCTGTGGACTTCACCCAGACAGACGGTGTGGCCATTGGGATGGTTCCCTGCCCATTCCAGACCATTAGAGACATCCTGAAGAGCCACCTCTGGCTCTGCAGAGGGAGTTAACAGAAACAAGCAAAGCCAGTGCTGACTGTGGAGCTAATCAGAAAGCGGTCCTCCTGTGAGCCAGGACTGGAGACACATCTGGTGGTAACCTCTGGCCCAGCAGCTTCCAGCTGAGATTTTAATCCCAGGATCCATGCTGCCTGTTACCACACGGCATTCTGGAGGGACTAGGGGTGGATGGGAATATATGCATATAAAGGTATATGGAATGTTCAAAGAAACTATGGGGCTTAAACTCGTCATCAAACTTCTCAGGTTATCTAACAGGTGGGTGGGTAAGTGGGACAGAGGAGAAAATAAGGAGGGAGGAGGGTATGAGTTACTGCAGTTAAAGCTTCATCCTGCTTTTCAAGGCTGGGAGGAAGTGGAGGTGGCACAGCCCCTGGCTCCTGGCTGTCTACACATGCAAATATGAGAACACAGTGTTCCACTGGAGGGCACCCCTGTGTTGTGGCAACCCAGGACCAGGCTACTCACCCGGTGATGGATGTGTCCACCTCGTGCATCAGCGGCACCATCAGCACGAGGGTGTTGTCGTGCAGGGATTCAGAGCGCTCCATGTTGCCACTGTGCAGGGAGAGGAGAATGAATCAACGCTGGCCAACACTAACTATCTGGCAGTGGGCTTTCTCTGTTCCACTTTAGAGCTGAATCTCTACATTCTCCAAGGGCAAGTGGTACCTCATTGTCCTCAGTCTGTTTCTGGTCCCTGCACATATCTATCAGGGGCACTCTATTGTCTTGGCTGCGTTCCACACAAAGATGTGACTGTAAGTAGTTTATTCGGGAGGTGGCCCCAGGAAACGCCAGTAGGAGTGGAGAGTGGAGAAGGGCGACAGCGAAGGAAAGAAGATAATAAAGGCAAGCTATGCGGGAGGGTCGTGCTGTCAGAGCCAGGGCCCAGTCTCCTGGGGACTCTGTGAGGCAGAGTCAGTCTTCCTAGCTGAGGGCATGGGAGCCAGGCCTTTATCCATTGACTCCTGAGAGGAGATGCTGCTGTGCTGGGGGTGGGGTGGGGTGGAATGAACCCCCTGGCAGCTGCCTGTCAGGCAAGTGAGTGGGCTCTGGCCAGAGAAAGTCTCAGTAAGGGTGGTTGGTGCTGGGAGCCGGAATCTGCCTGGTTTGCGGATAGTTTGGAAAGGGTGAGGGCTGAGGGGTTATGCGCATGGCACCCACTGTGTGTGCTACTTCTATAAGTGCCTGTTCCATGAACAATGGACCAATGAAGTTACGGCACTGCAGCCAGGAAGGGGTTGCTAGACTTCAGCAGCTATGTCTCACCTGAAGGGACCGCCCATCATCCATGGACAGCCAAGCCCAGGAAAGAGGCCCTGATCAAACCGACCACTGTAAACATCATGGAAGCTCTCGCTATAAACCTTGGCTATAGCAGGTCTATGGGGGTAGATCAGGCACTGATATTTTTTAAAGCTCCCCAGGTGATTCTAATATGCATCCACATAAGGCCTCCCACTCCAGGTGAGAAAGCACAGAAGGGGGATTCTTGTGAGATCATTCTGGAAAGGTGAACATGAGGGAACTGATGCTGTTAAGTGGCTACTATGTGCCAGGCACTATGCCAGGCATTTCTCAGCATGGCCCCACTGAGACCTCAGAGCAACCCCAGAGGGAGATGGAGCACCCACCTTTGACGGGTGAGGAGCAGCTCAGATAGGTCGGGTAACTGCCCAAGGCCCCCTGCAAATCAGAGCTGAGATTCTAATCAGCCCAGTCAGACTTGAAACCCGGGCTCTCTCAGCTGTGACTCCCATGCCTGATGCCAGATTTGGGGGCAAGAAGGAGGAGGAGCAAAAGAAGAAGGGATGAGAAGGAACAGGAGGAGGAGAGAGAAGACCTAGTTTCCCTTTATTACTTTACTAAATTTCTAATAGGAATTGTGATCATTATTCCTTGGGAAAATGCGTGGCTCTTGGGTACATGCTCTTGAACCTACATTCACAGTTGGTTCCCAAGTTCACCCTGTATGGGCAGAACAAAAGAGTCCCCCAGACCTGCTGAGGCTGGGCTCAGCTCATCCTGACTCTTCCCCACCACGCCGTTCCCTGAACATCTGCTGAGTTCCTGTCTGCTCTGTGCCCTCTCTCTGCCCCCTCCAAGCCCTGCGCCACTGCCTTCCTCTCTCACCCAGCAAGTGCTGAATGGCAACAGCACTTAAATAGCTCTCACATCCCCTCTCCTTCTCCCTCCTATTGTTCTGAAACAATGGTGCTGTGTGACGCTGACCCCACAGGGCCAGTCTCTGCCCTGGCTCCTCATCTGTCTTCCTACATGGGGTGACATCAGTCCCTCATGGGCAGTCATAGTTTGCAAAAGCAGCAGGATCAGGTGCCCACAGAGCCTGACTTCCTTGTCCTTCCTTTCCGAAGGGGTGACAAAAGCCTTGGGATCACTGCTGTGGGCAGGCCAAAGGCGACTCCCCTGTGGATGGGTTGACACCCTCCTGGCCTGCTCCCGCCCCCACCCCAGCATCCTGCCAGGTCTTGCCCTGCCCTTTGTTTGGCCGGCTTAGGCCCAACCGTCTCATCTGTCATCGTGTGACTGCTCCAGAAAGAGCTAAGTTGAAAAGTTGAGATAAAGACGCCAAACATCAAAAGGCTTCCCGTCATTCCAAAAGCTCATGAGCTGGGATAGTTTCCAGTGGTCTGCAAAAGCCAGGCTGGTGGCTGCTGAGAGGATAGGTCTCGAGAAACTGCTCAGTCTCAACGGTATGTCCCCCTAAATCTACAAGCAGGCAAAGAGCCCTTCAAAGGGTGGTGATGGAAGAAAGGAACAACTGAGATTTTAACTGTAGTTTTCAAGATAACGGGCTTTAAGGGTCTTTCCATCATAGCAGGGAGTCAAGTGCTGCATGTGGGTGCCCTCTGGGGCAGTCAGACCATATCTTCACCAATGCCTGAAAAGAAATGAGTGTCTGAAATATTCTGGTGTGTGTTTAAAAGATAATATCGTCATCTTAACATTTGTGATTTAAGAAATTAGAAATTTTTATATTATCGAAGCTACAGATCCTAGGGCTTCCTGAAGCTATGTAGCACTGTTAATGTACATGGGGGGTGTTCTTGAATTGAGTAGGTTACTGTCATTTTCTCCTGTGTCCAGCATTTAGCACTGAACCTGGTAAATAGAAGGTACACAATAAATATTTGCTGAGTGAAAATGTGCGCGGCACAGAGTAAGGGATTATAAACAGTGGTTCTTAGCCTTGGCTGCTCATTAGAATCATTTGGTGAGCCCTTTTGAACACTCCATTGCCCAGGTCTTACCCCAGGCAGAGGAAGGGTCAGGGTCTCTGGGGGTAGATCAGGCATCGATATTTTTGAAAGCTCCCCAGGCGATTCTAATATGCATCCAAAACCAGAGCACTGCTGCTGTGTGGACATGTTATTCTAACAAATGAACCTTTCACAATTGCAATACTGGCTCCCTGCCCTCTCTGACTGTTATGATTAGCCCTGAATGAGGTGGAGGCAGGAAGTGTCTTCTTTTAAGACAAGGGAAATCTCTTCCATGTCACATTCCTTTCCAGGCACACAGGCTGCCTCAGGGGTGGAAGGACCAAGAGAGTACGCTGATGGGTCTGCCCAGCAAAGGCGAGTGTTCTGTGGATCCAAGAAATGGCAAGAGAATGAGAATTTTCAGGTTTGAATGGGCATCTGCTGCCCCTCATCAAATTCATCAGCCTCATGCTCTGGAGTCAAGCTGTTGCACTGTGCCACTCCCCTTTTCAAAAACTTTCAGTTGGCTCCGCAGTGCCATCAGGATATAATTCAGATTTTCTAGGTGACCTTTGTCCCCCATGGTCTAGCCCAGGTTCCTCTTTCAGCCCTGCCTCCCACTGTGCTTGTGTGTTCCCCATCCTTCTGAGAAGGTGCACAAACCCCCAGTACACCCCGTGCCCACCACCTACATAGGTGTAACAGGGCTTCTTGCCCCATGGACAGCCTCACTGCCGTGTTCATGTTGCTTCAGCCTGAAAACAGACTCCTCTGTTTAAATGCTACCTCCTGACTGAAGCCCTTCTGGATTTTATGCAATAGGAATGAAATCTACCCTCTCTATGCTTTGCATAAGTTTCTATTAGCTCATAGTCATGTTTTACGTGAATGTAAATTATGTGATCTTGAAAATAGTGTGAATAGAAAATAACTAAGTCTTGTGGACCAGTAAAAAGAAGGGGCTAAAAAGACATTATTGGGATAATTGGCATAATCAGAACATAAACTGCAGATTAGCTAATAGCATAGTGTCAAGATTCAATTTCCTGAATGTGATAACTACATTAGTGTCAAGATTCAATTTCCTGAATGTGATAACTACATTAGTTTCTTAAGAGAACAGCTTCATTCTTGGGAATGCACACTGAAGTATTTACGAATCAAGAGGCATGATTTCTGCAACTTTCACATGGCTAAGAAAAAAAATTATATAGAAAGAGGATGATAAAATAGATGAGGCAAAATGTTAACACTGGGTGAATCTCAGTAAAGGGTATATAGGAATTCCTTGCACTATTCTTGTAACACTTCTGTTAAGTGTAAGATCATTTCCAAGTGAAAATGAAAAGGTTGCCTTGGGTGTCCAATCATCACCCCAATCAAAGCTTGTCTCTCTCTGTTCACCCACCTGAACGCCCCTCCCTCCACTGGAGCCGCCAGCCAAGTGCTACCTAGATGCTGCTTCAAGGCACGGTGGATCTGCCCTGGAGAAGGCATCTGGTAACTCCCCAGAGGCCCCCACAGGCACCTGTGGCTAATCCTGGAGAGGGGCAGGCACATGCTCCTGAGGGGAGAAGCTGCCGCCCCATGATCCCCTTTCCAATCTGTCCACTTGGCTTCCAGGTTAAGCCTGCTCTTGAGTAGCATCTCTTGGGACCTCTGTCAACAGGCCTGGCCAGGCCCTCAGGCTGCAGGTGCCCTGCCCACTCCATCAAGGGATACAGCACCATGTCCAAAAGCAGCAGCGGGCCCAGTCTGACAATTTGCAGAGGACATCTGTCTGATCTGGGAAATACATAGCCAAGTGGGACCTGACCTTGGACTAAAGCCTCACCCCCCTGGGCCTCTCTCTCCTCAGCTGTAGAATCATCACCTCGGAGTGGCTGAGGCCCAGTTCCTTTCAGCTCAGTCTTCAGTGGTGGCTGTGCAAGCAGCACTAGGCAACCATCATCCCCAAGAGATCCAATTCCACTTAGTGGCTCGAGGCTTTATCACCGAGTAACCATTTCTTCCTCCTCAGCATCCTGGGATTCATCAAAGCTTAACCAGGACACGTCCTTTCCTGGTCCCATAAATCTCTTATCTTTGAAAAAAGTGTTTAAACCCCCCTTACCTCTGAGCAGTAACAATGAAGCTGAGAACTTCCTCTTCCCCAGACAGGTGGCTTGTATCAAAGATCACGCTGAATTCATACTAGGGAAAAAGGAAGTGGTATCTGGCATCAGCAGGCATTCCAAACTTAAACTGTTCTCTTCCACTTTCTGCAGTTTATGACCTTTGGAAGCTCATTTGCATGATAAGCTTTATGTTTTATGCATAGCCTTCTGACTATCAGGCCAAAGGCACAGTCTTAACAGTAAAACCAAGCCCGATACATACTCTGGCCAGAGACCTGCTGCTCCTGTTCAGCCACTGAGGCTCTCTTTAGGAAGTGATGCGTTTACATTCTTAAACCGGGACTTACCAAGTTTCACTCACATCCCATCTTTTCAATTTCTGCCACATCTGCAAATTACATCACCTGGGATATTTGCTTCATATTATTATTGTCTTACTCTTTTAGTTTAAAGATTATTTTAAGAGAACAATTTATATCACTATCATAGATGGGAATCCAGGATCACTTGCCAAAAAGAGAAGGTAGTTGTAAAAATGTATACAATGAAAACAGAGCAATGTTGAATTCTGTTGCCTGTGGAAGCCTTTGAGCCTAAGGTCTACCCCATCTTTGCTGAAAAGGGAGATTCGCTGGTGATAGAGAAGTGTTAAAGATATGCTAGCAGGATTGGAAATGTTCTCCTGATCCGTGTGGCTAGGATTGGAAGACTGTTGAAAAGTTTTATGAGCTGAATGTTTGTGTCTCCCCCACCCGCCACTCCTCAAATTAATATGTGACCCCCTATTTGATGGTATGTGGAGGTGGGGTCGTTGGAAGGTAATCAGGTTTAGATGAGGTCATGAGGGTGAGGCCTTCATGATGGAATTAGTGCACTCAGAAGAGAACACAAAGATCTCTCTCTCTCTGTCCATGCACACACACCAAGGAAAAGCCAGATGGGCACACACACAGAAGGCGTTATTTATAAATCAGGAAGAGAGCTCTGGCCAGGAACTGAATCTGCTGGGACCTTGACCTTGAACTTCTCAACCTTAAGAACTATGAGAAATACATGCCTGTTGTTTAAACCACCCAGCCCAGGGTAATTTGTTATAGATGACTAAACTGACTAAGGCAGAAAGGGTCACTGTTAGGGTCAATGTTGTGCAGTGCTGTGTCCACGTATCGCCCACAATAACCTCATGAACCATCTAAAATTATCGAGTGTAACACTTAGTGGTGAACATCCTATGATTTGGGGGGCACTGCCCTAAGTAAATGGTGTTTATCATATACATGTCAGGCATGTGTGAGAATGTGGGAGGAACCCTTGGGTAGGGGTTATAAGACCAGGTTCTACCACAAACTGTGTGATCTTGGCTAAAATACTGTCTTTGCATTTCAATAAAAAGAGGAGGTTGGACAAAATGGTTCTTAAATTTCATCAAACTCTGAAAGCCTATAACTTATATAATGTCTAAACCTTTGGGTTCCATTATGATGAATTCTAGGCAGTGGTCTAATATTTGCAACACTGGATTCTACTGAATGCTTCCTGAAAGAAACGGACATTGGTCCATTACAATGGACCATCATCTACAGTGAACATGGACATCTCTTTCTAGACAGAAATTTCTGTTACTGTGGGACTTGTCAGCTTACAGTGGGGTGGGGGGCAGGCACAGAGACAGGGCAGGAAGAGGACAAGAAGGAAGGGAGAGGCAAGGTCTTGCCTGGTGTAGAGTTAGCGCTGGGAGGAGACCTGAATTCAATTAAACACACTAAAGACAAAAGTGAGATGAGAGGCAAAAGAATTGGGTGAGAAGCTAAAATCAGGGATGGAGGCCTGGAAGAACAGAACGTCAGAAACTGGGCAGGCTGTGAGAGATAGAAACATATGGCCATCCAAGGTAAGCCAAGTATAGTCATGAGGCTTAGCAGGTGGCCTGGAGCCTGAGGACCCTCAGGGTTGGAAGGACATGGGAATGCACGCTGGGCTGCGGACACGGGGAGCCCCATCTCTGCCGGTGACTTGTTGGGCTTTCTCCAGGGAATCACCCTCTGCTCCCATGCCCCCAATACCCAGGTTTAGTCAGTCTTGGTACAGGTCCCAGCATCTGTATGTGGCAGGAAAGTGGTGGCATTACCAGCTGGGAAAACAACCAACATTCCAATGTTCACACTTCTGTGGGCTCTATCACGATTTTGAGGGTTTTAACAAATGTTGGCTGGGCGCGGTGGCTCACGCCTGTAATCCCAGCACTTTGGGAGGCCGAGGCAAGTGGATCACTTAAGGTCAGGAGTTCAAGACCAGCCTGGCCAACATGGTGAAACTCCGTCTCTACTAAAAATACAAAAAAAAATTAGCTGGGCATGGTGGTGGGCACCTGTAATCTCAGCTACTAGGGAAGCTGAGGCAGGAGAATCACTTGAACCCGGGAGGCGGAGGCTGCAGTGAGCCAAGACTGCACCACTGCACTCCAGCCTGGGCAACAGAGAGAGACTCCCTTTCAAAAACAAACAAGCAAACAAAAATTTGACAAAATTTAACTCTCCACTAGAGAGAGAAACACACATCTTAGGTCTGATATGTGATACAGCCTGGAGTTTAAAATGAAATGGAAACTGTTACAAGTTTTTCAATTAAGCCTATTATCTGTTACTCAAAAGATTTTATTTAAATTTGTGTGCGGAGGTGCCACATACATTACTAGAGGCAATAGTGTCCATGGATTGGAGTCGTCCTTCTTTATCTCCACCTCACCCTACCTGGAGTCTAATGGGACTTGGTCTGTACTCTGCCAGCCACATGTAATCCATTTTCCAAGGGCACCCACTTATTGAGGCTTCCCTCCTCCTGGGGCGAATGTGGACAGAATGAGGAAGAGAGGCAGAAAAAAATCCGAGGAGTCATGGGCGTAAGAGTCACTGTGGTTTTGCCAAGATCACACAGTTTGTGGTAGAACCTGGTCCTATAACTCCTACCCAGGGGTTCCTCCCACATTCCCACACGTGCCTGACATGTATATGGTGAACACCATTTGTTTGGGCCACTGTTTCCCAAATCACAGGATGTTCACACTGGGAGTGGTACACTAAGATTATTTTAGATGGTTCATGAGATTATCTTGGGGGATACATGAACACAGCACTGAACAACATTGACCCTAACAGTGAAAAAGTTATTACCTTTTTGCCCTAGTCAGTTTGGGATTCCATCACAAATTACCCTAGCCTGAGTGGTTTAAACATTAATTTCTCACAGTTCTGAAGGCTGCAAAGTCCAAAATTGAGGTGCATTCAATGGGGCTTTTATGGGTTCAAGTGATTTGCTAAGAAATGACCAAGTCTTCTCCCTCACCATAACATTCTCACCATTGGTTTACAAAACAGCTACTAGATACTGGGACCAAAGAGCCTTGGAGATTAAAATGATCTGATTGTACGATCCAGGCAGGACAAAAGGATGAAGCTTTCGTTTTGTTTTGTTTTTTTTTTGAGACAAGAATCTCCCTCTGTCGCCCAGGCTGGAGTGCAGTGGCACGATCTTGGCTCACTGCAACCTCTGCCTCCCAGGTTCAAGTGATTCTCCTGCCTCAGCCTCCTGAGTAGCTAGGACTACAGGCACGTGCCACCATGTCTGGCAAATTTTTTGTATTTTTAGTAGAAATAGAGTTTCACTATGTTAGCCAGGATGGTCTTGATCTCCTGACCTCGTGATCCACTTGCCTTAGCCTCCCAAAGTGCTGGGATTACAGACATGAGCCACCACGCCCGGACAGCTTTCACATTTTTAAGGGAAAAAAGGTAGACAAAGGAATATGAGATTTCCTTCAAATCACGGCAGGGAAAACAGCTTCCATTTCCAAAGGCAGACTTGGTCTTTTAGATTCTAGTCTTGCCTCCAACCACCAAATCTTTTTACCTATGTTTGTATCTCCTTACAATGATGGCACATACTAGAAGGTTCCAAGAATGTCTGAAGATTCTGTAGTATAGTATTTGAACTTAGAAAATCTGTCTCCACGCTAATACCAAAGTGACTTAATTTCTTTACTCTTTTTAAAAATGAAGTGGGATACAGGTATTTGTGTTTTGAGAATTTTGAGAGGTCTCTTCAGAAAACTGTGAGCACCCAAGGGAGTGACAGAGTCAGGACTAGAGGTGAGGGACCACATCTTCTCCTGCGTTGCCTAGGGGACTCAAAGAGGCACAGAAAGTCCCACAAAAAAAATTATTTTCGGAAGCCCAACTAAATGGCACTTGCCAAAGTGCAGAGGCCGTGGTGTGTCCTTCACTTTCACATTTGGGGTACATCATGTGCATCAAAGAGAAAGACCACGTGGCGCAGCCCCTCTGGAGTATACCCCGGTGTACACTGCCAGCGACAAGAGTGTGGCAGGGCTTCAGTGGCCGCCCCAGCTGCTATGGGAGGCAGGGGGGTAGGAGAACTCCTCACCTCAGGGAGGCAGTGGCGGAATCAGTGGCCGGTGGGAAGGGCTGGGGGCCTGCTGCCGAGGAACGGTCCCGTCTGTGTCCCTTACCTTTGACTTTGACCTCATGAAAGGAAATCCCACGCTGCATTTCAGGAAGTCCGATTCCAGCAGCTCACAGGAGATGCCCATCTCCTCCTGAAAGAAAAAGTACCAACAGATGGGTCAGCTGCACGAAAGGCAGGTGTGCAGGGGCAGGCTCCACGGGGCAATCGAGTCCTTCGGAGCAGTGCTCAGACTGTAGGCACCAGTAGGACAAGGTGCCCTGACCAGGCCGTCTCCAGGCCCCTTTTAGCTGCCCACCTTTCCCACGGGTTCCCTGGGAAGACCGGCCGGGCGCGGTGGCTCACGCCTGTAATTCCAGCACTTTGGGAGGCTGAGGCGGGTGGATCACGAGGTCAGGAGATGAAGACCATCCTGGCTAACACGGTGAAACCCCGTCTCTACTAAAAATACAAAAAAATTAGCCGGGCATGGTGGCGGGCGCCTGTAGTCCCAGCAACACGGGAGGCTGAGGCAGGAGAATGGCGGGAACCCGGGAGGTGGAGCTTGCAGTGAGCTGAGATCTGGCCACTGCACTCCAGCCTGGGCGACAGAGCGAGACTCCATCTCAAAAAAAAAAAGAAAAAAAAGAAAAAGAGGACAAAACCACTCTTTATTCCTAACTAATGCTTTGGGTTCAAACCCTAGGGTGGTCCTGGTGAGGTGGGCTGGACCATGGGTGAGCTGGAGACCTCCTAAAGTTTGGATGAAAACACAACCCTGTCATCTTCCTGGCCCCTTTCTCCTAAGCCCACACCCTAATCCTGCCTTTTCAGATCTTGGTGGTTTAGGAAAGACAAACTCTAAGAAAATCGCACCAAGAAAAGAGAGGGTTTCTTCCTAAAACCTGAAGCGGTGAGGGCTGGGCTGTCCACAGGCAAGTCTCCCCAGGGTGTGCGGAGGGTACAAGGGTGAGGAGAGGTTTCCAAGCGTAGCCAGCTTAGGCCGGACTCTGCACACAGTGGCTTGAGAGAACCAGAAGAGAAAGGCTGTAGGGAACTGCTGTATTTCCACCTGGGCACATGGCTTCCAACTAAGGTGAAAGGAAAGCCAAGAGGCTCTTCACAAGCCACAGGACTTCTCAGAGTCACTGAAAACAAATCAGGACTTCCAAGCGGAGACAGCATGTTTACAGATTTTGGAGGAGAAGGTACAGAGGTCCTCCAATTTCCAATGTTAGTCAGCTCAGACTAACATTTCAAGGCATTTGGACAGGTGAATGAAAAATATATTTATTGTGTGTCCAACTGGTAAAAACATATGAGCATTTGCCATAATATATCTACTTAAACTATCCAATTACATGTATCTTTTATTCTAATACATTATGAACATTATCAAAAGCACCAAAAATAAAGGTGATAAAGGTAAATAATCTATGGGGCTAGAAATCAAGACAGTAATTGTGGAATAAGTGGAAGGAAGGAAGTTCTGAGTGCAGGTTACATAGGTTTGATCCTTTTGTGAAAGTTCATTGAGCTGGGAACTTAATAACTTGTATATTTTTGTTTGTTTGTTAAACATCAATACACCCTTACTTAGAAAATAGCAATGAAACAAAACCCCCAAAAGCCCAAATACAATTAAACAAAAGATAAGAGATATACAAATATAAAACTAAACTCTAATATATCTTTTTAGCATCCAGTCTCGGATATAACTGATCTCAATGATGATTAGTTTTCCAATAGCTCTCTGTGCTTTTAGCAAGTGTTATTTGCACAGAGATCTGGGATCACCTGCGTTAGTATCACCTTGGGAGCCTCTTGGGGAGGGGGGAGGGATTGCATTGGGAGTTATACCTGATGTAAATGACGAGTTGATGGGTGCAGCACACCAACATGGCACAAGTATACATATGTAACAAACCTGCACGTTATGCACATGTACCCTAGAACTTAAAGTATAATAATAAAAAAATAAAATAAAAAATAAAATTAAAAAAAAATGCAGATACCTGGGCAACACTCTAATTGCATTGCATGAGTCTTTTCTGAGTAGACACAGAGACTGCAGGGTCTGGGATGAGCATTTTCAGTACATAGTGAGCGATAAAGTTAGTAATTTTGCCGGGTAATGATGTTTGGTAGCTGCTGCTATGAGTTTTCCCCCCCCTTCAGTCCATTCGGCTGGCTGCCAGAGGAAGCTTCTTAAAATACGTCTCTCCCCAGTACAAACAGAATAAAGTCTGAAATCTTAATCCCAGCTTCCATTTTGGCCCTTCCTTTTCTGTTGTTGTTCTTCCACCCCTGCCCCATGGCACATATACGCTACTATTCTACACACACCCTGCCTGCTCTTATGTCCACACCTCCGTTTAAGTCGTCCTCACTGTCATGGAGCACCTTTCCTCAGCCCTTCCTCTGAGGTTTTTTTCCTCCGTCTTGTCCCCCAGCACTCAGGGATGGAAGCTCATGTATGTAACATGCAAATGGCACAGGATTCAGAACACGCCCTGAGCATGCGCTGAGTAGCTGAGCTGTCGTATCACACACATTTCAGCACTGAGGGAACTGGTCTGAAAGATGTTAGTCACTGTCCTTGTAGAGCTCAGAGTTCAGAAGGGGTGGGGACCTCCCAGCAGAGACACAGATATTTACATGGCTGTGTGATGGCAAGTGTGAGGGCTACTCTTAGAACCTAGAGAACAGGCATTGGCAATTTCAATAAGGAAAACCAGAGAATGATTTCTCAAATGCTATTTCAAGAACTGCATGGCATTAATGATTCACCATAGGTGGCCTTTCACTACCATCTTCTTCCCCATATTCCTCCTGCCAGAAGCAACACCCACAATTGTCCCAAGTAGACACTACCCTAAATCCTGGCTAATCGGCCTGTTGACATCAGAGGCAGCAAGCCAAAGTCTTATACGACCTGAGTTCTCTTGGTTTCCTGGGGACGGTCCTGGTTCATGTTTGTCATTCTGGTATTATTACTCTAAAGAGTGTCCCAGGATAAACAAATATATATGTAATATGTATAATATATAAAATACATACGTATAATATATAATATATATTTATTTTATATATACATATATATTACATGCTTACCTAACTCTGTTACCAATTTCTCTTGTAATGCCCAATACCTCACTGGGAATTCCTTTCAAACCAGGAGAGAAGCTTTAGTTTTAAGTCAAAGGCCTATCTGTTCTTGAAGTAAACATTTATTGGTCGGGCGCTGTGGCTCACGCCTGTAATCCCAGCACTTTGGGAGGCCAAGGCAGGCAGATCACGAGGTCAAGAGACTGAGACCAGCCTGGCCAGCATGGTGAAACCCTGTCTCTACTACAAATACAAAAATTAGTTGGGCGTGGTGGCGCATACCTGTAGTCCCAGCTACAGTACCTGTAGTACCAGTAGTCCTCAGGAGGCTGAGGCAGGAGAATTGCTTGAACCAGGGAGGTGGAGGTTGCAGTGAGCCGAGATCACATCACTGTACTCCAGCCTGGCGACAGAGGAAGACTCTGTCTCAAAAATAAAAATAAAAATAAAAATAAAACAAAAAGATTTATTGCCCCAAAGACTTCTTCAGTTTTCGCATGTGTGAAATAAATGTCTTCAAAAATTTACTCTGGGACTCAAGAAAACCTCAGTTTAATTAGCTTTGACCTAAAACAATAGTACTTCTGATCATTCAAAAGCTGCTCAGCTACCTTATTTTTGTTAATTCCCAAATGCTAGAAAATAACATTTATATCAGCATTTATTTAACTATTCCTGGTCTCTCTTCCACTTTACTCAGTTGAATAAAAATTTCAAAATTCTGCTTGGATCTTGGTGAGGACAGGCCAAAACAGTAAACCAAAGACATCATCTCTAGGAACAAGAGAGCTGAGCCTATGGTTCATGACTCATGTGCTCCGGGATGGTGTTACAGGAAGGAATGTCATGGATTACCCTTCTGCCGCCTGTCAGCACCAACAGAGCTGTTTATACTGGCCTTGTAAACTGCCTTGACCAAATGTTTTTAATTCTATACCCCTCTCTTCTACTACTGTGATTTCCAAGGAGGCCCAGAGGTGTATCAGAGCATGTGTTTTGGCAAAAGCACTACCACTCCTTGTGTGAATGCTGGCAGTGCTCCACTCAGAACCCCCTTACTAGATAGGTAGATAGGTACAACAGCTTGAAAGGAATTGCTTTGCCTGGGAGGTTATGACACCTTCCCCAAAAGCCTTCCATAGCCTCTGATTGACGTGGGTACCCAAGGATGTTCCCTTTGCCTCAAGACAGGACCAACTCTGTTGTACAATTAATGTTCCAGAGCTCCCATGGGACTGGGTGAAGCAGACTCCAGCTGAGCCCACATGCCTGTTTGGCTCCTTCCCTTCATTCTGCTCCATTCGCTCCTCTCGCCCCAATAAATCCCTTTCATGAGAATCCATCTCGGGTGCTGCTTCTGGTGAATCTGACCTCAGATAATACTCTTCCCTTATGAGGCTGCTGGCACTGAGAGCCACTGCAAAGTACTAGACATTTGCTCCCAGGTGGGGAGAGGCAATGAAAGGAGGATGAGGAGAAAGCTCACATGTTTATGATTCTTGCTGAAATCCATCCTAAGGAAGAGAAAACATCCCTAACTGCAGTTTATAAAGGCTGTAAGGCTTCCGCATTAGGGGAGCCCTTCATTCCAAGGCAACACCAGTACCCACTTTGTTCTCCTGGTTTCGGATCATGCCCAGGGCATAACCTTAAAAAGCAGAGTCATCATGGAGTCACATGTCTTCTTGGTAGCCAGGCAGGTACCCAAGAGTCACAGACATACCCACAATGTAATTCTTTTAAATAAAAATAAAATCTCATATTTAAAATGAATTGAATTTTTAAAACCAATTCAATTAAAAATACAAATTTTGGGGAGATATGGCTAATCTAAGCTGTCCCCAGTTCTAGGCAACATGGCAGTGGAGAGCGCTCTGGTTGGGAGTTGCCTATGACCTCTGCCAGGCACTTGGTATCCACCAGGATACATATGGGAGAGATTCCAGGGACCAGGCTTCTCCTGTGCTCTGATTGCTTCCACGTTCCAATCACTGCCTACACTGGCTTTAACTTAGAGAACTTAACGTTAGCATTTATCAAGGCTGACGGTTATGAGATGCTCGGCTGACCGGGAACACGGACCAGTGAACAAACTGTCTATCTAATGTCCCCAATTGCCAGTGTAGACATCTCATTATCTGATTACAATACAATGCAAATCAAATACAGAGTGAAACAGAAATCTTGCTCTAAAAGATGCAGACTTTCATGAAATCAATGAAAGTGATGTTGAAAAATGGATAAAACCACTGCAAAACCACTGATAAATCTGGATCTGGCAGAGTTAGATCAGTTAACTGTTGAAAGAGTCAAAATTCTCTTGGATACGACTTTAAGATGCTTCAGAAGACAAAGATGTAATTTAAAAAGATCAAGAGAAGCCCTTAGGAAAAACTGGCCATTGTAAAAATGATCCTTTCGTGATTGTACCGAAAACCAGACAAAATATGAAGCAAAGGATGTTATCTTATGCAACAGCAGGAAAATTCACATCCAAAGGCTGCCTATCCAGCACTCAATTCCTTCTTTTGTTTCAGAAGTTAGGGCACTGTTATTTTAAACACTCTAATAAAGCAAATAATCTTTTGCCTTGGGTCTAAGATATCTTTGACAATTATAATTACAATGTTTTGAGTGTCATTGAATAAATGCAGGATAAAATAAACCTAATTTCATAATTTTTAGCTGCACATTTCAAGCAAGGTCTCAATCAAAACTTTAAAAAAGATTTTTATTATAAAATTTTAGACCCTATTTTAAGAGGATTCATATAACTGGCCTTTTCCCCAGTTCCACTTTTCCTTGTCTGGCAAGGACGTTCAATACTCTCAAGGGCTTCTCGCTGAAGATTATGGAAGATTCAATTAAAAATTTCTACTAACATACAGATGGTCCCTGACTTATGATGATTCTACTTAAGATTTTTCAACCTTCTGATGGTGCAAAAGCAATAGGTATTCAGTAGAAAGTGGTAGAAAACTGTACAATACTCTCAAGATGGTAGGCAGTGCAGCGAACTGTAGCACCTTGTCAGCCACATTATCACCAGGGTAAACAACCGACACTCTAAGGAGAGCTGTGTTGCCAGATGATTCTGCCCAATTGTAGGTTAATGGAACTGTTCTGAGCGTGTTTAAGTAGGCTAGGCTAAGCTATGATGTTTGGTAGGTTGGTGTATTAAATACATTTTCAACTTATGATATTTTCAACTAATTATGGGTTTATCAGGACATAACCCCAACATAATTCAAGGAGCATCTGCACATTACTCTCAGGATCAGGAAATCATCAGTTAACATTTTAAAAAACACAGTGATGAAAAGCATAGTTGATTTATGCATACTCATTTCTGTATTCTCAGTGCCTGGCACTTAGCCTAGAACTTAGTAGCTCCTGAGTTTGCATTTATTAAATGAATAGGCTTTGACTTGTGGAAGATTCCAAAGAAGGGGCTGCAAGAAGCAGCTCATTTGCTGGTCTGCCTGGCACAAGAGATGCTTGCCTTGGCAAAGACCTTCTCTCATCCAGACATACCTTGGCTGTCCCAGCCCTGGAAGCTTGGCCAGCAGAGCCAGGCTCCAGCCCTGTTTGTAACGTGCAGAGGTTGGAAGAATCGAATAATGAAATTAGTGAGCCTCTTTGGCCTTCGGGCTCCTTCCTCCCAATCATACAAGCATCTGATGTCAGTCTAGACTCAGGCCTTACTTGACCATGAATGCAGCGCTCTTTGGGAACAGAATATCTTTGTGGTCAGTGATCTGTTTATGCTCAATGCTAGGTAGAGTTTGAAGTCTGACTTCCAACTTTCTAGTTCTCACATGTGTTTGTTAAACTGAAGATGACCCTGGTGTCTCTACATCTGACTGTCAGTCTGGCAATTTAGTGTTCCTCTAAGACCCTTTCCTTCTTCCAGACACAACAAGCATGACCCTTGTGGGCTGGTAAAAGGGGCCCCACGTTAACTCACTTAATTTAGAATTTGGCTAAATTTTGGAAGCACTTTATCCCCAAATTCCGTAATCAACTGAGGTGTCAGAGGTGAGCAGAGGTTCTCCATAACCTGGCTCAATGAGTTAACACAAAACATTCTCAGCAAACACTTTATTAGTGGCACTCAATGATGAGTCAGCTTGTACCTTACCAGAACAAATAGTCGTATTCCCAGAGGGGAATCCTTTGGGATTGAGCCATAAAGTTCCTACCCATGAAGAAAAACACATGAGCTTGCAGCATAGAAAGTGTACAACCTTTGGCATTAGCGCCCCAATTTTGATTACTGACTCAGATATATACCAGCAATGTGCTGTCAGGCAAATCAGCCATCCTTTCAATAAGCCTCGAGACCCTTACCAGTAAAATGAAGTCATAACAGGTGCCTTATAGGAGTATTGCTGGACTACCACTGCTGATGCATGTAGGATGGAGTACGTAGCCTCTACTTAGTCATGGTTTACTGCGTGCCAGGTAGTGTTTTAAATCCATTATCTAAAAACTCTATGGATAGCTTCTCTTTATTCCCGTTTTATGAGGAGGAAACTGGAATGCGAAGTTTTATCACTTGCCCAGGGTTTCCCAGTTGGTAAATGATGCAGCCAGGATGTGAGCCGGACACATTCCTTCCCAAAGCTCCTCTGCATGTTCTCCTTCAATCTTAACTTCCTTTCCTGACCCAACCCCCCTGCATATCTCCTTACAGAACATGACATGGTGCTTTGAATACACATGGGTGTGGGGAAAGGGCCTGTCATTTGAACAGCTTATGAATTACAGACCCCAGCCATCAAAACACACTCTTCCATGTACTAGATTCACACAATACCTTGTCTCCTGCCACTTGCTCAGGCCCTGATGATATACTCTTGGCTGAGGGTTTCTCAGGGATAGTCCTGGAGTCAGAACAAACACAAGTCATGGTACTCTTGAATCAAGGAAGAGTACACAATACATAACTATGAAAATATGAACCTCCCACTGGAATGAAGCCACACAAGCAAGCACTCCTGTTGATCCCTGAGCAGAGATGCAGAGGGTGAACTGTTGTTGATGCGCTAGTCAAACTTCTGAAAGAGGCTCATGTAGCCAATCCATAAGGGGTCATGAAAAATCAGAGGCAGATGGGATCTGAGAAGTCACAGAGAGGGTGCTTTTCTTTGTATCCAGAATGTTGGCAACATGAAGACCAAGTATAAGCCTTGCTGGGGTCTTAACATACTCAAAGTTTCCCTCTGAAAGAACTTATACATCATCCATCTGTACATTCATTCATTCACTCACCAATCATCTAACAAACACCTACAAGATGTGAGACACAGAATGGGCAGAATACAAATGACAGGTAAGAAGGGATCTCGGCCGGGCTCGGTGACTCACAACTGTAATCCCAGCGATTTGGGAGGCCTAGGTGGGTGGATCACCTGAGGTCAGGAGTTTGAGACCATCCTGGCCAACATGGTGAAACTCCATCTCTACTAAAAATACAAAAAATTAGCTGGGCGTGTTGGCAGATGCCTGTAATCCCAGCTACTTGGGAGGCTGAGGCAGGAGAATCACTTGGACCCAGGAGGCGGAGGTTGCAGTAAGCCGAGATTGCGCCATTGCACTCTAGGCTGGGGCAACAAGAGAGAAACTCTGTCTCAAAAAAAAAAAGAGACAGCATTTAGTAAGCAAAGACTCCAAATTAATACATTTTAATAGAGAAGGAAAGAGTATTGGTTTAATATGATCCAGGCTACAAGGGACCTAAATAAATTGTTCCAAGAGCTCACAGCAGAGTGCCACCCTCTTTGCCTGGTGGAGTAAATAAAAAAGCAAGTATATCAAAAAAGGTGACTTTAGGGTGGGCCTTCAAAGGATAAGAATTTGCCTCATTTGGGTGGAGCACTATGATGGGAGAGGCAGTGACATAGTAGCAGAGAGGGTGAAATGAATGGGGTAGATGTTTTGGGACAAGGCTAGTACAGGGTAGCACCAAGAGAGACAGCACCAGGGCAAGTGACAGCTGTGTGCCCAGAGGCTGAGTGGCATTCCTTCCCTTGATGTAAGCCCGAGGCTTCCAGCTCCACAGGCTCTGAAGTCAGCTTCTGAATGACACTGCAGATCTAGCTGTGAAGAACTTCCATCCTCTGCTCCTGGGAGAAATACTGAAGTCAGAGGGCAGATGAGAAATACTGAAGTCAGAGGGCAAACGTGTAATTTCCAATAAGTGATATAGTTGCCCTGTGCAACATGGGGCTTCTATCAGCAGGGCCAGAGAATTCCTGTCTTGGAGGTCAAAAAGGGAAAGCAGTTGCAATCAGAAGGTTGCTTAGTGAGTTAAGGAAGAATTTTACATTTTGAGTACCCCTTTGTTTATTCATTAACTCGTTGAAGAGCTATTCACTGACTGCTGCCCCATATCAAGCCCTATTCTAGGGGATGGGGCTACAATGGCAAACATAGTCCTGCCGAAACAGCACATGTAGCCTATAGGTGGAGATGGCAAAAACAAAAAACTCAAAAGGAAATGAAAAATAACTGGCCGAGCACGGTGTCTCACACCTGTAATCCCAGCACCTTGGGAGGCCGAGGCAAGGGGATCACTTGAGGCCAGGAGTTTGTGACCAGCCTGGCCAACATAACAAAACCCTGTCTCCACTAAAAACACAAAAATTAGCCCGGTTGTGGTAACACACACCCGTAGCCCCAGCTACTTGATAGGCTGAGGTGGGAGGATCGATTGAACCTAAGAGGTGGAGGATGAACCCAGGAGGCGGAGGCTGCAGTGAGCCAAGATCGCACCACTGCACTCCATCCTGGGCGACACATAGAGACTCTGCCTCAAATAACAACAACAACAACAACAACAACAAAAGTAGCAAAAGAAAAACTGGATAATCTGGATATCATCAAAATTTAAAACTCATGTGTTTCAAAGGACACCATCAAGAAAGTGAAAAAATCTACAGGATGAGAATATTTTGAATAATATGTCTAATAGGAACTTCAGGATATATTTTTAAAAAGTCTTGCAGCTCAATAATAAAAAGATAAGTAACCCAACTAACGAATGGATAAAGGATCTGAATAGTTCTTCCAAAAAATACATACAGATGGCCAATAATCACATGAAAACATGCTCAACATCATTAACCTTCAGGGAAATCTAAATCAAAACCACAATGAGATACTACTTCATACTCATCAGAATGGCTACAATAAAAAAGACAATAACAAATGCTGGACAGGATGTGGACAAACTAGAACCATTATATACTACTGGTGGGAATGTAAAACAGTATAGTGGCTTTGAAAAGCAGGCTGGCAGTTTTTTAACCATGAAATATAAGTTACCATGCAACCCAGCAATCCCACTCTTAGGTATGTACCCAAGAGAAATAAAAACAAGAGCCCACACAAAAACGTGTACACAAATATTGATAGCAGCATAATTTGTAACAGACAAAAATTGGAAACAATCTAATGTCCAGCAACTGAGGAATGAATAAACACAATGTGGTATATCCATACAATGGAATATTATTCAGCCACGTAAAGGAATGAAGTATGACACAGGCCACAAACAAATGAACTCTGAAAACATGATGCTAAAGTGACAGAAGCCAGTCACAAAGGACTGGCTCCATTTCATATCAATGATTCCACTTATACACAATGTCCAGAATAGCCAAATCTAGAGAGACAGAAAGTAGATTTGTGGTTGCCTTGGGCTGGTGGAAATAGGGGAAAGGGTACAGCAGCTAAGAAGTATGGGGATTCTTTTTGAGGCAATGAAATGTTCTAAAATTGACTGTGGCATTTCAGATGTACAACTCTGAAAATATACTCAAACCCACTGAATTGTATACTTGAAAAGGGTTAATTGCATGGCATCTGAACTATATCTCAATGAACCTGTTTAAAGTAATCACAGTCTGTGAGAGGCATTCTGAAGGAGGCAAACAGCATTACACCTGGTATAAGTGGAGGGAAGGCCCTTTTGAGGAGGTACCATTTAGCTGAGACCTGCAGGCTAAGAAGGGGCTAAGCACATGAAGGGAGAGTGAAGAGTGTCCCTGACAGAAGAACCAGCATGTGTGGGGAAGGGAATGGTGAGTTCCAGAAACCAACCAGAGGCCACAAGTTTGGGAAGCGACAGATGAAAGGCCAGGCCATGCGGAGTCCTGCTGCTCATCAGGAGTTTGGACTTGGATCCAAGTACAGAGGGAAGGGACTGGAGGGCTCTAAGCAGAGGAGTCATACCATCTGATTCACATTTTTAAGAATATTTTTAGTTGTGATGTAAGAATAGACCAGAGGCGGCCTGGGGTGAGGAACACGCAACAATAAGTAGAAAAGGTTTCTTCCTCACCTCTCCCAAAACATTCATGGAAATGGAGTCTGAACAGGTGGGGAACACAGATCAGATAAACTAAAAGTATCCTTAAGGAACCAGAGCACACAGTGACTCCAGCACAGATGCCAAATACAGACGATGGGCTGGCAAGGCTGGGAAGGAGCTGGCCACGGACACTCCGAGGGAACCAGAGGTGATTACCCATGCACATGGGGGATTTGGAGAATCAGGGCAAAGAAAGCACTACAAAGCCATTTGCTTTCTTGAAATTTTGTCAAAACATCCATTTGGAAGCCACGACCTACACTATTCTAAATTTGTTCTTTCCAAGCTTAAAAAAGTGAAACAAGCAAAAACTACAGTCAAAACAAATGTTGGAGGCAGATGAACCATGTAACTGCTAATGCAAAATTCCTCTCCCAAGTTAGGTAGTGAAATTCGGAGGGCAGGTATGAGTGGCTTACACCTGTAATCCTGGCGTTTTGGGAGGCTAAGGCAGGAGGTTCACTTGAGGCCAGGAGTTCGAGGCCAGCCTGGACAACATAGTAAGACCCTGTCTCAACAAAAATAAAAATTAGCCAGATGTGGTGGCACACATCTGTGGTCCCAGCTACCTGGGAGTTGAGATGGGAAGATCACAGGCACAGGAAGGTTGCAGTGAGATATGATTGCACCACTGCACTCCAGCCTGGGTGCCAGAGTGAGTCTATCTCAAAAGAAAAAAAAAAAGAAAAGAAAGAAAAGAAATTTGAAGTGCAAGGAAATAACCCTGTGCCAGTCACTGGCAGTTGCAGACTGGCTGGCATCAGAAGCAATTACGTGATCAAATGGAGACGGCGAGGTCTCGTCCCAAACAGTCCACTTGGCCCTGAGGATAAAAGTGCCTTGAAAGATTTAAAATGAGTAAAAATAATCTTACATTTAAAAAAATGAATACAAATTCAAAAGCACTTGAACAAGCTGTCTCGTTCCTAACACATCCCTCTGTAGTGTGGTGAATCAACCCTGTTTAGGACTAATCATTACATTTTTTCCAAAGTGAAGACAGACAAAAACACTCCTCTAAATCCTGGTGATTGTCCTCTTCAGGACCACAGGATATGAAATTAAGAAGCTAAATAAACAAATAAATCTAAGTCAACCAGTCGTTAACAGAAAGCCCAAAGTACAAAGACCAGCAAGACATCCCTTCTAAAGCCTAAGAAATAATTAAAGCATTTGATGTTCACTCAGGAAGATTTTCCTTCTGTTAAATGGTCACAAATGAATTATTCTCAGATTTTTAAAAACTGGTTTCTCTTCTTCAATTAAAAAAAATTTCCTCAGAGGCTGCAAAGTCTTAGTCAACAAACTAAGAATTCAAAGTTGAATTCCATCTAATGAATTAAATTATTTTTATTTTCTATCACTCTTTTCCTTTGTCTTACAGGCTGACTGAAAACTCAACAAGTGGGGACCTCCCCTGAAATGACAGGAAATAATTTAACCTCGTGGCATAAAAACAACTCATGAATGGTGTTTGGATGAAAAGGTTATGTAGGAGTCAAGTGTTTGAAGGGGCTCAGGTACTTACTAAAATCCTGGCCAGAAATCTTCATAGAAATGTACTCACGGTGAAGAGTTCCTTCTCCCCTACAAACTCCCTTCTACTCTGCTCATTCAAAATTGGTTTGCAACTTGAAGTTGTGAAGGCCTTGCTACTCAAAGTGTGGTCCCTGGACACGCTCACTGTTAGAAATGCAGATTCTCAGGCCCCACCCCAGACCTGATGAGTTAGAAGCTAACCTCTGTGAACATGGACATTTGAGAAGCACGGCTCCATGTCACTGAGCCCTCCCTGGAGGAAACATGATATTCACCACATGAAGACCACCTTCTTCATGATACCCTCTGCCTTCCAGAAAAATAATATGTATACTTTCCATGTTATTTGAGAGAGATTGTCTGTGTGAGTATTTACTTTTCTGGAACTGAAGACCTGTCTATTCACATGCCCCTTATCGGAGCAGACTTTAGCACAAGCATTGGGGTGTAATTAGTTTGTTTGGGTGGTGATCTCAGGGAGCTCCACGAGAGAGTAGTGAAGTGTGTCACCAACAGGTGAGAAAGCTGGGGCATCTATCCATCTCGCTGGTCTCTCCTTGGTAGAAAACTGTACTGGGGACGTTGACTATCCTGCACTTCCAGCCCTCCTGAGTCCTGGGTGCAGCACACTCCTGTAGCCAGAGAAAGGTGCTAACCAAAGAGACACGGGCAGGTCTCAGCCTGCAGAGGACTGTCACAGGCGGCCTCCAGGGTGGGTGGAGGGGACATGGAGGGTGTTGACAGCATCTCTCCACATCCTCTCCCTCTGCACAAGCAACTGGGCTGGTGGAGCTGTGGACTGAGAACAGAGGCCGGGGGCAGCTACTGCTGAACTTCTTTGGCTGCAGATGAAGGGGTGGGGCCTGAGAGGACCTCTTCCTAGTCTAGGACCCTTGGAGTGTGTCTCCACAGCTCAACCTGTCAGCTCATGGAGCCCTGTCTCAGGGGGCAGCAGCTTACTAATCTCTTCCCTCGGGTTGGCACATCCACTTTGCTACTCGTGGGTACATCTCAGGACTCTTCTTAAAGAACTGGTATCCACTTTTAGGATGAGCCCTCCTCCCTTTCTCTTTGTTGATTCAACAGGTCAGCTCCAATCTCCTCTTACCGAGACCAGCACAAAAGGGCCTCCTGGTGGATGCCTTGCTCTCAGCTCTCTCCCCTGATGTGTTCTGCAAACTGCCACAGATGAATCCCAATATGACACTTTGTTTTTGCTAAAGAGCCTTCAAAGGTTGTTAACAAGCAACATTCTTCATTGGTTCTTAACTGGGGGTGTGCACTAGAACCACCTGGGAGCCAGAGATGCCATGCCCAGCTGTACAGGCTGAACACTGCATAGAAGTCCTGGCTGCTCTCACCAAGCCCTTCACCTTGGCATGAGTCTCTCCAATTTGCATAACAGTGCTGGAAAGGTGATGATGATGATCCTATGAAAAGCTTTGTAAAATAGACCCAGATGCAGGCCCCTCTGTGTGGCCACAGAATCAACGCATGCGACGTGGGCAGGCATGTGCTGAAAGCTTCCCAGGTGGTTCTGATGGACACCCAAGTTAACAACCTTCAAAAGTGAAACTGCATTGAAATTCTCTGGTGGGCTTGTTGAAGATGCAGATTGCAGGCCCCAGCCTCCAGAGTGGGATTCTTTACAGCAGAAGCAGTCAGGAAACCTGGATTTTGAATCACCTGAGGCAAGTGTTCTACACTAGCCTTTGAAACACTGGTCCCAAGGGCTAATGTAGCCATTGCCATTTTTGAAGTTAAGAGATTGAGACCTAGAGTATGTGACAAAAAAAATGCCTTCCCTGGGATTCTTATGCTGGTGAGGACTGAGGAACCTGGTATTACAGTCCTCTCTGCCTTTGAGTCAGGTGTCTGGAGCCTTCTGTGTCATGTGCCCCTGGTGCAGGGACTCAGAGAAATGAACTCTGCAGACCATGGCTGGCTCCAACATGGGTGCCCACCTGCTGTGCTCCCAGAGGAAGCCCATCTACTCGTTCAACAAGTGTTTTTTATTTTGTCTCAAATGGGAAACAGCTTCTACAGAACAATTCTCATGTGTGAGACACGTATGTTTTCTGTTACTTCTCACATTCCTTTGTTCATGCTCTCATTTAATAATTATTGAGTAGCCTCAGTGTCCTTCATTGGGCCATATGCCTTTGCCTTTGTAACACAGTTCCTGCTGTCTCCAAGGAGAAGTTCTCAGCCTGGGAGGAAGAAGAAGAACCAACTGGTTCAAGGAAAGATGCTTATCATCTCACATGATGAATGCATAAGGGTGCGGTTGCACCAGGGGCTGAAATCTGGCCTCCCTTTACCAGAGACGCATTGGCTGTCCCCATTCCCACGCCACACGTCCTATTTTACAGCTCATTGTTATTACCATTGCTTTACCTTTCCTTTTAACTAACTAAAAGGTCTACTAGTGCTTTAAATTATGGAATCCGATACTGGACTACCATATTCATACTATGTACCATATCAGTGCTTACTTTAGTGGGAAAATTAGCTCATCATTTGAACACTGATATGGTCTGGATTTGTGTCCCTACCCAAATCTCATGTCAGATTGAAGGAGGGACCTGGTGGGAGGTGACTGGATCATGGGGGTGGATTTTCCCCCTACTGCTCTCGTGATAGTGAGTGAGTTCTCATGAGATCTGATGGTTTAAAAGTGTGTGGCAGTTCTACACCAGCCCCCCTTCTCTCCTGCCACCATGTGAAGAAGGTTCTTGCTTCCCTTCACCTTCTGCCATGATTGTAAGCTTCCTGAGGCCTCCTAGTCATGTTTCCTGTGAAGCCTCTGGAACTGTGAATCAATTAAACCTCTTTCTTCAAAAATTACCCAGTCTCAGATAGTTCGTTATAGCAGTGTGAAAACGGACTAATACAAACACATAGGTCAAAAGCTATTACAAATGACAATAACAAAAAATACCATTCACAAACTGCCTGATGTAGCTGAGGGTTTACTTATTCAGAACTTCATCAGGCTTAAAGACTGTGAATAGGCCTTTGTGGCTGCAATAGAACTTCTGCTCTGTCACCCACTTATTCAATAGATAGTGAGCTCATGTACTGTGCCAGGTGTGGAGGTATGTGAGTATAGCCCTGTCTTCAGAAACTTTTCCATTAAATACCAGATATAAAGAAATTGCCTTGGCAGTTGATGTAACAGAGAAACATATACCAGCTTAGGGCTGAAGCTTTAGGAAATGCCCATGAGGACAGGAAGGGGCACACAGGCTGTCTCTTAGTGTGTTCTGAACGTGCACACATCAAGGAAAAGCCCGATGCCAAGAACCTCGGTGCTCAATATGCAATTAGAACAAGGGCAAGACAGTTTTACAAGAGCACTGAATGAAGGACCTGCTAATATAATTAAATGATGAAGTTATGTGTTCCTTTTGTATTTTTAAGAACAATATAGGGAGACAGGCTTTGCCTTCCAGGATTACCTTAGTTTTCTCCCATATTTGTTTCTGACATATTTCAGTTAATGGGCCAGTTGTTTAAAACGACTTGCACATACAAATAGTAAGGGCTGCCTTTGGTTATGGCAATGGATACGTTCTAAATTCAATCTCAATAGAGTCATTTTTTGAAAATTAATTTCTTTGAAAAAAAGGATGAGCTGCAGGGCTATGAGATTGCCTTAAAATCTAGTATGCTTGTTCTGAACTTGTTGGAATACATTAAACTTCCAGTTATGTTAGGAGCTGGCTTGGCTGTGAGGGAGAGAGAAATTGGTCATTTACTGATTACTTCCCATGCTTTGACCCTGCAGAAGTAGTTGACTGAGCAACCTTTTCAGCGTCTGTATATGTCATTTTCAATGTCTCTCTCCTCTACAGGATAGTTTTGCTCATTCTTTTTCTCCCTTTGAAAATGTTTTACGGTGTCTTGCTTTCCATACTGTTTTTCGTTCTGCTTCAGATGGCTGGACTGGCTGCACACCATCTTTCTCATAGCAGAGTGTGGGTGGGATGTAAATCCCACATCACGGAGCTCCATCCAGGGGTCTCTACCAGGCACAGCCAAGCACACTGACTCCCCAGATGCCAGCGCCTCTGTGTCTTTTGTTGGAGGATGGCCACGGGGCTGCTGGCACCTTCTTTGCATGAACATGGAGAGATGGAAGTGCTTGGGAATTCACATCCCCTTGGAGGAATCCTCAGCCATGCTCTTTTGTCCCTGACTGGGACACTGAGATGTGACCTATACTTTAGATGGTGCCAAAGTCACCCACCTTCTTTCTCCCTCCTGGGGACTTTGCTTGATATCACATCCTTGTTTGACCTCCCTCCCATTAAAGCTCCACTTCCCATTCCCCTGAGAACACTTCCTAACAAATTATTTTTACATGATGTCTTATCTCAGGATTTTGTTTTAGGGAACTCAGCCTAAGATAGCAGGAAAGAGACTATCACACAAAAACATCTAGTCCCCCTCTTCTCCTTTCTGGTATAGAGATGCCAGTCAGAGGCAGTGTAAACATTTCAGACTCTGAGCAAGTGGTCTTCCAGGTCCTGGGAATCTCTTGTCCTATCTCATGTTTCATTGGGGCAGCCAGTTTCAAGCAAACCAGGATTTTTTAAACAAAGAAATCCACCCACCAAACATTAAGGATGGCTTAGCAGACTTACGTGACTGCATATTGATTTTAATCTACTTAAGTGCCCCTTAAACATGGACTCGTTTAATTACCATTCCCATGTGTTTTCTCTTTGTCTACTTTGGGAACGATGCC
Source organism: Chlorocebus sabaeus (assembly GCF_047675955.1). Classification (NCBI taxonomy): domain Eukaryota; kingdom Metazoa; phylum Chordata; class Mammalia; order Primates; family Cercopithecidae; genus Chlorocebus; species Chlorocebus sabaeus. The sequence goes on from NC_132918.1 coordinate 1,811,574, forward strand.
TCTCACACTGTCCATACCAGGCGCCAGGGAATGAGGGCAGAGGCCCTGAGCAGCAGGTTGAAGCCACTCTCCTCTTTACAGTTTCCGAGGGGATGGAACTGGGACCCTGAAGATGTCTCAAATTGTCATTGCACAATGATCACGTATTTTTCAAACTGACTTGGCTCTACCACTTACCAAGTAGTACCTTAAGTACCTCCCTGTAAAAATACAGATAGTAACTCCTAACCCACAGTGTTGCTGGAATGATATAATGAGTTACTCTGGTGGCTGCCACCATGCTGATGGTTATTGCTACTAGGCTCTAAGAGAAACTTTTCATGAGTTGTCTTTGCTCTGCCACCTACAGGTGTGGTAGGTTCTCAGGCTGTTCAAAGCCTCTCTCAGAATGAGACCCTTAACCTGGGTGGGCTGCCTCAACATTAACAGGATAGAGCTAAACTGTCCTGAACTCTGACCACATGACATTTAGCTAAGCATTTTGCTAGGATGAACAGATTGATACTTCTCAAAAACCCTACCAGTATTATGATTGTTCCATTTTGCAGATGAGGATACAGAGACCCAGAGAGGGTGAAGGAACTTTCCAAGGTCACACAACAGCTATATATGGTAGAGTGATCAGGTCCCATGCTGCCTCACAGATGCCCGCATGCAGTGGGGCCTTCAGAGTGCATGGTGCAGAAGAGATTTTCTTTCCTTTGCTCTGGGATAACCTGCCCGTAGCACAGTGGCTCTTCAACTGTGGCACACCTTCGAGTCATGGAGGCTTGCTAAAACACAGACCGCTGGGACTCCCCGCAGAGTTTGACTCAACAGGTCTGGGGAGGAGCCCATGGTTGTTTTTCTGAGCAGGCCCCAGCTGGTGTGGATGCTGGTGGTCAGGAGACCATGCTTTGAGTGGCACTGATGTAGATTCTAGAAACACTGGTGGCTTCCTTCCCTTGGGAGGGAAGCAGCTTCCTGGGTGGGACCCACGTGGAGGACGGCCTCATGGGAGAGGGGAAGAATCAGCTTGCTGAGCCCATGGACTCTGGGAGCCCCTTCTGAGCAGGGGATGCTGAGAAGTCTGCAGCGTCCCTTGCCCCTGGCCTGGGGACTCCTCACCAGGCACCAGCTGTCACTGTGACATCCAGATGTTACCTCCCTCTAAGCTGCCTCCACTTCCCCTTCTAAAATAAATAGGGCTAGAAAACTTTAGAATGGTGATGTGGTGAGGAAATGCTGAAAAGGAACCCAGAGGAGGAGGAGGGAATGGACATACATTTACACAGTACCTTCATCATGTCTGCCCTGTCTTATTTAACACTGACAACTGTGAGGTAGGTCTCACACTTCCCACCTTACAGATGAGGAAATCAAACCTCTGAGAACTCAGGCAACTTGCCAATATCCATGCAACTATTAAGTGGCTGAAACTGGGCTTCTAACCCAGCTCAGTTTGGCTCCATGGCTCCTGCATTTGCTCCACCCCTGTGACTGTCCTGATGGGGGACACCCTGCTAGGTACATCATCACGCAGCCACTGTTCCCTTGGCACTGCACAGGTTACAGAGGGAGGGCTGTGGCTCTATGCAGCATTTCTGCCAGGGTAGGAAATGTTTTGCATGCAGCCTTTTAAACCATGAGACAGACTCTGGTCTGTGTGGGGTTTCCCGACCAGAAATAAAAAGATTGGAGGGAATCTCATCCACCTGGAGGGTCACCCTCAGCTCAGAAACAGCCGTGTGGCTGCAAGCAGAGCAGCCCCAGGCCTTTAGGGCTGGCAAGAAGACCCTTGCTGGCAGGCTGCATGCCCGTTTGTGAGTCCCCACCAGCAGCTCCCTTGTGAAGAAAGCTCAACAGGTTTTTTATAAAAGGCAAAGCGAGTTTTCTTTGGCAGCAGGTTCAGATTTCCTGCCCTGTTCCATGATCTCACGAGGGAGTGCTGAAAGTACCTCCCATACCCCCTCCCCAGCTCCAACCAGCCCGGTTCCACGCTCAGACTTCCTGCTTATTTGGGGAAAGTGTTTGTTTCTTGTCTTCTTAATTTGAGACCCTCCTCCCTCCTCCCTCTGTGGCTCAATCCATGGCCCCAGTCTGCATCTGGAGACAGCGTCAGTCCCTTTAGTTGAACCTTCTAGCTGAGGGGTGGTGGAGGAGGGAGCACCAAGTTTGTGTGGCCTCAGCTGATGAATTTTTAACTGCTGAAAAATGACACGTGGGAAAAGAATGCTGTGCTTAAATCTTACACTTAGGCAGCACTAAAAGGTGAAAGGAAAGGTCACATGGACTTCTAGACAACAAAAGCTCCCACTTTTGTCCAGACAGCTGAGTTCTTCAAAGGGCTTCTGAGAGGAGAGACAGAAATTCTGTCTCTCATCAGCAAGTCATCGTCCCACGCCACTGTCTTCAGACATTGGGGTTTTAACCCAGTCACTTCCGGAGCTGCTGGTCTGTCTTAGAGCTTTAAGGGAAGATGGCCACAGAACACTCAGGACCAAGGACTGGAGTGGTGAGACCCTCGTCCTTCGTCAACACTAGCAGGACGGGAGGATGAGGGTCTGCACCTGCTATTATCTATGAGACTCTGGCCAAGCTACTTGCCTGCTCTGAGTGCCAACACTTCATTGGTAAATGAAGACAACAGTACCATGGCAGACAGGTTTCTTACCACCCATATCCATCATCCATCTACCCTTCCCTCTGGGGAGCCACCCCCTCCCCACTCCACCTCACTCCCATCCCATTAAGAGGTGGGCATGCGACCCAGGCTTAACCCAATTGGACCAACGAGACTCAATGACATTTTTGCAAGAACTTTTAGGAAATGAGATTATTTATTCACTGTGGCCTGGCAACCATTTTGCCACCCTGAAGGGACAGAAAGCCTGTCTGAGAATGAAGCCAAAACAAGGAAGACAAGCTGACAGATGGAGAGACAGAAAGAGACGCTGTGACAACTTTCGGAGGTCCAACCAGAAGCTGTGGTCGAAGCCAACCCCAGGTATTTTCACTTTGCAAAACCCTACGTTCTTTTACCCATACCAATTGAGGTTTTCTATTGCTGTCACTAGAAAAGTTAAAACAGATACAGAAACCTCACAGTGTTCAGAGAAGCAAATTTAATCAAGGCCCTAGAAAGGACAGCTCACAGAGTAGGCCTCTGAGCTGTAGTTCTGAGGCCCGGTTCCCCCGGGTCAGATGGACAACGAGCCACCATTACTCCAGGCACCAAAGGGTGGGTGGGGATGCTCACCAGAGGGTTTCAGGAGGACACACGGAAATGCCCATACTGAGGCGGGACCCTCTGTGGTCACCTGGAGCCCCCTGAAAAGTGTCCCACATCTGGGGGAGCCTCAGGGCCGACCTAACTTCCTCAGGCCCCAACTGTAAGGGTGACTTGGGCTCATTTGTATTTGCAGGGCTTCTCAGGCTTACTGGACATCAAACCCCATCCGTGCCCACCAGCATTCAGGAGTGCAGCTGCTGGACCCTGGTGGGCCAAGATTCCGTTTTTAATGGGTGCCAGGTACTGTTGCACTTTACATATGGTACTTAACTTATAAGTGTAGAACACTGATCATAAGTACAGTGGTTTTAGAATATGTTCACAAATTATTTGACACTTCTCCCTTTGAAAGGTGAAGCCTAGGCAAGGTGCACTGGCTCACACCTATGATCCTAGCATTGTGAGAGGCTGAGGTGGGAGGGTCACTTGAGGCCAAGAGTTTGAGGCCAGCCTGGGCAACACAGCAAGACACCATCTCTACAAAAAATTTAAAAATGAGCAAGATATAGTGGCACACGCCTATAGTCCCAGCTACACTGGAGGCTGAGGTGGGAGGATTACTTGAGCCCAAGAGTTCAAGGTCACAGTAAGCTATGATTCCCCTCCCCATGAATGTAGGCCAGACTTAGTGGCTCGTTTTTGAAAACCAGAATGTGGCAGAAGTGATGCTGTGTGACTTCTGAGAGGTCATGAAAAGGTGAGCATCTGCCGAGTTCTTGCACTCCTGGATGGTTTCACTGGGGAAAGTCAGTCACTACGTGGTGGAACACTTCAGCTACCTATTGGAGGGACCCATGTGGAGAAGAACTGAGGCCCCCAGCCAACAGCAGGTGCAGACCCGCATCCTCCTGCCCTGCCTGTGTTGATGAAGGACGAGGGTCCCACCGCTCCAGTCCTTGGTCCTGAGTGCTCTGTGGCCTGTGGCCAACAGCCAGCCAAGCGAGGGGCCACAAGGCAAGCAGATCCTCCAGTACAGCCTTCAGACAACTGCGTCCCCAGCCAACATCCTGACTGCACTCTCATAAGAGACCTCGAGCCAGAACCGCCCGGGAGTCCCCGACCTTCTATGAGGGCTAATCAACGTTGTTTTAAGCTACCAGGTTTTGAGATGTGATTTGTGACACAGCAACAGATAACTAACACAGTGGGTGTTAGGGCTGCTATCCAGATGAGGAAGCAGAGACCCAGAGTCAGACAGTGGCGCGAGAAGGGCCCCCTCAGCTGGCTGTAAGGCCAGAGCCTTGCCCCTCATTCCCTCCTCAGGAAGCTGCGGAGACACTATGCCTTCCTTGTATTTTGGCCATAAGTGGAGTCACCACGTATCTTAACTGCCTGGGGCAGTCCCGGTTTATGCCTGTTGTCCTAGGGCTAATTACTCATGCTGTCCCTTTCAGCTCCTAAAGGATCCCAGTCTGATAAAATAAAAAGTAACAAATGGTTAAATTATGTAGTCACTCCCCAAATAAAGAATTTATCTCCGATATCTGGGGCTCAGCTCCTGTGAAAGGTTACCGTGAAGCCAGGATAATTGTCATGTTCAGCGGACAGCCCTGTGAGCCCAGGATAAGACGCCCTCCCACACAAACCACGCTCGTGGGTTCATCCTCTGACGTTACCTTTTTATTGTTCTCTATTTATGTGTGTGTGTGTAGGGGGAATATTTATTTCTTGACAACACCATCAGTTTCTCGATGTCAGGGATCAGGTCCTACCCCATTTAATTGTGAGACAGAATAGTCAAAGAGGAAGTGTTGCCATTAGACAGATGGGGGTTCCAATCTCAGCTCTGCTACTTACTAGCTTTGTGATCTGGAGCAAACTGCAAGCTTTCTGAGCTAAGCTGCCACCCCTGTAAGATGGGAATAACAATTCCTGCTCCACAGGGCTCACATGAGTGTCCCCTGGGATGACGCACGTGGCTGTGGCCAATACAGCTCCTGTGTTCCTCCCCTCCCTGGCACATTCTGAGCTGAATATTTGTGAAAATAAATCCAGAAAAGTAAATATAACACTGAACTTGGTTTGCCCTATCACAAGGAGTCAGCTAGAGTCTTTTCCTCTTCCTACTGTCAGAATGAAAGTTTCACGGAGGTTCGCTCTCGTCGCCCAGGCTGGAGTGCAGTGACGCTATCTCAGCTCACTGCAACTTCCGCCTCCCGGTTCAAGCGATTCCCCTGCCTCTGCCTCCTGAGTAGCATGGAGGGGGTATTCTTTAGAAACCCTGGATTCATGCTGTCTGCTCCAGACTTTCCAAAATCTATCTTCTCACTAGAATGTGCTGTTTCCTCCCACATAAGCTTCTCAAATTAAAGATGAAGCATGAAGGTGATGATGTCTCCATACAAGGAGGCCTGACACCTTCTTCTGAAAGCATGGGTTTGTGTGTGAGGGCAGGCATCCACCCAGTCCAGTCAAGGTGAGCCTCAGTCACACCCGCCCACCTGCCAACCAAGGGCCCCCACTGCTGCCACTCAGCTCCCAGCTCTCCCCTTCCTCACATCCTCAGGTCATCCTTTCCAAAGCATGGACTCACTTATTTGGTCACTATTTGGTCCCCCATCTTTATGCCCTTGCAGAGGTTTTGAAAGAAAAAGTGATGCTCAGTGATGGCTTCCATGGTTCAGGGTTGGCCTTGGGACACTTAAGAGAAAGGATCTGTCCTGTGTGCCAAGCTCCCCAGATGGATGAATGCACGAGAGAGCCTGTTTACTACTGTGCTGGGAGAGAAAAATCTCTTTCCTGCCAGTCAGCTTCACATGCCAGGTCAGCACCACGACTGGGGGTTTACAGTGGGCACTGTATCAGGGAAAGAAGAATTAGACAAAAATATCTAATGGTTACTATGTCTCAGGTATGGTCCTAAGTACTTTACATGAATGTCTAATTTAATCTTTGCAACAAATTTATGAGGTCAACATTATTCTTAGCTCAGTTTCACACATAAGAAAACTTAGGCATCTGTTCTGTAATTGGGGCAGCATTAAAAAAAAAGAAGAAGAAAACTAAGGCCAAGGTGGAGACATCACTGAACTTGCCCAAGGTCCAACACATATTAAGTGGTGCTGGGATGGGAGCAGATTTAAGCCAGAAAGTCTGGTGACAAAACCCTACTCTTAACCACTGTATTGTGCTGCTTTGTAGACAAGTTGAAACTTAAATGGCATCATGCTAAAGTGGCCTGACATATCCAAACGCCTGAGAGGGATGCTAGAGCAGTGAGTGCTGAAGAGTATGGAAATGGGATTAAACCTGGGCTCCACCACTTATGAGACCTGTAAGACCCTCTCATGTGTAAAAAGGGATAATCCAGGGTTTCTCAGCCTCAATGCTGTTGACATTGGGGCTGGATAATTCTTTGTTGTGTGTGTGGGGGAGGGGGGCTGTCCTGTACATTGTTGGATAATTCTTTGTTGCGTGGGGGGCTGTACTGTACATTGTTGGATAATCCCTTGTTGTGTGAGGAGCTGTCCTATGCATTGTTGGATAATCCCTTGTTGTGTGAGGAGCTGTCCTATGCATTGTTGGATAATTCTTTGTTGTGTGGGGAGCTGTCCTGTGCATTGTTGGATAATTCTTTGTTGTGTGGGGGACTGTCCTGTACATTGCTTGTTGGATAATTCCTTGTTGTGTGTGGGGCTGTCTCCTATGCATTGTTGGATAATTCTTTGTTGTGTGGGGAGCTGTCCTGTGCATTGTTGGATAATTCTTTGTTGTGCTGGGGGCTGTCCTGTGCATTGTTGGGTATTTATCAGCATCCCTGGCACACCCACTCGATGCTAATAGCACTGCACTAGTTGTGGAAACCGAAAATGCTTCCAAAAATTGTGAACTATCTCTTAGGAGACAAAATCACCCCTGGTTGAGAAACACTGGGATAATTATACCTACCGCTCAGAGGTCGGGGTAGACAGTTTGCAAAAATGCCCACTCTCCACCCCTCCCTTTAACTACATCCCTTGCAGTTTTGACTTTGCAGCTACTCCCATCACGAGGTGGATTTTATTCCCCCACCTTGAATTTGAGCTGAAATCATGACTTGCTCTCACCAACAGAATGCAGCAGAAATGATGCTGTCTGTTCCAGGCCTAGATTTCAAAAAGCCTTGGAACTTCTACTCACTCTTTTGGAATCCTACAGGGGCCTTGGCCAGCCTGCTGGGGATGAGAGCCACTAGCTAAATCACTCCCCTTGTCCCAGACAACATTTGGGTTCCAGCTGACCTACAGCTAACCACAGAAACATGAGCAAGGTTGGCCAAGAACAGCTGAGCCTGGCCCAGAACTGAAAAACTGCCTAGCTAACCCCTAGAGTTATGAGCAAATAGAAATGGTTGTTGTATTAAGCCCACTAGATTTGGGGGTGGTTTGTTATGCTAATGAATCCAGAGCTGCTGTGAAGAACAAATGGGAACACCTTTGAGCTACCTAGGCCCTGCCTAGCCCACAGGAAGCACTCAGGAAGGGGTAACCACAATGATGTGGTCACTCACCCACCGTCTTTGCAGAGCCTGTGCTGCCAGTCAAGGGCACGGCAGCCCCAGCCTGTCCACACACCACTTTCCAAGAAGCAGCAGCCAATTCTTCCTTTTTAGTTAAAGCCCCAAGGAGAAGTAGAACTGATATCCATAGGTGAAAACCTTAGTAGAGAGAAAGAATGAAAGAACAACTGCAGAACAGTAGCATGGATTTTACTAGGCTCCAAGTGGTGAGATCATGTGCTCAAGCTCATCTACTGGAAAGAAGAGAAGCCAGAGCCTGGAGAGAAGTGGAATGTGCACAGGTGACCCTGACATCGCCTCATTTCACTTTGTACTTGTGTGCCCTGGGGGCTGAAGAATGACATTCTAAACACAGAAAAACATACCAATTCAGAAGACACATGACAAAAAAATGGCCATCAATTTTATTTACTGTCCGCAAACCTTCAAAGTACTTGAGAGTACTGCAAATAGAAAGAAATACAAGAAGAACACAAACATAATAAAAACAAGGGAGGTGTTTCATAAACGTCTTCAAATAAATTTTTTCCTTGCCTGCTGAAGGTACAACCACTTCTGAGAACCCACTTAAACAGAAAAGAGCTTGTTGAAAAAATTACTAAACACTACTAAATTACTAAATCCTTAAGTAAATATTTGCAAATTACTGAAGTACATTTTTTTTATGTGAATTGCACTAAACTTTGTTTAGAAATTTTTAAAAAATTTCAGTATGAATCATTTTGTAAGCAGAAGGGACTTGTGATTAAAGTAGATCAGTTCCTTATTTACCTTTTCAAAGTCTGGATTTTATTTGCTTAGCTGATAAACTTCTTGTACAGTACAGGTTAAATGTCCTAACTTTTTAGACTTTTTTAGATTTAACATTTTTCTTAATTTATATCCAGTGTCAAGAACAGTGATCAGAAAGAGACAAGGTCTAGATTCAAGCCCCCACCCCAAACCCCTCCAGAACACAAACTTTTACTTGTTCATCTGTACTTAGAACATAGACTGTCTTTTCTTTGAGCCTATGGAAAAATCCTAGTAAACTGATAGTGATTGTGAGAAGAGCTACTGATGCTTTTGCTCAAATGTCAGAAAGCAATTACAGGTTGAACTGTTCTGGGATCAGAGTTGGAAATGGTTTATGATATGCCTTAGATGTTCTGTGTCACTTCCTTCTGGCCCAACTCTGATGATTTCAGCTTTGTACCATCTTCAGTAGCATTCTGAAGGTACCCAAACTCAATGACGCCCCTGGCCAGGGCAGGACAATCCATTCCTTGGAGGTAGCCCTTAACCACCTGGGATTGGAGCTGGGGGGTGAATCCTCCAGTCTCCTGTCCTGTAGGTAAGCATTTCTGGGTGACTTTCTATATGCTTCTCAAAAAGTCTTAGCACCAATGGCAGTTACTTCAAAGATATACCCTCCTGCAGGCTTTTCTTCCTTCTTTCTTACTTCCTGGGGCCACTACTCAAATAAACCACCTGCACCTATGCATCTATGGTTTCAGGCTTTGCAACTGACAGGTACCATTTACCCTTGAGTCATTATCTCAGGAAAAACAATGGTCTGAAAACAGCACTCTGGGAAGAAGCAGAATCAAAAAGTCCAGAGAGTCCCACTGAGACCAAAAGGGAGAATTCCAGAGGGAGAAGATGGAGAGAGGGCATATTGATAGCTTGAAGGACTAGCAAGGAAGAGTCAAGGACACGGGGTCCTCCTGGAGCTGACTCATGTGTGCAGGGGGAAGAAGAGGGAACCAAAGTGTAAAAACCGAACTTGCCCAGGTCCTCACTCTGCAAAGCCAAACTTCCTCAGGTTTCATTTCCCCCCAGATGGCACACCCACCCCACAGAGCTGACAGACTATCTACTAGCCTTTCCATTTTTTGCTGCCTCCATCCTTAAGTCCCCACCAGGAAGAGAATGAATGGATGACTTCAGAAAAGGAAGATACTACATGGGGCCTGGCCCCACCAGAACATCCCTTCTTTCCAGATGAACAAATGGGAGGACTGAGCAGTGAGTGAGAGTTTGCTCGGTCTGGGCCAGAGGAAGTTTTTTATACTAGAAAGCTGGGTGAATTGTGGCTTTAAAAAAGCTCAAATGCTCAGTATGCATGCTCTTTCCTCTCACTGCCCTATTAATTCATGAGGCACAAGAAAAATAAAATGGTTGCTGTGTACCTCCAGCCAAGTTAAAGAAACCTCATTTCCCAAAGCCAAAACCAATACTGCACACTGCAACTGGCTAGAAAGCCGATACAGAAAGCAGGTAGAGCATTTCACGGAATACACATGGTAACCCTGAGCTGAAAAACGAAGAGCTGCTCAGAGCTCTCCGGCACCAGGCTGCACTTTCAGAGATGTGGAAGAAAGAAGAGACTATTCTGAACCTAGATTTAGTTTTCTTAAACAAGGACCAAAAACCTGGTATGCCATTTGGCCTTGTGACTTTCAACAGACCGTTTCCTTTCTCAGGGCCTTGTTCCATATATAACATGCAACCTTTTAGGCCGTTAACAACTTGAGCTTCCATCCTCCTATGACAAGATTCAGATTTAAAGCTTGGATCTATCCACTAGCTAATGACCGTCAGCAGTGACCAAATGTGTAAATGGTACTTTCATAATGAAAATTTTGATCTCAATTAAAAATCCTCTATTTTCATTAAGGTCAAATTTTTTGGCTTATTTTCTAAAGTAAGGAAAAATGATAATGGTATATTTAACACCTGTTAACACATAACTTTGCTGAAAGAGAGTGAATGCCATCGTGATCCCACTCATGATCAAGCCATTCAAAATTCATGCCATTCTAAGCATCCACTTTCCCATTTGTAAGTTTGGTACTTGTAGGAGGGGAACTAACTTTTTCAGACCTCTGAAATCAGAGTAAATGGTTATATTTGCAATGCCTAGTTCTGAACCATGCAAACAAGGGCCTTCGTGTTATTCATTCAGTCTCTTATTGGTAGAAATTGCTTTTGACTTAAAATAAAACAAAACAAAAATAAGGGCTTTTATCCCATGAAAATCACAGATGTTCTATAACCCAGCATTGCCCACATGGTACTCTGCACGCTAGGAAACTAGAACATGTCACAGGATTCCAGCGGATACAGGATATAATCAATCATTCCACAACCTACCAATTTATTTGGTGTCTACAAGAGTTTCAGACCCACCATGCCAACAGCACAAAGCCACCAGCATCTAGCAAGTCACTTGTGTTGTATTTCTGCACGGGATCTGGGTTTTTTCCCAATGATGTTGGGCCTGAGTTGGATGGTGGTGGTGGAGTTGGAGACTGTGTGTGTAGACAGCCCAAGCCACCTGACTCACAAAGGATAAGACTTCACATCATACTCCACTTCCAATCGTTCAATGCTCAACAGGCTAATGAGAAAACAGGATAAACCATGCTATTTCTACCTTCCCAGCCCCATTCAAAGGCAAAGCTCTCACAGGTGCTCCTCCTTTTATTTGAGTTCACTTGGGGACAAATGAATTCCAGAGAGGAAAACCCAAGAGTGAGGCTGCTGCCAGCTTTCCAGGACCCAGAGTGGAGATATGCGGGCACCTCAGGAAAGCTCACTCCAGGGGAGGCTGGTGGAGAGCTGGGTCTGTGTGCCAGAATCCTTGGGTACTGAAGGAAAAGCCTTGTTTAGACAAATCGCAGCTGTCTCAGAAAATTCATCAATGCTTCCTTGCCCATTGCTCCCTCCATGAAAAACTGGCCATGATGTAATGAGAAAGTTCTATTTCACAAAGCACCTGGCACTCCAGAGGGTAATATCTACAAAGCCACGTGGGCAGCCAGCATACCCCATCAGACATGTAAATAAGCCTCTTTATGGAAAGAAGATGCATTAGAGCACACTGGAGTCAGCCTGCCTGTGCCTGAACCGCAGCCCCAACACTCACCAAGGAAGCTGGTATTTGTAGGAGAGAGATTAAGTACCAGCCTGCCTGTGCCCGAATCCCAGCCCTGCCACTCACTAAGGAATTTGAGTCACTTCCTTAACCTTGCTAAGCCATGGTTTCCTCATCAGGAAAACTGAGATGGTAACTGCACATACCCCACTGGGTTGCTGTGAGGATTAAACAAGTTAATAAAAGTGAAGTGTTGAGCAGCCTCTGGCACATAAACAAGCTCTCAGTAAGGGTCAGCTCTCACTGCCTGCTGTTGCAACTATGCTGGTTGTATGTTTTCAGAGAACAGAGAAAAGTGCAAGCTTTCTGCTTATTTTTGCAAACACTAGCAGAAGTCTGACACCAAAACCTGACAAAGAATATACAAGAAAGAAAATTACAGATAAATCTTGTTTATGACTATAGATACAAATATACTAAATAAAATCTTAGCAAGTTGAACTCAGCCAGATATTTAAAGAATGATACACAATAGCCAAACAGAAGGTGAAACTTTGGGATATAATTGACCTTTTTATAGGTCAAAAAAGAGAAGATTAAAAACTTAGCATGTCAATATTTTAAGTATTAACAGTTAATGAAAAAGAAAGTTATAATCTCAGCAACCCAATTGATCAAGAACTTTAGATTTAACTGAACTGGATTGGGCCTCCTTCAGAACAAATAATCTCTCAGAACAAATCCTTACGAAGTAGACTTATATTAGGTTGTATTGCAGAGATGAAAATCCAAACAGGTTCATTTGAAGGAAAAGACTGTGGCCACAAAAAAATTAAAACATATCTAATTGGTCAGATCGGTAATTTGGGAAGTTTCTGCTGTAATAAACCAAAGTTACTGATTAAAAAAGAGGGGGACCTATCTGTTTTAGGTCTGGTTAGAAGTAGACCCTGAGATGAGAATTCATGAGTAAAATATGTTCACATATGTCCCCAGGGAGACCAGTAAGGGAGTAGAGGCAGCAGCGGGATCTCTATTTACCCCAACACCTGGAACTTTCTGGGAGGCAGAGCTCCTTTTCTGTGCATTCCCTAGGGACAGGGTGACCATGTGACCCACCTTTGGGTTTCTGGGTCTCTGGTTTCTAGGTGCTCAGTGTCAATGGAATTCTCACATCTCTTTTCAGAGGAAAACTGGGCTGCATTTAGAAAGACTGAGCTTTTATAATGAAGATGCCCTGGCAAGGAGGCACCCTGAGATTACACATTTCCCAACTATGATTGTCAAGAGAGTGATATTCTTAAGAGGAGGGTTAGCAACTCCTCTCCTGCAGCTAACTGTACCATGAGGTCTCCTGGGCCACTCCCACCCTCTCAAATATAGCCCCACCTCTCCTGCCTGATGGTTTTCTCTGCTCAGCCCCTGAGCAGCCACCTCATTTTTTTTTCCCCTTTAGAGAAAAGGTTTTTGGTAAAGCTTTAGAGAATTGCATTTTGTCTTTTGAGGGGAGTCACTGTAAACAGAACAGAGCTCTCTATTCAAAGGCCATGGGCTTTGCAAGGTCCTTCTTTAACCCTCCCAGAGGAAAACTGATACCTTGGAGAAGACCTCTCAAGGCACAGCTCTAACCACCTTGCCAATAGGCAGGAACCCATCAGAGGCTGCCACTGTCTCACACAGACATTCCCCTTGGATGAAGGCAAATCTTCATCTGGGAGAAGTGCATGCATAGTGGACAAAACACAGGCTCAGTGTCCAGACAAGCTGGGCTCAAATCCCAGCTATGCTATTTCCTGGCTGCATCGTCCTGGGGCTGAGAAATCTTTCTGGAGCTCCAGTTTCCTCATTTTTATAATGGCTCATTGTGAGGCTATAGTAGGTGACTGTAATTACCACGACTATCACCCAGCTTCATAGGTAGACCTGTACCCTCACCACCCTAAGCCCTTCTAAGTGGCTCATGCACGTTGGCAGCTGTGGCTACAGCCTGTTTATAGCTCCTCCAATGCTAAATAACTCACCTTTTTCCCAACCCACCCTGGGCTCTGAGCCACACTCTGATGAACCATGTACATCTGTTCCTGAGACTCTGAGAGCTCCCTGAAAGCAGAGATGACCTCGCTGTGTCCCCATCTGGAGGCCAAACCTTCCAGATGGCCTGTATGGTTGGAGGCCTGTATTTAATCTCCTTAAATGCTATAGCCCGTGAACTGCTGCTCTGTATTCCGTATTTTGTCTTAGTGAGGACCAGAAAGAAGAGTGAGTGAAAAAGAGATGTGTGGCGCAGTCGCTGAGGAGCCAGAGGTCACCTTGTCTGTGAGGTGGTCACAGGTTGTCGCAGACCCCACTGGTGTTCCTCCAGATCCACTGCCCTGTGTCTCCAGCTGCTGACACCTGCATTTTTTTCACCTGAGGACTTTTCTAGTCATAAAACTTCTCTGGCCCCAGCAAACAGCAGGTGAGAAGTGTCAAGATCTTAATGGCTTCAGGAGCAGCCCTCAATCAACAGCTACTGGGAGCCGGTGGATAAAGGCCCCAGACTCCTCACCACTCAGGCAGAAGAACCCCAAGGAGCTTGCTCTGTGGACCCAGGGTTCCCCAGTGGGAGTAATCCCGGCTGCCCATAGTTGTGGCTGGCTTGACACCCTGTCCTTTTCTTTTTTTTTTTTTTTTTTCTTTTTTTTTGAGACAGAGTCTCGCTCTGTCACCCAGGCTGGAGTGCAGTGGCCGGATCTCAGCTCACTGCAAGCTCCGCCTCCCGGGTTTACGCCATTCTCCTGCCTCAGCCTCCCGAGTAGCTGGGTCTACAGGCGCCCACCACCTCGCCTGGCTAGTTTTTTGTATTTTTACTAGAGCCGGGGTTTCACCATGTTAACCAGGATGGTCTCGATCTCCTGACCTCGTGATCCGCCCGTCTCGGCCTCCCAAAGTGCTGGGATTACAGGCTTGAGCCACCGTGCCCGGCCAACAACCTGTCCTTTTCTGCTGCTTTCTTTTCTCTGTCTCACTTCCTAACATATCCCCCTACCTTCAACTCCCAAACAAACTACAGGTACTTACACTTGAACTCTTATCTCACGGTTTGCTTCTGGGGATACCTAACCAAGACACGGGTGCTACTTGGGGTTATTTTAAAGAACCCACAGCATAGATGATTTCAAGACTATAGGATTACAGCTCACACTCCAGCCCTGCCAAGGGCCTGCAGACCTGGGCTACTGCAGAAACCCATGTGGACAAAGGACTGCTCTGGCAGTAGATACTGGCTTCGAATGAGGGGTCCAGGGAGGAATGTGCAGGCATGGCCTTGGCCCACTGTTCTGTCACCCCTGAAGGCACAGACATAGGCTGCTCCTCAGTGATGAGTTTCAGCACCAACAGACTTAACTCACTTTTCAGGCCTGATCCCATACAGCAAGATGTGATCACCAGGTGGGGGAAGCATTTCTCTATTTCTCTGATTCCTGATGGTTTCCCTTTTCAGGGAGATGAGGAATTACCATTTTTCTCCAAACCCCTACATTGTTTACCAGTTTTTAAACACTACTTAAAAATTACTAGTGTAATATAATACAATAAATAAAAGAGTGCCCATAAAGTACAGAGAAAGATAGACATACCCATCTTCTATCCATTTATCTGCCCACCATCCATTAGTTTATTCAACGATTATTGAGATCCTACTACATCCAGGCACTGCTGTTGTTACTAGGTATGAATCAGTGAATAAAAAGTCATTCCAGGCCAGGTATGGTGGCTCACTCTGTAATCTCCAGCAATTTGGGAGTCCGAGGTGGGTGGGTCACTTGAGCTCAAGAGTTCAAGACCAGCCTGGGCAACGTGGCAAAACCCCATATCTACAGAAAATACAAAAATTAGCCAGGCATGGTGGTGCATGCCTGTAGTCCCATCTACTCCGGAGGCTGGGAGGATCGCTTGAGCCTGGGAGGTGGAGGTTGCAGCGAGCCAAGATCATGTCACTGCACTCTAGCCTGGGCAACAGAGTGAGACCTTGTCTCAAAAAAAGTCATTGCATATTACATGGAGAAACCTAACCTAATACCAGTAGGAGGACTAAGACAACCAGCAACAAACAAATAGTATGCCCCGCTAGGTGCAGTGGCTCACGCCTGTCATCCCAGCACTTTGGGAGGCCAAGGAGGGAGGATCACTTGAGGCCAGGAATTCGAGACCAGCCTAGCCAACATGGTGAAACCCCATCTCTACTAAAAAGACAAAAAATTAGCTGAGCGTGGTAGCATGAGACTGTAATCCCAGCTACTTGGGAGGCCAAGGCAGGAGAATTGAGACTGTAATCCCAGCTACTTGGGAGGCCAAGGCAGGAGAATTGCTTGAACCCAGGAGGCAGAGGTTGCAGTGAGCCAAGATCACAGCACTGCACTCCAGTCTGGGTGACAGAGGGAGACTCTGTTTAAAAAAAAAAAAAAAACACACACACACACACACACACACAAACAGTATGCCAGATGGTCACAGGTTCTATAGAGAAAAGCAGGATAAAGAGGACACATAGGGTGTTTGGAATAGTAGGATATTTCTAATTAGGTGACACTTAAGCAGAGACAAGAAGGAAATGGGGGAGTGGGCTATGTGCCTATTTAAGGGAAGAGCCAGTGTCAAGGCCCTGAGGCAGGGATAAGCTTAGTGTGTTTCAAGGAACAGAAAGAGGCCACTGTGGCTACAGTGGAGAGGACAAGGGAGAAAGGGATAGGATGCATGTTCAGAGAGGCAGCAATGGGATCAGATCTTCTAGGGCCTTAGAGATATTATAAAAAACTAAGCTTTACAATGAGATGAGAAGCCACTGGAGACTTCCAAGCAAAGGAGTGTAAGAGGTAAAGGTGGAAGCACGGAAACCAATTACGAAAGAGGCTATTGTGAATCAATAATGAGGCAAAAGACGATGGTGACTTGGACCAGGATGGAAGCAATGGTGATGGTGAGAAGTGGCTGGATTATGAGATACTTTGTAGGATCAGCCAACAGGGTGTTTGAGAAATAGATGTGGGGGTATGAGAGAAAAGGGAGAGCCAAGAAGGATGGAGTTGCTGTTTCCTACAAATGGAACAGGCGTTAGGAGGATTAGGAACTCATTTTGGACATCTTAAGTGTGAGAAACCTGTTAGACAGCAAGTGGAGAGGCCTAACAGGTAATATGGTACCCAAGGCTGCAGTTCAGGAATGAGTTCTGGGCTGGAGGGGAAAATTTGGGAGTTGTCAGCATGTCCATGATATAAAGTTATGAGACTTGACCAGTTCATCCAGGGAATGCGTATACACAGAAGAAAAGGATTCTAAGGACCGCACCCTGGGGCTCTCCAATGTTGAAAGGTTGGCAAGATAGGGAGACCCCAACAAAGGAAGCAGAGAAGGAGTGGCCAGTGAGAAGAATTGGGGTGGGGAGTGTCCCACAGCACAGGAGAAAAAAAGTATCCCCAGAAGAAGGGAGTGTAAAAGACTTGAACAGGGATTTTATAAAATAAGTGTCACAATGGCTGAGGGGCACATGAAAAGGTATTTGTTAGCCATATGGGAGATGCAGCTCTAAACCACAAAGAAATACAATTACACACCAGAATGGCTAAAATAAAAATGACTGACAATACTGAGTAGACAAGGATGGGGACAAACTCAAACTCTTTTTTTTTTTTTTTTTTTTTTTGAGACGGAGTCTGGCTCTGCCACCTGGGCTGGAGTGCAGTGGCCGGATCTCAGCTCACTGCAAGCTCCGCCTCCCAGGTTTATGCCATTCTCCTGCCTCAGCATCCTGAGTAGGTGGGACTACAGGCGCCCACCACCTCGCCTGGATAGTTTTTTGTATTTTTTAGTAGAGATGGGGTTTCACCGTGTTAGCCAGGATGGTCTCGATCTCCTGACCTCGTGATCCGCCCATCTCGGCTTCCCAAAGTGCTGGGATTACAGGCTTGAGCCACCGCGCCCGGCCTCAAACTCTTACACATTGCTGGTGAGGGTGTAAAAGGAAGAACCACTTTGAAAAGCTATTTGGCAGTTTCTAATAAAGCTAAACAGTGACCCTTTGATCTAGCACCTACACTAGCTAGCATTTACTCAATGAACAAAAAAAATACGTACATGAAAACTGTATTAAAATGTTCTTAGTATCCTTATTCATAAAAGATAAAATCAGAAACAACTTCAATGTCCATCATCAGGATAATGGAGAAAACATACTGTGGCATATTCATATGATGGAATTCCACACAGCAACAAAAAAGAACACACACTGATTATATATACACACACACACACGCGCGCGCACACACACACACACACACAATATGCATTAATCTCAAAACGAGTAGGTTAAGAGAAGCTAGATAAAACAAAGCACATATTAGATGATTCTATTTCATATAAAATTTAAAAACAGGAAAACTAATCTATGTTGATACAGTCCAAATACCCACTCTGGGAGGGGGAGCAGATATTGCCTGGGAAAAGGCATGAGGGAACCTTCTGTACTGTCGGGAAAGTTCTGTTTCTTGATGTGGGTGGTGGCTACAGGGGTTTAGATATACGTAAAAATTACTGATCTGTATACTTATGTGTATGCATTTTAATGTATGTAAATTACACCTCAATTTTAAACATGGTGTTAAAGACCTCCCCCAACCCCCACCAAAAAAAGAAGCAGTCATGGTTCCAAGATGGCCGAATAGGAACAGCTCCAGTCTGCAGCTCCCAGCATGATCGAAGCAGAAGATGGCGATTTCTGCATTTCCAACTGAGGTACCTGGTTCATCTCACTGGGACTGGTTGGACAGTGGGTGCAGCCCACGGAAGGCGAGCCAAAGCAGGGCAGGCCATCACCTCACCCAGGAAGCACAAGGGGTCAGGGGATTTTCCTTTCCTAGCCAAGGGAAACCGTGATAGACTGCACCTGGAAAACTGGGACACTCCTGCCCAAATACCGCGCTTTTCCAATGGTCTTAGCAAACGGCACACCAGGAGATTATATCCCATTCCTGACTTGGCGGGTCCCACACCCACGGAGCCTTGCTCAGTGCTAGTGCAGTGGTCCGAGATCAACCTGTGAGGCAGCAGCCTGGCAGGGGGAGAGGTGTCCACCATTGCTGAGTCTTGAGTAGGTAAACAAAGCTGCCAGGGAAGCTTGAACTGGGCGGAGCCCACTGCATCCCTGTAAGGCCTGCTACCTCTGTAGACCCCACTTCTGGGGGCAGGGCATAGCTGAACAAAAGGCAGCAAAAACTTCTGCAGACTTAAATGTCCCTGTCTGATAGCTCTGAAAAGAGCAGTGGTTCTCCCAGCACGGTGTTTGAGCTCTGAGAACGGACAGACTGCCTCCTCAAGTGGGTCCCTGAACCCTGTGTAGCCTAACGGGGAGACACCTCCCAGTAGCCAACTGACCCCTCATACAGGCCAGTGCCCCTCTGGGACAAAGCTTTCACAGGAAGGATCAGGCAGCAATATTTGCTGTTCTGCAATATTTGCTGTTCTGCAGCCTCTGCTGGTGATACCCAGGCGAACGGGGTCTGGAGTGGACCTCCAGCAAACTCCAACAGACCTGGAGCTGAGGGACCTGACTCTTAGAAGGAAAACTAACAAACAACAAGGAATAGCATCAACATCAACAAAAGGGACATCCACACCAAAACCCCACCTGTAGGTCACCAGCATCAAAGACCAAAGGTAGATAAAACCACAAAGATGGGGAGAAACCAGAGCAGAAAATCTGAAAACTCTAAAAACCAGAGTTCCTCTTCTCCTCCAAAGGATCACAGCTCCTCACCAGCAACGGAACAAAGCTGGATGGAGAATAACTTTGATGAGCTGACAGAAGTAGGTCTCAGAAGGTCGGTAATAACAAACTTCTCCAAGCTAAAGGAGGATGTTCAAACCCATTGCAAGGAAGCTAAAAACCTTGAAAAAAGATTAGACAAATGGCTAACTAGAATAAATAATGTAGAGAAGATTTAAATGACCTAATGGAGCTGAAAACCATGGCACGAGAACTTCGTGATGCATACACAAGCTTCAATAGCTGATTCGATCAAGTAGAAGAAAGGGTATCAGTGATTGAAGATCAAATTAATGAAATAAAGCAAGAGAAGTAGTTTAGAGAAAAAATACTAAAAAGAAACAAACAAAGCCTGCAAGAAATATGGGAATATGTGAAAAGACCAAACCTATATTTGACTGGTTTAACTGAAAGTGATGGGGAGAATGGAACCAAGCTGGAAAACACTCTTCAGGATATCATCCAGGAGAACTTCCCCAACCTAGCAAGGTAGTCCAACATTCAAATTCAGTTAATACAGAGAACACCACAAAGATACTCCTCGAGAAGAGCAACCCTGAGACACATAACTGTTAGATTCACCAAGGTTGAAATGAAGGAAAAAATGTTAAGGGCAGCCAGAGAGAAAGGTCGGGTTACCCACAAAGGGAAGCCCATCAGACTAACAGCGGATCTCTCGGCAGGAACTCTACAAGCCAGAAGAGAGTGGGGGCCAATATTCAACATTCTTAAGAAAAGAATTCTCAACTCTGAATTTTATATCCAGACAAATTAAGCTTCAAAAGTGAAGGATAAATAAAATCCTTTACAGACAAGCAAATGCTTAGAGATTTTGTCACCACCAGGCCTGCCTTACAAGAGCTCCTGAAGGAAGTGCTAAATATGGAAAGGAAAAACCAGTACCAGCCAGTGCAAAAACATGCCAAATTGTAAAGACCATTAATGCTAGGAAGAAACTGCATCAACGAATGGGCAAAACAACCAGCTAACATCATAATGACAGGATCAAATTTATACATAATAACATTAACCTTAAATGTAAATGGGCTAAATGCCCCAATTAAAAGACATAGACTGGCAAATTGGATAAAGAGTCAAGACCCATCAGTATGCTGTATTCAGAAGACCCATCTCACGTGCAGAGACACACATAGGCTCAAAATAAAGGCATGGAGGAAGATCTACCAAGCAAATGGAAAACCAAAAAAAGCAGGGATTGTAATCCTAGTCTCTGATAAAACAGACTTTAAACCAACAAAGATCAAAAGAGACAAAGGGATCAATTCAACAAGAAGAACTAACTATCCTAAATATATATGCACCCAATACAGGAGCACCCAGATTCATAAAGCAAGTCCTTAGAGAACTACAAAGAGACTTAGACTCCCACACAATAATAATGGGAGACTTTAACACCCCACTGTCAGTATTAGACAGATCAACGAGACAGAAGGTTAACAAGGCTATCCAGGACTTGAACTCAACTCTGCACCAAGTGGACTTAATAGACATCTACAGAACTCTCCACCCCAAATCAACAGAATATATAGTCTTCTCAGAACCACACCACACTTATTCCAAAACTGACCACATAGTTGGAAGTAAAACACTCCTCAGCAAATGTAAAAGAACAGAAATCACAACAAACTGTCTCTCAGATCACAGTGCAATCAAATTAGAACTCAGGATTAAGAAGCTCACTCAAAACTGCACAACTACATGGAAACTGAACAATCTGCTCCTGAATGACTATGGGGTAAATAACGAAATGACAGCAGAAATAAAGACGTTCTTTGAAACCAATGAGAACAAAGACACAACGTACCAGAATCTCTGGGACACATTTAAAGCAGTGTGTAGAGGGAAATTTATTGCACTAAATGCCCACAAGAGAAAGCAGAAAAGATCTAAAATCGACACCCTAACACCACAATTAAAAGAACTAGAGAAGCAAGAGCAAGCAAATTCAAAAGCTAGCAGAAGACAAGAAATAACTAAGATCATAGCAAAACTGAAGGAGATAGAGACACAAAAAACCCTTCAAAAAATCAATGAATCCAGGAGCTGGTTTTTTAAAAAGATCAACAAAATAGATAGGCCACTAGCAAGAGTAATAATGAAGAATAGAGAGAAGAATCAAATAGATGCAATAAAAAATGATAAAGGGGATATCACCACCGATCCCACAGAAATACAAACTACCATCAAAGAATACTATAAATACCTCTATGCAAATAAACTAGAAGGTCTAGAAGAAATGGACAAATTCCTGGACACATACACCCTCCCAAGACTAAACCAGGAAGAAGTTGAATCTCTGAATAAACCAATAACAGGTGCTGAAGTTGAGGCAAGAATTAATAGCCTACCAAATAAAAAAGTCCAGGACCAGATGGATTCACGGCCAAATTCTACCAGAGGTACAAAGAGGAGCTGGTAGCATTCCTTCTGAAACTATTCCAATCAATAGAAAAAGAGGGAATCCTCCCTAACTCATTTTATGAGGCCAGCATCATCCTGATACCAAAGCCTAGAAGAGACACAACAACAATAAAAGAGAATTTTAGACCAATATCCCTGATGAACATCAATACGAAAATCCTCAATAAAATACTGGCAAACTGAATCCAGCAGCACATGAAAAATCTTACCAATCATGATCAAGTGGGCTTCATTCCTGGGATGCAAGGATGGTTCAATATATGCAAATCAATAAACATAATCCATCACATAAACAGAACCAACGACAAAAACCACGTGATTATCTCAATAGATGCAGAAAAGGCCTTTGACAAAATTTAACAGCCCTTCATGCTAAAAACTCTCAATAAACTAGGTACTGACGGAACAAATCTCAAAATAATAAGACCTATTTATGACAAACCCACAGCCAATATCATACTGAATGGACAAAAACTGGAAGCATTCCCTTTGGAAACTGGCACAAGACAGGGATGCCCTCTCTCACCACTCCTATTCAACATAGTATTGGAAGTTCTGGCCAGGGCAATCAGGCAAGAGAAAAAAATAAAGGGTATTCAATTAGGAAAAGAA
Organism: Chlorocebus sabaeus; assembly: GCF_047675955.1. Taxonomy (NCBI): domain Eukaryota; kingdom Metazoa; phylum Chordata; class Mammalia; order Primates; family Cercopithecidae; genus Chlorocebus; species Chlorocebus sabaeus. The sequence goes on from NC_132918.1 coordinate 1,834,057, forward strand.
GAAGTCAAATTGTCCCTGTTTGCAGATGACATGATTGTATATTTAGAAAACCCCATCGTCTCAGCCCAAAATTTCCTTAAGCTGATGAGCAACTTCAGTAAAGTCTCAGGATACAAAATCAATGTGCAAAAATCACAAGCATTCCTATACACCAATAACAGACAAATAGAGAGCCAAATCATGAGTGAATTCCCATTCACAATTGCTATAAAGAGAATAAAATACCTAGGAATCCAACTTATAAGGGATGTGAAGGAACTCTTCAAGAAGAACTACAAACCACTGTTCAACGAAATAAAAGAGGACACAAACAAATGGAAGAACATTCCATGCTCATGGATAAGAAAAACCAATATTGTGAAAATGGCCATCCTGCCCAAAGTAATTTGTAGATTCAATGCCATCCCCATCAAGCTACCAATGACTTTCTTCACAGAATTGGAAAAAACTACTTTAAAGTTCATATGGAACCAAAAAAGAGCATGCATTGCCAAGACAATCCTAAGTAAAAAGAACAAAACTGGAGGCATTACGCTTCCTGACTTCAAACTATACTACAAGGCTATAGTAACCAAAACAGCATGGTACCGGTACCAAACACAGAGACAGACCAATGGAACAGAACAGAGGCCTCAGAAATAACACCACACATCTACAACCATCTGATCTCTGACAAACCTGACAAAAACAAGCAATGGGGAAAGGATTCTCTATTTAATAAATGGTGCTGGGAAAACTGGCTACCATATGTAGAAAGCTGAAACTGGATCCCTTCCTTACACCTTATACAAAAATTAATTCAAGATGGATTAAAGACTTAAATGTTAGACCTAAAACCATAAAAACCCCAGAAGAAAACCTATGCAATATCATTCAGGACATAGGCATGGGCAAGAACTTCATGAGTAAAACACCAAAAGCAATGGCAACAAAAGCCAAAATAGACAAATGGCATCTAATTAAGCTAAAGAGCTTCTGAACAGCAAAAGAAACTACCATCAGAGTGAACAGGCAACCTACAGAATGGGAGAAAATTTTGCAATCTACCCATCTGACAAAGGGCTAATATCCAGAATCTACAAAGAACTTAAACAAATGTACAAGAAAAAAACAACACCATCCAAAAGTGGGCAAAGGATATGAACAGATACTTCTCAAAAGAAGGCATGTATGCAGCCAACAGACACACGAAAAAATGCTCATCATCACTCGCCATCAGAGAAATGCAAATCAAAACCACAATGAGATGCCATCTCACACCAGTTAGAATGGCAATCATTAAAAAGTCAGGAAACAACAGATGCTGGAGAGGATGTGGAGAAATACCAACACTTTTATACTGTTAGTGGGAGTGTAAATTAGTTCAACCATTGTGGAAGACAGTGTGGCAATTCCTCAAGGATCTAGAATTAGAAATACCATTTGACCCAGCGATCCCATTACTGGGTATATACCCAAAGGATTATAAATCATGCTACTATAAAGACACATGAACACATATATTTATTGTGGCACTATTCACAATAGCAAAAACTTGGAATCAACCCAAATGTCCATCAATGACAGACTGGATTAAGAAAATGTGGCACATATACACCATGGAATACTATGCAGTCATAACAAAGGATGAGTTCATGTCCTTTGCAGGGACATGGATGAAGCTGGAAACCATCATTCTGAGCAAGCTATCACAAGGACAGAAAACCAAACACTGCATGTTCTCACTCATAGATGGAAATTGAACAATGAGAACACTTGGACACAGGGCGGGGAACATCACACATGGTGGCCTGTCATGGGGTGGGGGGCAGGGGAAAGGATAGCATTAGGAGAAATATCTAATGTAAATGAGGAGTTAATGGGTGCAGCAAACCAACATGGCATATATATACCTATGTAACAAACCTGCACGTTGTGCACATGTACCCTAGAACTTAAAGTAGAATAATAATAATGATAAAAGTAGTCGTTATTTGTGCTAATAGATGCTGACGGGTCCAGAAAGAAGACTGAAAAATGACTACTGGATGTAGGCATGTGTAGGTCATGACTGTCCTGTATATTACCTGTTGGTAACACAACAAGTCTGAGTACAATCGACTCTCTAGCCACTCTCTGGCCCAGGGAACCTTTTCTCCTTTTCTTTAGTTGTATACAGACATGTTCTTTTTGTTTCAGTCTTAGGCCATGGCAGCCTCTGAGTGACTTTCTCATCTCTAGGCAGGGACCTCCCTGATCGTTTTAATCTGAGATTTTCCTCTGAGGCCCTGGATATCTTGCCCTGGTTCCAATTTTTCATTTTCATACAAATACCCAACGATCTTGTTAAAATGCGTATCCTGATCCCGCAAGGCTGGGGCCTGAGATTCGGCATTTCTAACACACTCCCAGGTGATGTCGCACTGCTGGTTCATGGACCACATTTGAGTAGCAAGGCTATAAATGACATGATTACACTTCCAAATAACACAAAAAGACTACGAAAACACAAGAGGGAATGCCTCAAGAATAAATAGAATTGTGCTGTGGCTACCACATTAACAGAAATACCATGTTTAGACTTGGGACAATAATAACTAAGCTGGGCTGGTTGAATTGCAGTTCAGACCTGGGTTCTATTTTAAAAAGGAAGATGCCAAACTAGAGACAGCGCAGGGAGTGATAAACAGAACAGTGAAGAAGGGCCTGGAAATGATATACACCAAATGGTCTGAAGGACAGGGGTTCTGAAACTTGGTCTTTATTGCATGGATTGACCTAGTTTGGAGCTGTGGCACCTCTGTTGAAGGACAGAAATCCAAATACATTGACAACATCATTGAAATGGCTTCATTTTGTGAAAATAAGAAATACACATCAGTGAAGATAGATAAGGTGGACAGATAAAGATCATCTTATAATTGATGAGGGTCTGACACATGCTGAAGGGAGTGGACTCACTGGGCAGTCCTTCTCCAGTTCTGCTACGAATCTCAGGGATACATACTCACAAACTACCTCTCTCAGGTCTCTGCCCTGCTGACTCTGCTGGTGCTTCCCAATGGCCACTCTTCCCTTCCTCCCAATAAACACAACTCTGATTCTGTCTAGAGTGGCAATGTGTCCTGCTGAGAAAATTCATTTGCCACCCCGCCTTGTGGCATGGTGCTGGCCAATGAGATGTATGTGGAAAATGTCAAGTGGAGCTTTAGGAAAGCTCTTTAAAAGGGGGCAGACCTTTTGCCCTTTGTCCTTCTCCTCCTTCTTGCTTGGAATGCAGCTGTAGTGTTGGAAGCAGAAACCGAAAAGCAGCATCAGGGAAAGCCCAGCCTTGGAGTATGGAGATGAAACCCCCTATGAAGACAGGCTGAGAGGAAAGACAGAAGGAATGGGGTTCCTGTGGGCACCACACAGGTGCATACTAGCCCTGAAATGCCCATTTCTCAATTTATTATTACCAAAGAAAAATAAAAGTTTCACGAGGATCAGCTGCTAAAAAAGGTGGCTTTTCTGTTACATGCAGCCTAACATATTCCTAACAGACTTGCTTGGGAGAGCAGCACAGCCTCACTAGTTATGCTCAGGTACCTGAGTTAGGACAATGCCAGAGGCCACCACACATCACAGGCAGAGAGCATGGGGGCAATGGAAGCCCAGACTGTCTGTAAGCCTAGACTCAAAAGGATGAAATGACAGCCCTGGCAAGCTGGATGGTGATGGACTGTAGCCGTACATTCACATTCTCTGTTAAATTCCACAGGCATCTGTACATGTCAATTCCCCAATTTAGATGCTGGTAGAAACATCACATGTGCAACTGACACAGAATATCATACAAATACCTCAAGAGTTCAAAGACTTTTGTCAATATGCTTGTAATATATCCTTCAGAACAAGAAGGAAACCAGTTGAAGGTAAACCGACCATAGCAAACAATTTCAATGCCCCACCCGATGTTCCTTAGACTCCCTTTATATGCACACTGTGGCTTCAGTCTTCACTTGCCTCCAAGAGCCAGAACCGTGGGTCTTCTTCTGCCCTTAAGCTACTGGAGCCCCACTGTCTACACTTCACCCCTGGGTGGAAAGTACCTGGGACCACTTTCCACCACTTATTCCTCCCTAAGTGGCCCTTCACCAATGACTGGTGTTTATGGGAGAACAAAACCCAGCTTCCTAAGCTGGAGATGGGACAGTACCTTGGTGTAACTCACACTTCTGATCCCTCTTGCAGGATCAGGCTGAGGCCACGCTCTGAGGGACTCTGCCTGAGTTTCTGTCCTGCCCTGTCCTGCGTCTCTCCACTCCCTACCTGTCTTCCCCCTGGAAACACAACCTTGCATGTGAGCCCTTCTCTCAGGATCTGCTTAGGGAAACCCAGACTAGGTCACCGAAGTTCTCAAGTTTTACAATTTTATTTTATTCGCCTTAGCTTAGTCGTCTTTCATGGCTTTGTTTTCAAAAGATGCTGTGCTGCTTTAAGAAGAAGATTTAAAATCCAAGACTCCCCCTTTTCCCCTTAAAAGAGGAAATTATTAAATTGCTGTTTTGCAGTTAGTTGGAAAAAAAAATCCAGAGGTTTAACACATGTTTTCTAAATTCCCCCCACAGATTCACTCAAGTCTTGCGGCTCTGGGAAACGTCCTTCTTAATTGATCCTTGTCGTAGCTACAGCTCTGTTGACATTTCTAAAGCAAAACATAGCCTTCCTTCCAAGCGCAGTGAATACACAAATGAAGCTTTTCATATATGTGAAAGCTGAGCCCCGCCGTGGAACACTGAAGCCGCCTTGTGATTTGAAATGGACATCTGCGTTTCTCCACCACTTCCTCACTCTGACTGCCGCAGGAAGCGCCCAGCTTTTCTCCCAGGCAGTTTCACTCAAGGCTGGGCTCTCCCTGATGCAAGGGCCACAGGTAATCCAGGTGAGGAAATACAAACACAGGCTGGGGGTGCCTGCGCCCCACCACCTTCTCTTGTCCTCTCAGGGAGGAAGGGAAAGGCCTGCAGAAGCAACTGAGAAACACTGAAGGGTCTCTGAGGAATGCCGAGTTTTCTTCTGATAAGCGGATGGGGAAGACCAACAAAGCGACGTAAAGAGCTTGCTGTTGTGTTGGAGCCTCAAGTGGGCTTCCAGCCAGGTGAGGCTTTTCTACCTGGTGTTACGCAGGAAGTTCAAGGTAAAGTCACCAGGGGGCTTGGGGCACTGGATTAAAGACAGGAAGGGGGCGGAAAAGACTTACTATTTTCTAAGTATTGGCATCCACCCTCAGGGCTCTCTTACCAGGGCAAGCAGCGAGTTCATTCATCATCTTAATGGCTGGGCCAAGATGACTATAAACATCTAAGGGTTGCATTTTACTTGAGGCTACTATTAACTTGACAAGAGACAGCAGAGAAAGCAGAACACAATGAAAGTCAGTCCCTGCCCTGAATGAAAGCGCAGAGTGAAGGAAGGCTGTTTGTCATCTGTCCCAGCACAGAGGGATGGGGCTCGCTTCTGCCTAAGAACCATTCTGTTGCTTAATGCTTGGTTTCCTGGCTCTGCTAACACAATTTGCTTTGTTTGCCTGCACAGACGCAGTTTCTGCATGGAACCTTCTGTCTAAAAACAGGCCAAAGCACTCCCTCAAATCAAGGTATACAAACACATAAGTGTTTAAGTCCTTCCTGCTCTATCCAGATTAGTAGGTGGATCTGTTTTATCACCTGGCGCCATCTTGAGCTGTTTGCCTGGAAAGTGAAGAGAGAACTATTCCTGAAAGAAAGGCACCGCCCTTTCTGTGGTAAAGGTAGACACAAACTGAAGAATCACTTGATAAGAAAAACAAACTTACAAGCCCTTGATGCCTCTTGTCATAAAGAATAAGCCACTGAAAGCCTTGAAAGTTGACTTGGTGCTTTACTGCCTCCAAAGCCCAACTTGGAAGACCAGTTTAACTTGGAACTCAAATTATACTCCTTAGAAACAGCAAAAATGAGCTTCCCTTAGAACATCATCACCCCTCCCACAATACGCTGTCATGGAGGAAATAAGGACCTAGGGCCTATCCATCTATCTCAGTCTCTCAAGGAGATCAGAAGACGATGCAACGTCTTATTAGCCAAATTCAGTGACTTATGGCCAACCGATGCCAGGCACGAAGCACATTCCTCATGAGCTTACAGTACTCTGTGCGCTAGAGCATGATCAGGAGTAGAGGATCTGGGTTCTCCCCGCTGAGTTCACAAACATCCCCCTTCCTCACTTTTCTTTCTTCCAGCAGTCCCAACACTGAGCCTCTGACCTTCCTGGCCTGTCAGTGCTATTTCTTTGTTCTTCCTCTAAGATGTCTCTAGCCTCTGTTCTTCCTTCTCTGTTCTCTCAGTCCAGACTTCTCTCAAATCCCATAGATGGCTCATCACTGCCTACCTGATAAAAAGTCTGAATCCCATACCACATTCCTCCAGCCCTTTGGGCCAGATGCCTCCCTGCCCAGTCTGAAAGACTCAGGATCTAGTCCCCTGCCTTTGTTTTTGGAGGGCATTATTCTTCTCATTATCTAAACCTCGCTATTATGTATGACATGCATCACATATTTGAACAATTATATATCTTGGGTTTTAAAAAGTCAATATCCCTAAGCCAAAAACTCCAATACTTAAGCAAATGGTAAGTAAATGGAAAAAAGGTCAACAAGCATTATTTTTTAAAAATCAGGAGTCACAAAAGCCAACACAGACATTTATTGAACTGACCTCTATTTATTGCTTCACATTAATTTTCATGTGATTTTATTTTCTTAAGTACAAGCAACTCATTAAATTAAAAAATGTTCAGTTTAACACTGTCTCTATTTTTACGGTATGTAGACAGACAGACAGACACACACACACACACTCTCTCTCTCTCTCTCAGTCCTTCATTAAGACAATGACTGATAATTTTTGTCTTAAAAGGAAGAGTTATCACCCCCTGATATACATTCTATGTTCTATATTATTGCCTTATTTTCCTCTTCCCCCTCAACATTATTTAATCTTGGTCTGAAGTAGGTGATCAGTATATCCCTTCTGAGTAAATGAATGAGCTATAAAGTATAAGCTCATGTGTGGCAGAGTTGGGGCTACCATGGTAGGTACCCATCATGTACAAGTGGGACTGTACATGATGGTGTAGGACTCATTTAATCCTTGGCACAATCCCACTTTAAAGAGAAAGAAACTGAGGCACAGAGAGAAGACCCCTGACCCAAGGCCACACTGGCCATCAGAAACAGAGTTGGAATCTCAACTCTGTATCTGCTGGTCACCAAAGCTACACTTTCCCTCTATTTCACACTAATTGCCTGTCATTTTACTTCTAGCAGCTTCTAAAATTCGAACTCCAGCTTAGTTGCTTCTTGCAATCACCGTGAAGTACAAATATTCCAGCCAGCAAATAGTTTTCAAAGCATCACGAGTTCTAAAAACTCCATGGACACTACGTTCTGGTTTACCCTCTCCACTCCTCTCCTTCCCCAGACACTCGGACACTTGAAGCCCCAAACTCTCATCTCTTTGACTAGTTTATCTGTTGCCAAGGGGAGAACATGAAACACAGTAAGACTGCAGACAGACTAAGTTCCACCAGAAACGCAGATCCGGACTAGAACATACGGAAAACAGCCAGGCTGGAGGTCACAGGCTGGAGGTCACAGGCTGGATGCAGTCACTGGACATGTTTTGTTTGGTTCATATGATGTTCAGAAAACATTTTAATTAGCTGCCAAAGTCATAAGATCTCTGGGTTATATTAGAAAATAGAGTGTGCTAGGCCTCACTCCCACCTGGCAACCACTGAATGCTGCTGGGAGCCCGATGCCCTGTGGGTGAGGCTGGAACCCTCCATCTTCCCACTGTCTTCACTGCTTCCTCCTGCCCCACCCTGGTCCTCTTCATCCACATACCACACCTGCCTCACCCCACTTCTGCACACTGTGAGGTGTATGCTACTAGATCTTGTATGAGAACCTCAGCGAGGCTCTATCAGACCAACCTACAACTTATAAGAGCCTAGAAAGTGAGGTGCTAAGGTTAGAGATACTTCTAATCCTATGGGCCTCTCTGGCAGAGGCTGGTGAGCCCTGACCACATGACTTGCACACTCAGGATGCTCCAGCCCACTTCCGCCAGGGGCTATATTACAGCATCTCTGCACCCAAGAGCATTTTTCCAAAACCATGTAGGTCTCTCCTGCCATGCCTATGGGAGGGCAGGAGTACTGGAGAATATAAATAGCCCCAAGAGACCTCATTTCTTGACTCTTGGGGAAAGGAATATAAATCCCCCAGCTCCCTTACTCTTCCTAGAGTTGCCCTGCAGGAATAAGCTCCATTGCCCACTGCAGTAGTTGGTTTAACAGCTCACTTTTCATTCACTGCCTCCTGCCTGTATCACTTCACCTCCCTACCATTGTTTCACCTCCCTACTATATCACTTCAACCCCCTACCATTGTTTCTTGCATCTCCCAAATAAAGAAATTTCCCTGAATTCCTTGGCATCTGGGAGACCCCAACCAAGACAGCGTATCACATTGTGTAGAAGAGTCATGCCAGGGTGCCTGCCCCACTTGTTCTCCCTTCTCTCCTAGCATGGCCTCCTCTGTCACTCTGTGGCAAACTGCTGCGTCCTCTTTGTACCCAAAAGTCAGCTGGGAGCCCTCATGCACCTGGCTTGAAGCTTATCCTTTCATGTCCATGTCTGTTTCCATGCATGCCATACAGTCAATATCATGAAGATGTACACATAACCCCAGTCCCTTCTTTGAGTTTTTCTCCCTGCCTACCCCTGGTCACATGAGGCATTCATGAGTGCAGAAATCCAGAATGGGCTAAAAACAAAACAGATTGAGGTGGGAGGGGAGATTTCTTAGAACCAATGAGTGGTGAAATCCTGACAGGCCTGTAAGAGCAGGCAAAAATGTCCTGACATCTCCCTGCCACCAGAAATGTTACTGGCCCTTTGTTCATCATGGGCAGCCTCTTTCCATCCTACTGGGTTCTCTCCTCCCCCTCCTCCTTTACTCTGTTCTGCCCTCTCATCCCTGCTCCAACCTAGGTCCCTCCTTCACCAGCCAAATAAACTGACCCATTCCACCCACCCTAGCTCTGCAATGTAGGAATCAGCTGACACTAGATCCTCTGGAGGCTCATCCATGTACCTTAAGCACTCATCCAAGGATTCTGTCCAACAGGGCACTGGCTACTGTGGTAATGACTTGCTTTACCTTGTCATGTCTATGCTTCAAACAACTTTTCAGTACCTCTGTAAAGCAGCTGGCACCTTGTGCTTTAATTGCTTACTGACATGCCTTTGGCCCCATTAGGCTGTGAGCTCCCTGGGAGCAGGGACTAGATCTTTGTGTCTCCTTGTGGCTGGAACAGTCCCTGGCATTTAGCAGGTATTCAATAACTGCTGTCCAAACAAATCCATGGCTGTTCGACAAAGGCAAGAAGAGCCAAATCCCTTTGTGCCAAACGGCTCCACAGCAAGAAATTAAAACAAGGCTTTACCTTGACTCCAGGGCCACAGAGCTATATATCCCCAGGGACATCACTCACATTATATTCTGTGGAGGTATCGTTTATACGGAACCCAGTGTGAATGGTGACCCTGGTGTGATGCAGTGGTGATCTATTCTTCCTTATGCTCCTTTTTAACCATGCACCCCTCCCCTGCCCCGGGGCTCCCTCTCACTGCTCCCACAGGGCACCCCAGGAATCTCACTCTGTAGTGAGGCTTTGCTGGTTCCTTACCCAGCAGGCAACACGGTGCACTGGGCCTGCCCTGAGGAAACCCAGTTGCCGATCATTATACCCTGAGCTCTGGCTGGACAGCACAAGCCAGCAGAGTAGCCACCAACAAATTAAGCCCTCTTTTATAACGTGTTTTCCAGTTAGCTTTATTTAGGAGAGAAAAAAGCCAGCAGATGGTCATCCATGTGTATCCTATGTTTTTATAAGCAGCGTTCTCTCAAAGGAAAAAATAATCCAGAATAAATCTATGAAAGTAGCCTTGCCTTAGAAGAAGACAGAAAAATCCATTGCAGGGGATATTTTGTATTCAGTCTTAGAAGCTAATATATAACTAATTGACTGTGTGATGACAGAGAAGATAGGTAACCTTGGAGGCCTGGGCCTTAAGTCTCTGTAACTTTGGACAAAACGAATTACCATCCATCTACCTACCCACCCACCCATCCACCCAGCCAGGCATCCACTCACACACCCATCCACCCAGCCAGCCATCCACTCACCCATCCACATATCCACCCAGCCATCCATCCACTCACACACCCATCCACCCAGCCAGTCATCCACTCACCTGCCCATCCACCCACATACCCACTCATCCACCCAGCCAGCCATCCCCAGTCACCTATCCACATAACTATCCACCCACTCACCCACCCTGTCACCCAGCCAGTCACCCAGCCAGTCATCTACCTACCTACCTATCCATCCACTCAGCCATCCACCCAGTCATCCATCCATCCATCTATCTATTCTGTGGACAGATCCTGTGCAGCCAGGGGGGGAGCCCGCACACGGGGTCCCTGAGCTGAGATTTAAGGACAGAAACAAAAATGGGGTGGGGGTGATTCCTGGGTAAAGGCAGCTTTGGTATTAAGTGGCGACTGATTCAAGTGAGTATGTGGGGGCATGGTGAGCCAGGAGTCTGAGGCGAAAGGAAGGCAGGCAGAACCAGGCTCAGGAGCTGAGGAGTCTGAACTCCTTCCTGAAGAAAGTGGAGCAGAGCAGTCACAAAGTCAACTTTCTTCTCAAATTGTTATTGGTATAACTGAGATTATGGGATTATTTTTTATTTTTATTATTCTTTTATATTATGCATTTATCATGGCAATACTTTTTTTTATATTTGCTTACTATCATAAATATTTATAAAAATTGTTTTGCTTCATTCTATGCTTATTTGACTGTGGCACACTTTTGATTCAACTACTTTTGTATTCTTGAGTAGTTTATCTGTAAATAACTACTTTTCAGCAAGCTCTCATGGTTACTATAGCAGATGCGGCCAGCACCTCGCTCATATTCCCCAGAACCAGCCAGAGTCCTGGTCACCTGAAGCCACGCCCCTCCAGGTCAAAGGCTTCTCGCATCTTTCTGCCCCAGTTGAGTTGCTTCCCCGCCCCAGGGAGTGTGGGCCTACTTAGAGAAGGCTGGAAGTGCCGGAGAGTTCACACACAGTGAGCAATTCTCCATGATTAATGACAGGAGCAGGGGGATCAGTCCTCCAGCAGCTTCCTCATCCTGGAGGGGAATGGATCTGAGGTTTGTTACACACAGTCTCTCAGAGGGTCTGAGGAAGACAAGCCCAAGGTGCCACAGCAGTAACCCGCTTATAAACGCACACCTTCCTGTCTTTTCCTCTTTCCTGTCCAAACTCACCACTGAGATCCCCCACCCCCAAATAAACTATCTGTACCTGTATCATTGTATCAGGGTATGCTTTTGGGGAAATCCAAACTAGAAGAGGTAAGAACCTAGGAATTCTCATATATCTGAGTATATCTTTATTTTGACTTCACAATGGAGGGCAAGTTGGCTGTGTGTTGAATTTAAAATTCACGATGGAATATACTGTTGTAACTTTGGACATTAATGTTACAGAAAAGTCTGTAGAAACTGGTTTCTTTGTTTTCTGCTGTTAATAGTATCATTTTCATATCCTTAAAATTAAAAATTTCATGAAGCTATTTGTAGGCATTAAAATGTTTTAAATATTTTAGCCGGGTGTCTGCTGCACCCATTTTAGGAAAAGGAGATCCTCCTTTGCTGTCTCCTTAGACTTCTGTTGGCTTCTGTTCCAATTATTCTGGAACCATTTTCTCTTTGCTGTTTTCCAGTTTCCACCTTCTACAATATAGTCCTCACTGTCATCCTTTTTTATTGCTTCGTTCTTTTTCTTCGAATTCTCAGAGCTTCTCAAAAACACCTCCACATCATTAAATCAATTTTCTGTTCTGCTGATTCTGCTCTTTCCTGAGTATAACATATTTTAATTCTGCCGCTGATTTCCTGGTTTCATTGTAACATTTCTTTATCCCATCCATAACATGTATTTTTGCTTGCCTCCCAGTTCATTCCATTTTCTTACAGTCTATTGTTCTACTGTCTGATCTTTCACTGTGTTCATTTTTTTTTGACTTTCACCAAGAACAAAAGTAGATGCTCTGTAAAATTTACTTTTGTTTTCTATTAATAATCTTTTTAAAACTTATGCTTTCCCTCTGTATCTTAGTCATGCTTTTCTTAGTTTACCCATTAGAATCTTTTTGCAGGCCCATGTTGGTCCCGTTAGGCCTGTGGGTTGTTAAGCAGGTTTGGTAGGCTCTCCTGGTGCCCCTAACTAGCCACCTGGTACTGTCAGAATCCTGCTCGGGGCTGGGTGATGCCATTTACATCGCCCGTTTATCAACCTTGCAGCATGGCTGGAGTCCTGGAAGGGTGGTTTCTGTTTCTTTTCCCTTCGTTTTCCTGCCACCCTGAGGGTCATCTTGCCCATCTGCTTTTCTGGCTGGCCCTGCCTCCACAGCAGCTACAAGACATCTCCGGGCTCCATCACCATTCTGGAGCTAACACTCAACACATCCCGAAGAGCCCAATACCCTGTCAAGATTCTGTCGAACTGAAACCTAGGGTTCCTTGTGACAAAGTTCTCAAAGGTTGCTGGAATTCAACGGCGAAGACATCAAAATGATGTTCTCCCATATTTCCCACGGCCAGCTACAGTGGCCAATGGCTTGTACCTGTGGCCTTCTCAGGCACGTTGTCTTTGACTTCCTAGAGCCTCCTTGTCCAGTATGCTTGGGAGGCTACTCACCACCCCTGCGTCCCCCCAGTGGCCAGTGACGATACAGGGGTAGAAAATGATGCTATCCCCAGCAGCTTCAAGGGGGGACAATTCTGCAGAGTGATTTATGCTCCAGGGCTTCCCCACTCCTTCCCAGCTCATAAATCAGACCAAGGCTAGCTTTGACCCGACAGCACACCCCTCCCAGCCCTTCCCCTGCCCGCCCCGATCCCTCGCCCCTCTTCTCCTGAGAGTGCTCCTCCAATAAATCACACACATTGGGCCTCATGCAGTGAAGAAGGGATGGGGATAAGAGTGCAAAAAGTCCCTGGTGTATAGTAGGTGGTCAAAATTGTGACTTCAAATCCTCTGAAAAGTTACAGAGCTAAGGATATGACCATTCACCGGTACTAATCTCTGTAAAACACATTCATCACAATTTTACTTAACATAAAAACTGGGAATAATCTAAATACAGAATAAGAGGAATTTTTTAGGTAAATCCATAGTATATCCATATGGTAGAATATTATGCAATCTCCAAGTTAAAAAGGAAAACATGGTAAAGGGGGAGCAAAGCAAGATACAGAGGGCTACTGAGGTTATAAAATAGTAAGACTAAGTCCTATATACTGACAGAGTGGGGTCAGCTCTGAACTTTCTAGCAGCCAATAAAGAGAATGAAGCCTAGTCAGTCACAAGGTAAAAACAAGCCAAAATGCTTACGCAAAACACGGCTATTTCTAAGTCTGAGGCTGGAAAGAAATTTCTTGCATGGGTCCTGAGTGAGAGAAATCTGTGTAATGACCCAATCGCCAACTACATCTTTTCAGTTACCATAGAGACGAGTTCCACAGGTCAAATCTCCAAGGAAGCCCCTCTCCCCCACCTACCATCCCACCCTGCACAGGGAGATGGCATCACAGCACATGTGATTCTGTAAAAGATACTCTGTGTGTGGCCAGCGATATTTGAACCTTACAGACACTTGGTTCTCTCTTGACTGGGCTTAATCTAGGGGTAATTTTTAGGGTATAGAAAGTGGATGGAAAGCGCACCCCTCCTGCAGTCCTTGATTTTGTGGCCTCCCTCAACCCTTGAGCTCCTGAAAGCTACGAAGCAGCAGGGAATCTGAGATGACTTCTTGGAAAGTTTTGGAGTGCCTCTACTGTTGGTGGCTCTGAGCATTTCAGCTGTCCCCTAAGCTGGGCAGGCTTGGCACAATCCTGTCAACACTATTGAGCCCACAGAATATGTGCCTGAACAAATGCCATTGACCTGCTCAATGTATGCCCAGTGCTCATCAGTGGGTAGAGTGAAGGTTTTCCGCAGAAAGTGATTGTGGTTCCATTTTAACATAAAGAACAAGGCACCCCTGTTCAAGGCTGTAAATATTAAAAAGCTGCAAGCAGTCCCAGCTGAACAGCTATCAACAGTTAGAGCAGCGCTGGGTAGAACGGTGTCGACCTTTGTCTACTTGTTCCCCCTTGTTGTCTACAGGGAAGCCTGTTCCACTTCCTCTGAGAGGTAGTACACTCGGGGTGATTACGGGTAGGGGAGAATACCAGCACTGTACCTTTGAGTCACACTATATAAACTTCACTTCAAATTAATTCACTCTAAAAAAACTCACTCAATTTGTGGAAATAATTTAACTACCTCAATTCATTCAAATATGTTAGGAAGGCTGGGGCGGTGGGTCACACCTGTAATCCCAGCACTTCAGGAGGCTGAGGCAGGAGGATCACTTAAGGTCAGGATTTCAAGAACAGCCTGGACAACATGGCAAAACCCTGTCTCTACCAAAAAATAAAAAAATTAGCCAGGCGCACACCTGTAGTCCCAGCTCATTGGGAGGCTGAGGTGGGAGGATCACTTGAACTCAGGAGGTGGAGGTTGCAGTGAGCCGAGATTGTGGCACTGCACTCCAGCCTGGGTGACAGAGCGAGACTTATCTCCAAAAATAAAAATAAAAAATAAATAATAATCCAAAACACAGGCCAAAGCAGTGACCCTCTAGTAGAAACATCAAGTACATCATATATAATACCTAGCACAACAAGCAGTGATCTGCCCTTACTTTCACAACTACTGACCTAAAACTGGAGTTCTCTAGAACATGTGTTTGCTGGAGGCAGCAACTGTACCATCTCCAAGAAGGGGCCAGATGTAAAACCATAGGGAGAGGATTCCACAAGAGAGAAGGGATGGGAGACTATATAACTACAGACACTTCTCTGGCACTCTATGGGTATTTACAAGTATACCAACATATTTCTAAGGGTATTTATGGCTATACCAACATATTTTCTAAGTCCAGGACGAAAAAAGTTCTAATCATTCTAAATGATAGTCCACAGAAAGCATCATTGCCTATTACAGGCTATAATGAAAGCCGGCAAGTGTACCAGATGGAACAACCGCTCTTTACAAGGATGCCCTCCTTACCTTCTGCCACATGTTGATGAAGAAGAGCTCCCGGGAAACGTTGAAGGACACGTTGGCGTCATAGGCATCATCCCCGAGGTTGGAGATAGAGATGTTTAGGGAGATGTTCTTCACAGCCCCCAAAGCTAGATACAGGGTTTTCTCATCCATACTGTAATGAAAAATAAGACAGCAATGAATGCCCTGAGGTCTACACTAATATAACATGAGGCACAGGGGGTAGCTGAAGGTGGGGGGCAGAAACTGAGATTGCAACAACAAGTTCCAGGAGCCCCATTAACCAGCCATGGGTCCTTGGGCAATCAGTTAGCTCTAGGGCCTCAGCTTCCTCATGTAAAGCACAGGGTTCTGCCTTGCCTAACTCACTAGACTGTTTAGAGGCTCACAGGAAATCCTGTATAAAAACTATAAGGCATTTAATAACCTAAGCGTGGGATTCATTTGTACATGAATTCATTCGGTTATTTTTGAGTGCCTACCACGTGCCAGCCACTACTCTGTGCTAGGGAAGAAGCAGCAAAGAAAACAGAGTCCTTGTCGCTTCAGGGAGAGAGAAAACACACACAAAAAGAAGGAAATATGTGTGTCAGATTGTGATAAGAGCTGTGGAGAAAACTTACAAAGGGTAAGGAGGATAGAATGTGCCAGACTTGCAAGGGAGATGGGGTGCAATTTACAATAAGGTGATCAGGGAAGCCTCACTGATGAGGTGACCTTTCAGTACAAACCCAAAGAAAGAAGGGGAGCAAGAAACACAGGTACGAGGGGACTAGCAAAGGAGAAGTCCCTGAGGTGGGTGTGTGCCTGGCACATGCAGGTAACAGCAAGGAGGTCAGTGCAGCTGGAAAGGAGTGATAAAGAGAGCAGGAAGGAATGAGCTCACAGGGGCCAAGGGAGTTGAGGCAGCAGATCCCACAGGGCCTTGTGGGCCAGCATGGGGACCTTGGTTTGACCCTTGGAAGCCCCTTCAGGACTCTGAGCAGAGCAGCAGTGTGACTGGCTGTTCATGTTTAAAGGAAGCTCGCACTGGCTGTGATGTGAACGGTCTGTGGAGTGGCCAGGAAAGGAACAGGGGGCCTGGGTAGGAGGCTCTTGTGACAATCCAGGTGTGAGAAGATGAATGTGAAGGCCAGGGTGGTGGCAGCCAAGGGGGTGGTGAGATGGGGTCATATTCTGGACACATTTCAAAGGTCATGCCAACAGATTTTCCTCATGGACTGGATGAAGGGTGTTAGGAAAAGAGGAGTCAAGGACTGCTCCAAGGATTTTGGATTCAATAACTAGCAGAGAAAAGTTGTCATTTATTGAGATGGGAAAGACTGGGTCGAGAAGGTTCAGCAGAGAAAACCCAAATGCCTATTGGATTTTAAAGGGGATATTAAGGCAGGTGGATACATGAGTCCGGAGTTGAAGGAGGATTCTGGGCTAGAGATACATTTGGGACAGACTAGATACGATCACTAGGAAATGAGTATAGATAGAGATGAGGACTCACATTTACAATTTGAAGATGAGGAGGTATCAGCGAACAAGACTGGAAAAGCATGGCTAGGGCAGGAAGAGGAAAATTGAGAGAGAAGGCATCCACATGGTCACAGAGGACAAGCTCAAGAAAGGAAGGATCAATTTTGTCCAATGTGGCAGACAGGTCACAACAATGGGAATAATTAGAACTGGCCATTGGAATCAGCCTTCTGGAGGTCACTGGTGACCTTGATAAGAACTGCTGAAGTGGTGTGATGGGAGGAAAGCCTGACTTGAGAGAGTTTCAGAGATGTAGGAGGAGAACAAATGGACGCAATGAGGACAGACAACTATTTGGAGGAGTTTTTCTCTAAAGGGGAACAGAGAAGTTGGATGGTAGCTGGTCGGGGAAGTGGGCTCCAGGGAGCTTTTTGGCTCTTTTTTATTAAGATGGGAATTACCATAGTGTAAGTGCACGCTAATGGGAATGATACATTAGAGAAGGAACAATTAATGAAAACATGACAGGAGACAATTGTTGGGGTCTGATGAACGACTGGAAGGGCTGTTCTCGCCTGGCTGGAGGTGAGCTGAAGATGCATTAATAGATGGGTAGTAGGAACATGCAGGAATTCCTCTGTGATTGCTTCTCTTTTGCAGTGAAATAGAAGTAGGATCAAAGACTGGGAGTTGGAGGAGAAAGAGGTGAATGTTTGAGGTGTGAGGAGATGGAGGGAAATGGGGGCCCAGGAGAGGGGTGAGTGAACGGGGTGAGGATGAGAACATTGATACGGCTGAGGCTGAAGGTGACAAGGATGAAGATGCATGAGAGACTGATGGTTATTAAGTGATGTGACCTTTGAACAAAATAAATCCATGTGAGTGGCCAGTTTTAATTGGACAACCAGTTAATGGAAGACGTAATTAAGGGTACAAGGGTTTGTATAATGAACGGTTGTTATTTTTGGCCACTCAGCATCCTGACATCCTATCGTTTTGGGAGAATCTCAAGATAAGTGGGAGGGGCACATTAGCAGAAAGGGGACAGATTCTCTCTTTCCTCTCTTCTTGATGACTAGGGTGTGGGTACTTGCCTAAGTGAAATCATGTGATCTAAAGGTGATCAAGTGGCAGTGATGTGGTAACAGATGCTCCCACCCAGGGCTACAAATTTTGAGGGTTGCACAGAGACACCAGGGATCATCTGAAGTAGCTACAGAGCAGTAGAGAGCCCAGAGGTGGAACCCTGGGCTGAGTCTTGCCTCTTCTGTTTCCTGTCTGTGTTGGTTCCCCAGCCTTCTTGTCTATGCTCTGAACCACCCCACATCCTTTTAATAAATTCCTTTTCTGCTTGAATTAGCCAGCATATGTTTTTGTTGTTTGCAACCATTAATACAGCTAATATACCATGCAAAAGAAGAGAACTATTCAAAATCTCCATAGGCGAAAATACTTTGAAATACTAATTTCTGGGGGGTAGAATCTTCATTACCCATCCGTGAAGAGAGGACCTCACTCTCCTGCATGTCTGGCACATCAACAAGAATAACATGTGCAATGAGAAATATGATGGCCTTGCTTTGGAAGCACGGGCTCTGAGGATCCAAACAAGATGTGAAAAATTAACTTAAGAGTTGCAAATTCTTGAATGGCCTCCAATAAATTAAGACCCTGATCTCAAGCTATTGTGGCAATTATTTATTATTGTTGGCCATTTTAATCTTAAACAGTGGATAGGTTATTTCTGTCCCTCTGTTTGTTTTTGGAAGATTAAAAGAATAAACCTCAGGCTTGAGTTATGAGAGAGCGCTAACCTAGCTTTATCTCAAGAAGGAAGTGGACAGGCATTCACAAGTATCCCTGACATCAGACAGTGTCCAAGGTTTCCATGGAATGTCTGGCAGGGAGACAGTATAGACGAGCTCAGGACCATGGAGGAGGGGCTGCCTTTTCATTCCAGTTTAGTTGTTCATGTGATCAGTCTCCTTTCCTTGTATATAAAGGGCAAGGGATCAAGCCAGGGACATCTAAACTTCTGCCAATCCCCAAACCTTGGGCCTCTGTCACTTAATCACACACCAAAGTCATTCCCGGGATTTCAATGTCAAGTGATTCAAACATGGCTCTGTGATTAAGGGAAGCAGCCAGGCAACTTCCAGGGCAGAATGTGAGCTCAGATTTTTTTTAAAGGAGCCTCAAAGCTGGGGTTTCATTCTTTCTCCAAAGCTAAAAAAAATCTTTGACTAAAACAACACATCTCTGCTTCCAAAGTTATTTTTAGAAATGAAACGAAAATGTGATGTGCCAGCATGATATTGGGTGTTGTCAAATATGTCATCCTTCTGAAACCTCACAACACTGTGAAAGGGTCTTGATGTCAGGCCCATATTTGAGAAATGAGGAAATTGAGATGCAGAGAGAGAAGATGCTGTGCTGGTATCAGAACCCAGCATCTCCTATCCCTTCAAAACTCGTTCCTCTTCACCAAAACCCACATTTCTCCAGCCCCCTGACTATCATGTCCCCAGGAGGTCCTTCCTGATCTCCCTGCCTGGGTGAAATAAATCCTCCCATTATGAGCCCTCCCCATCCCCTGTGCTCCATCAACCCTTCATGGCACTTATTGAAGTTGTGATTACGCATTTGTTTGTGGGGCTATTTTGGTTAAGGACTGTCTATCCCTCATTAGAATCTAAACACCGGGGGCAGGACCCTTCTCTGACTTTGCTTATCATTGAACTCCTAGTGACAGAGTTGTGCCTGGCACAAAATTTCTCAGGGAATAAAGTTCCCTGAATATCAGAGAGATTCTTCTTCAATAAATAACTAAGCATCGTGGAATGTTCAGCATAAAAACCCTGTGCCTGATTGTTTCCACCTTTCAGCAGGACTGTCAGAGAGGCTGGTCTCTCCTAGCAGGTGTTCAGTGAACACTTGAATGAATGAATATCCATGACATCCCCACAACAGATCATTAGCTCCCCCTTCACATTTTACAGATGAAGAAGTTGAGCCCCAGAAAGGGGAACCCACCCAACTGAGGTCACCCAGTCATGTAGGGTCTGAGCTGCAACTAGCAGCACACCTCCTTTGGCAGGAAGGTTGTCCCAGCTATGGCTCTAATATCATCTCCATCTCAGTCAGGAAGGGCTTTGGCAAGAAAGTTTACTAACACCTGAAAGAAACAGGACTCCACAAAGACCAACCTCTCTTACAGTCCTGCTGAAATAGTAAAACGATCAAGCATAGAGTTTTTGTGCTAAACACTGCAGGGGTGCTTATTTATTGAGGAACAGTGTTTCTAATCTTCAAGAAATTTTATTCCCTGAGAAATTTCCCCATTAATTTTAATTTGCTTGTGCAGTCTTTTAAGTGGGTTATATTACTCTGTACATGGATCGCTTTGCTGTGCTTTTATATGAAAATCCTTATTAGTAGTCAACATAAGATACAAAGTGTACTGTTTCTATAAAGCTTACCTTATAGCATGTATATAGCCTGCTGGAAATATATTGCTCATTTGTTTTTAAAAATCCTACCCAAGTACATCTCATAGCAGTCGGATTTTTTTGACTGTGTTATTGGGTTTGCACTTAAGTTTAGCACCAATTCATTCACTATACTCAATGGCTGATGTTACTGATGACATCTTGGCAGCTGTGTCAAGCCAGAAAATCTCTGTAGAACTTGTTCTCTGCCCTCATTCATCACTGTACATTAGGATTACCATTCAAAGTTCCTTGTTAGGTAAATGCAATACATTTCCATATCAACCACATGTGCTGAATCACTAAGGCCACTAAAGCAAAATTTTCCCCTTCTATCCAGATAATTTTTTGGATGATGCTTAATAATTTTCTATTGGATAATTTAGATTTTCCTTAAGTCTCAGACATAAAAACCATGACCTTTTCTTTTGCTGCCATCATAAATCTAGCCTGAGTAAAGGCTAGCACAAGTGTTAATCAAATGCATCCAACTATTTGCACTAAAAAACTTCTCATTACACCATCATTATCATTATTGGTATTGTATCTATCACCCACAACTATATTTGACAATGATGACTAGAATAATAGTGTAGAGCAGCCAAGTCTGTCCATCCATCCTTCCCTCCTTCTCTTATTTCTCCCAGTTGTTTATCCATCTGTTAATTTTAAAAACCACTTTTCCCACCTCATGCCTCTTAGGATGGCAACTACCAAAAAAACAGAAGATAAGAATTGTCAAGAATGTGGAGAAATTGAAACCTTTGGGCACTGTTGGTAGGAATGTAAAATCGAGCGGCTGCTTGGAAAACAATACGAATATTTCTCAAAATAATTAAACGTAGAATTGTCATATAACACCAAAATTGTACTTTTGGGTATATTACCCAATGAACTGAAAGCAGGAACTCAAAGAGACATTCGTTCCCCCATGTTCATAGCAGCACTATTCACAGTAGCCAAGGGTAGACACAATCCAAAGTGTCCATGGACAGACAAGTGGATAAACCAGATGTACTACACATACAATCCCCAGTTTTCTCAGTCATGGAAATCATACCAAAAAGGACATTGTGAAGCAGACTGTATTCTTCCTAGGAGCAATATCACAACTGGGGGCAGCATGTCCTTAGCAAGGATTCAGCTTCCAAAAAATCAGATACTCTCAACAATGTATCATAAAATCAATAATGCAAAGCACACATGTAAATAGCCCTTGCAATGTGAAATCACAAACAATGCTTCCCATTCTTAAAAAGGGCAGACATCATAAAATCAGACATGGAATTTGACAGCTGGAAAGGGGCTCATTTGGGTCACCATTTTGCAGATAAAGGCAGACAGGTAAGTGACTTTCTCAAGGTCACTCAGCAGACAAGGGCAGAGCTCTAACCCCTGGTCCAGTACTCCTTTGCCTTTCCCATTGCTCTTAAAGCATATAAAAATGCAATTAAATAGTATACAATGTACATGAAACTTACTTGGCTATAACATTATAAATAAAATTGTGTTTATTTTTCTTAGCATTTAGAATATTTTAGAATACTGGGAGAATATTTAGAATATAAGGTATCATCTCTTTCCAAATGCTACCGAGGTGCTTAATTTTTCTCTTGACAATTTTCTTTGAAATTTGTGGAGGCATTTGAGATGACTCTAGATGTCTTTAGCCACTCTTGTGGGCAACCTTCTTTCTGGGTACTTTGTTGACAGCTATCAAAGGTTTTTAATTTTCAGAGTTTAAAATTACAAACATGAGTAAACCAAAAAACCAAAATTGCTTATCTGATGTCTTTCTATGAGGGATACAAGCACAAAATACCAAATAAATTGATTATAACATCAATAATTAAGGGACGGTGTTAATTAAGCTACAGGGAATAAGTGAGGACTGTCAGGCACCTCCTGAATGTATGCTGGTAAATGAATTACCCAGGAAATAAACCATGAATTTGGTAAGACCCGCCAAAGGAACAGGTAAGATCAAGGGGCAAGAGAAACTCAGGGGAAAGAAATCACTGTTGACTGAAGTTATTACACGAAGCTTCCGGAGACAGGTAGCAATTGACCACATCTGAAAGAATGATCCTAAAAGTCACTTGCTTGTAAAATGCTCTGCCTATGAATGGGCAGAAAAACAGGGAGTATATTCCAGCCAGAGAGAAAAATAAACATGATCAGAGGATGAAGGTGGGCAGAAATAACATGGAAAGGGGCAGGAGAAGGACATTCTTAGAGGCAAGTAGATATGTGTAGAGCACATCCAGATTCTCTTAGATCTTGAAGACAAAGATTTGATGTTGATCTTCTAGGCCAGTGAATTTAACCAAGTTTTCTTGAGTGGCCAACTTAAGATATATTATTGCAAGTAATTTGACAATAATAAGGCACCAAAGTGAAGATATTAAAAAATGTAGTCGGCTATTAGTGGTTCCACCTGAGTCTTATCACTGTAACCTGCACAGGCTGCAGTTCTATCTAGTCAGTATCCCAATCTCTTTGTCAGAGGGCTTTCCTCTGCAGGCCAGGAAAGTGCCTAAGAATTAAGCTTCTGACATGCTCTGCAGCAGCCCTCAATGACTGATGGGAACTGGTGTGTAATTACCCCAGCTCCCTTGCCTATTGAGTGGGACAACTCTGAAGTTCATGTTCTAGACCAGTACCACATGTGGCATTTGAGCACTTAAAATGTGGCTGGTCTGAATTAAGTTTAAAATACACATGAGTTTTCAAAGACAGCACACACACAAAGATGTAAAAATCTCCACAGCTGTTTTAATATTGATTATATGCTCAAATAATCACTTTTGGGATATACTGCATTGAATAAAATTTGTTTCACCAGTTTCGCTCTACTTACAGTATAATATGGTTGATTTGTGATAAATCTTTAATGATACGCACTTGCTTGTGTTACTACTTGTGAAGAAGAGGTCCAGGGTAAATAAATTTGAGTAAAAATAAAAGTAAATAGTTTTGGGCTGGGCGTGGTGGCTCATGCCTGTAATCCCAGCACTTTGGGAGGCTGAAGCGGGTGGATCATGAGATCAAGAGATTGAGGCCATCCTGGCCAACACGGTGAAACCCCGTCACTACTAAAAATACAAAAATTAGCTGGGCATGGTGGCGCACACCTGTAGTCCCAGCTACTTGGGAAGTTGAGGCAGGAGAATGGCTGGAACCTGGGAGGCAGAGGTTGCAGTGAGCCGAGATCGCACCACTGCACTCCAGTCTGGCGAAAGAGCGAGACACTGTCTCAAAAAAAAAAAAAAAAAAAAAAGGTAGTTTTAAAAAATTGATCATATTTAGCTCCTACAACTCACTTGCTTATAAAATGCTTTAGTGAATATTATGAAATGTTAAAAAAAAAAAAAGCATAACATATGTGCGCTTTTCTTTTTCACCAAGTAATTTTGAGTTTCACCAAAATCTGATGTCCAAAGTTGTATGTTGTACAAATGAACCTCATTCATTACCTGTGACATGGTGGGAAAAAAAGTAGCAAGCCACACAGATCTAGGGAATAAAGAATGTCAGTGCAGGCTCCCCCAGATGCAGAGCTGGAAACAGGTTTGAAAGCAAGTTGTTTATTCCAGAAGTGGTTCCATAAAACACAAGTAGGGAAGGCATAGAGTGAGACACAGAAGGACAGGCAACCAGCAAAGGCAGTAACATCAAGCCAGTCAGCTCCCTGAGCACCTGGAACTTAATGTCGCTGGGGAGCTCTGGGAAACTGTGCAACACATGAGCAGAACAGAGTTATCCCATTGGTGGGATGAGGGAATATTTATGTGCCCACTCTAGTCAGTCATTTGTTGAGGGCTACTGCAGAGGCGAGGAGCTGCACATCTACTCCCAGTACCTCTGGCAAGATACTTGGTAGGCAGAAAATGCAAAGAGATATAGTTACTGGTAGCTGCATACCAGCATAGCACATAAATATAAAAGGGATGCAGCCAGCACTGATCATTCCTGCTACAGGATCCTATGTCAGCTTTCTGAATGGGAGAATGGTCCAGTGAGTGAGGTCTGTCATTGGCTAGAGACCACATCAGTTAATCTGAATATCTCTGAATTACAGGGGCCCAGGCTCCTTCTGGAAAGAGCCTGGAGAAACCATACCCAACCCTTGGGATCCACATTCTGCTCACTTTCCTTCTTGCGCACCTGTCACAAGGAGGCACCCCAGGTGCCATAGTCTCAATTTCTACTGATGTGGTTCAAGTCCCAGACCTCATAGTCCTGCCAAATGTGGGTGCGGATGACCAAAGACACCCCTGGCCCCAGACTGGCCATCAGTGGGTTGTACCAGGGGAGCTGTACCAGTTCTCCATGGCTGGCAACTGTTCTCAAAGATAGGTGTGCTCATGCTGTGCAGGCTCTTAACTATTTTAAACACTGCCCCTGCCACAAACGGGTACAACTTAAAGGAAACACACAAGATACCACCCTTGTTGAGTCTGAGGGGTGTATATTTCTGAGTTTCCCCAGTGCAATTCACTTTGGATAGACTCACTAGGGACCAATTCAAGAAGATATACATGTCAGGAAGCACAAGTTCCTGAGCCTCTGTCTACAGGGCATGCACTCCTGTAAGACGCTGCTCTCAGCTTCCCCACCTAGGCAGGCAGCTGCTATTGTACCTCCAAGGTACAACAGCGTTCATGCTATTTTCTCCCAGAATGCTGATAAGGTGTTTACTCCTCAGCCTCTGCTCACCTCTATGGGCTGGGAGCTTTTACAGTCAAGTCTACTGCTGCATCTGAGAGTTATTCCAAAGTCTCCTGGATTTGTTACAGAAGAATTTGCATTCGAAGTGCCAGTCTGGGGGCCTCTCCTTCATGACACAGGTAACTGTTCTTTAGTGATCTATGCCAAACAATCTAAAAGCCCATGCTCAAAACCACAACATTTCTATGCCTCCGAAGCATAATGCCGCCAACATCAGCCTTTAGTGGAATGATGCCGGGGTAAATCACGAAATCTGTAAACAAACAGTATTATGAAGGCTAAGACCATGTCCTGGAAAGCAAATAATAAAAAACAATCTCCGTAATGGAGCTAGAAAAATGTAGCCATTTCATGAATATGTATTATGAGATCAAAGTTTAGAGACTCATGGATTTTCAAAGCTTCAAGGGATCTCAGAATCCATTACAGACCAACCTCCTCCCGTTTTGCAAAGACACTGAGGACTAAATAAGGTAGGCCACTTTATAACTTACTTAGTAACTAGTGGCAGTACCAGGATTCAAACCCACTGTGTATTAGTCAGAGTCCAGACAGGAAAGCAGAACCCAGGCCAAGTAGTTCATAGAAGGGATTAAAATGGGGAACCAGGTACAAAGGTGTGAGAAGAACCAGAAGAGCAAACAAGGTAAGATGAGGAAAAGCTGAGATCAGAAGCAACTGCTGACACCCTTAGAGTTGGAGGGACCGGGAGAGGAGGTGTTGTGATTACGACTGGGACTGGGACTGCCAAGAGGGAGCTAAGACTGTGGAGGAGAAGTAGCTACTGCCAGAGATGCTGCTTGAAGTGACTGGAGTTGGGGAGAAACACCCTGACTTTTCTCCTACTCCCTTTCTCCAATCTCACACCAGTGATCCCATTGGCTGAACTTCACAAGAAGTCTATCTGCAAGGGAGCCTGGGAAATGTTGTTTTTTTGAGTCCCGCAGGGGAAAGGTGGGGAATGGATTGATGTGTCATGTTTTCAGATTCTCAGTCCATTACTCTCAGCTTGGAATAGGTTGTAGAAATTGAGACTATGGCACCTGGGGGTGCCTCCTTGTGACAGGTGCGCAAGAAGGAAAGTGAGCAGAATGTGGATCCCAAGGGTTGGGTATGGTTTCTCCAGGCTCTTTCCAGAAGGAGCCTGGGCCCCTGTAATTCAGAGATATTCAGATTAACTGATGTGGTCTCTAGCCAATGACAGACCTCACTCACTGAACCATTCTCCCATTTCCCTGGACAGGGAAAGCCTGAAGTGTAACAAGGTACTAAAATGGAGTCGGTTTTCATGCAGTGAAAACTCCGAGATTTCTGTTTCCTACAGGGATAGGAAACTATTTTTGTCTTGCTGTCCCATTTTAGTTAGTGACTGCCTGTTGTTTTGGATTCCTGTAGATTTCATTGAAACATCGAATTATTTAGAATATAAATATCAATTTTCACTGCTGTGAAAGTCATTAAAATTTCCTGATTTAGAAGACTCTAGAGATTGTTGCAAATATTAGGGATTTATTTTACTAACCAAGAACACCAAGAAAGGTATTGCTCTACTTTTTGTTGTAAAAAAAAAAATCACCAAGAAATACTAAAGAAGAATATTGTACCAAAAAAGGTTCAATTCTAAATAAATCAGAGAAACAAAATCTAATTTTATTTTTGTATTTTAATCTATTCTAGAATAATAAAAATTGTTATTTCTGTCCAACTACTAGTCTTGTCCTGTGGTTATCCTGCAACTGGCCTCAAATAAACATAGGTAATCCCCTGTGGTTTACAGCCTCAGCCCGAAATCACCTCCTCCAGCCCACTGGATGCTCCTCATCCCAACCAGTTCAACATCCCCTATGACAAGCTTCCCTCTGTTCAAAGCTCACCATCTTATCTGATCCCGGCCTCCTTCCCAGCTGTGCCTATCCTGCCTGCATTAGCCTGTTCTCATGCTGCTAATAAAGATATACCTGAGACTGGGTAATTTATAAAGGAAAGAGAATTGACTCACAGTTCCACATGGCTGGGGAGGCCTCACAATCATGGCAGAAGGTGAATGAGCAAAGTCACGTCTTATGGTGGCAGGCAAGAGAGTGTGTGCAGGGGAACTCCTCTTTATAAAACCATGAGATCTCGTGAGACTTATTCACTGTCACAAGAATAGCACAGGGAAGACCTGCCCTCATGATTTATTTACCTCCCACCGGGTCCCTCGCGCAACATGTGGGAATTATGGGAGCTACAATTCAAGATGAGATTTATGTGGGGACACAGCCAAACCATATCACTGCCCTACCTCGGCACCACTCAGCTTCTCCTCCAGCAGTCCTGCCCTGGTCTCTCTAGATACACAACCCAGTAGTAGTCTGACCCAGCTCCAGCGGAACCCTGGGTTGATACCCTTACATAGCTTGTCTCGGACTTCCACTAGCATCTATCTGGACACTTGTCTGCATTCAAATACACTTAAAAAAAATCTAAACAGCAACACTAGTTAAGTTCTGCTTTTGTTTTAAATCCACAACTGTACATAGCTTTATATTCATATTTACATATTCAAATACTGCATAAACCAATAATATCATTAAACAGAACATTCCATATGTATGTGTACATGTTTTAACTTCCTCTGGGAATGAGTTATTATGCCATGTACTTGGAGTTGTGCTTCCCCATCTCATCATGCTTTAGAAATCCCTTCTAATCAGGCAAAACAGATCCATATGGTTATTAACTCCAGAGAGAGATCATAGAGGGCACCCCTGTAAGGCACCTCAATTAAAATTTACAGTGGGTCAGGGAAATCATTCCTGGGACTGAATTTCTGATTTGAAAAACTCATTCATAGGAAGTCAGAAATACTTCTACCTCCCTCATAGGTACCCACCTGGGCCAGTTTTATGCTCAAAAAGTGAGAGAAAGAAAAAAGCATTTACTAAGGTGATCTGAGCCAAAATAGTGGTTTCCCTAGCAAGAACATTCAGATAATTAAGGTAAATATGTATTACTTAAAAAAAAAATAGCATGTCCATGTCCCTGCCCAGCTGACTCTGGCCCCAACTCTGGCTCTTTTAATAACTCATGCAATGGTGGAATCGATATTTGCTTCAAAAGTCATCCTCTTTCTAACAAGGCAAATAAGCCAGTCAGAGGGCCCCCCATCCCTTCGGGCAGCTCAGTCTCCCTCCTCCTGCCCCATCTGTTTAACTGTGTAAAGAACTGCTGGTTCCCAGCTAACAGAGGAATTCAAATCCTCATCAGCCTTGCCTTTAGGAATAGTTTCCGGAATCACTAAATCTTAGGACATCTGGAACAAATCAGGTTCACTCACTGTAACAACTGGATAAAAGACAAGGAATACTTTAGGGGGCAGAGGAATTCCCAAGATCTGCAGGCTGCTCGGAGGTCCAATGTCCTAAGACAGCACTGGTGTGCCGCGATGTATGACCTGACCCAGCAAGGTCCTGCTGCCACAATCTGCCACACATGCGCTGCCTGTTACACTTGGCCATTGCACAGAAAATGCAAGCAGTATATGTGCATTTCATCAATGCTGGCAGAGCAGACAGCTCAAGAAAGCCCAGGTTAGCAGCGTCATCATGGTCCCTTGACAAGTAATTCTGTCACGGTCATAACTTTTCTGTTTCTAGCTCAGGAACCAAATGGGGCCATAAATAGTCACAAGCAATGGAATATATTGAAATTATGAATCTCCTAGATTTTGAATCTTTTCTCCCAGGAGGTGAGGTAGCCCTACGGGAAAGGGGAGGGCACAAATGTGTAGTTTAGCAATATGCTTTAAAAAAATTATTAAATAAAAAGATCTGGAAGTAAATCTAATAGTATAACTCTGAAGGAGGGATGAATGTAAATGGTAGTTTGAAATACCTGCAATAACTCTAACTTGATTTGACAATACCTGTGATTTCTATTTGGGACAGAGTCATTGATCCTGGTAATATTACTGTAGTCTGTTTCCTACATTCATAATTGAATATGATGTTAAATTTCAGTGTGCAGTTAGTGAAAACAAAATGCAATTGTTTTCTTATCTGGGTTCACAGATCAGCAAGAGGACATAGACTCCAGGTTAAGAGCACCTGTCATATGGGAAGGTGAGTGGTAGGGACTGAATCAATGACCCTAAGGAGAGGCCGTGATGGACAGAGGGAAGGAGGGATGGCAGGCTCAGCCTAGGACAGCAGGAGGAAAGGTGAGCAGGGTGTTTCTGAAGGCATATAAGAAGACATTAGAAACTGTGGTTGATTTCATTCACCTCAATCCTGCCACCTCAGGACTGACAAGGAGCCACCTTTAAGCCTGGTGGTTTAGATGATAATTGTTTCCTTCTTGGCTTAGGAGGTGAAATTGTTCTTTTGCACCAGGAAAAAACAAACAAACAAACAAACAAAAAACAGTTTTAAAATTTGTCTTTCTTTTCTTGAAAAAAACACAACTGTTAACTGAAAGAACAGCATTTCCTCCAGTTCAAATCTCATTATCACAGAAAACTTTCTTAAAAGAGAGTCCAGTGCTCCTGGTGAGAAAGGCTTATGATTGCAACTGAACATCACCTGTCCCCTTATGCAGTAAGGACTGTACCTGTCTTCAGTTCCCCACCAGTAAGGACTTTGCATGAAACCCATTTCTCTCAAGGGAGCCCCCCTTCCCTTCCCTTGGGTCTGGAAAGTCCTCTTTAAAAACGAAGCCTCAGGGGAAGACACAAAGTCCCCTGGACCAGCCTGAAGTGGTCTCCCACATTTTATTCCACAAGTCTGGTTTTTAAAAATAAAAATAACAAAATCCTCTGCAGTTCCAAGAGGGCAAATAAAAAGCCAATGAGCAACTGTTTTTTTTCCCTCTCCCACTAATGTCTGATAAATGCATTGGATTTGATTTCCTTTTGAAACTTGGAATCCTAAAAAGGAATCAGCCTGCCTGGACAGGAGATCTAAGAGCAGATAAATAAAACATGAGGTTCTACCGCATCTCAGGACAGGCTCCCTTCCCTGGAAGCCAGAGCCTGTGGCAGAGATCCAGGGATCGGTTGGGAAGCCAGGGAACCAGGCTGGGGCAGGGACAGGGGCAGGAGTGGACCAAGGCTGTGTGCGCAGGGGGAATCTAGCCTCAACCAGACGCCAAGGGGAGCTGTGCAGCATAAACTGCACCAGGGAGTTAATCCACACCCCACATCAGCCAGACATTGGCTAACAAGTCACCCTCCCAGGCAGGGTAAGGGTGACTTTCCAGACCAAAGGAGGGGCCGCTGTGAGCAGCTAGCAGCCAGCACAGCAGCTGGGAGCAGTGCACCTGTACAGCAAGGGATCTGGGTGTGACATCAGTGGCATCCACCCAGCCTTGTCATTTTTGGATCAAGATCACCTGGAATGGAGTCAGAGAAGCAAGCTCATAAAATCTAGAGGTTCTCTACGTGGTACCTTCCCTCTCACTGCAATTTCAGCAAACTGATTTATGGGCAGGTCATGTTGAACCCAAGTCTCACCCATGGCTTTGGAATGGAGTCAGGGAAACAAGCTCATAAAATCTAGAGGTTTTCTACAAGGTACCTTCCCTCTCACTGCAATTGCAGTGAACTGATTTATGGGCAGGTCATGTGAAATCCAGGTCTCACCCGTGGCCAGTGACCACTGGGGACAAAGCAAAGACACAGCTGCCTTTGGCTTTTCATGCGTGGAAAGCCACGGGGCAGCCTTCTTGTTCACCTGAAGTTATATCAGGTGGCTCAGAACAAACTTGGGAGGGATGCTGATGAGAGGGTGTGTGCAGGACAACAAGAAAAGTATGTGTTGGGGAAGACTGAGTTCAGACAACAAACAACTGCACTGCTTCAGAATTTGGCTTGGCCCACAGTCACAAGCCTGTGCTGGGATGGGTGAGTCTAGGATTAGTGGCAAGGGACCAACACACACAGCCACACAGAATAAACTGCAAAAATCTTAGCGAGGAAACCACACATGGCTCCCGGTCTGCTCCAAGTTGAGAGAAGGGAGGGATTCAGGGCTACATTCTCTTGATAGGTCCTTTCCTTGAGTCCAGTCACAAGGGAAATAGCCATGTCATTGTGCCTGCTGGAAAGATGCTTCCACATAAAACATCCAACGGATGTCTATGTTTGGAAGCCAAGGAAAACATTGCCCCCCAAAATTTTATCAGGCACACCTGTGAGGTAGACTCAGCCTTCCCGGGTGTCTCAGGAGGAAGGCCGCTATGAGCACATGGGCAGACTCTTCTATGGTCGCCACAGTTTACTGCCTCAGTCTTGCCTTCACTGCCCCTCTAAGCAACCCCATCCTCTCACCATCTAGAAAGTCGACGCTGGAAAATGTCAGCCAGTGTCTGCTCAGGAGGGAAGGGGCTGTCTCTGAAATATGGTATGTGTGGGGACAGCTATCTGCTGCTCATGTATGGTGGACCCTGAAAAGCTTCCCCCTCAGCGCTTTGAGTCTGCCCAACAGAGAAAAAGGTTAGTTCCTTGGGTGGCGGTCCCTACGTCTGGAGCCTCGCATTCAGGAAACTGCAGATCAGATGCTTTCTGTAATAGGAGGAATTTCCAAAAGTCGTTTCCACCCAGACAGGCCAGGTTCCCCAAGCTGCAACGGTTATTTAAAGTCAGGGGCCATGGGTCAAATTGCTAGAATATCAGGCTCCGAGCCTCCCACCAGGTGTTTCTCCTGCCTCTGCTATTTACTTTTTTTAACCTCAGATAAGTGACTCTAATCCCTGCCTGTCAGCTACCTATTCTGCACCAGAAATGCTCTGGCTCCAAGTACACACATAAAATCCACCAACCTGGAAGAACTTGTGTGCTGGGCTTGCCTCTACCCCACAGCGAGGCCTGAGTTACTTCGTAAGACAACTGAGGGGCATCCCAGAGTCATGGGTTGTGCTTATGCCTGAGCTGGGCTGGAGCCAGGGCTCCTAAGAAACACAGAGTTCTGCTGCGTGGCTAGGCTTGGCCCACGTCACTCCCAGGATCATGCAGGGCTCAGGGGGCTTATCCTCTCTGCCTGGGACGTGCTGTGGACACATCCCTTATCTGCCTTTGCTGCTGTCCTCAGCGAAATGGGAACAAAACTCGGAGCCCTATAGATGGTTCACAGGTTTGCTGTAAAGCCAAACGCCCTTCTGCATGGGTGCAATATATTGTTATGCTTGCTAGAGAAGGGGAAAAAAAGATGCAGACAAATGCAATAGAGAATAGTTATCATAGTAATGGAGAAAGGTGGGTGTTTGGCAAGACCTGAAAAGAAAGTATTCTGAGGAAGCTAATGGGAAGAAGCCTCCATGTCAAAAGGTGATATGACACTCCTGTTGGAATTTTTCAGAATAAATTCATCAACTGAGAGTCTGTAAGAAAGTGGGTACAGGAGACATCAACCACGTCCCTGCCATCCCCTCCCACACTCCCCACCTCTGACCCCAATGCTTTTGCTGACTTTCAGCTGCCAGTGTCTGCATTTTTGTATCTGAGGGCCTTTTCCCATAGATAGACAAGGATGCAAGTGCCAGGGAACTAACTGTCCCCACCCACCTAACCCAGAGTAGCTCTCAACCAGTGAATCTCAGGAATTGGGATGCAAACACCCCAGCTCCT
This sequence comes from Chlorocebus sabaeus, assembly GCF_047675955.1. Classification (NCBI taxonomy): domain Eukaryota; kingdom Metazoa; phylum Chordata; class Mammalia; order Primates; family Cercopithecidae; genus Chlorocebus; species Chlorocebus sabaeus. Next base: position 1,866,607 of record NC_132918.1, read on the forward strand.
TCACCTCTCAGATATAGTCATTCCAAGAGGTACACTTCCCTGCAGGATGAAGTGCCAATCATCCACTGTGGGAGCAGGGCATGATGCACTGATTGAGAGCCTCTCTGGATCACACCCTTTGCCATGTGACTTTGCAGCTCCTCCCATCAGGAAGCAGAGTGTATTTCCATGCGACCCCTGTGACTTTTGCTTTGATCAACAGAATGTAGCAAAAATGGGAATATATCTGTTCTGGAACTAGGCCTCATGAGGTCTTGTGCACTGCTGCTCTCCATTTTGGGCCCTGGCCACACTGTAAGAGTAATCCTGGGCTAGCCTGCTGGAGGAGGAGAGACCATGTGGAGGAACGCCAGCGAACCACAAACCAACAGCCAGGCATCCAACCAACCCGAGGTTGCCTGTAGATGCAGGAGGGAGCCCAGATGAGACCAGAAGACCTGAACAGCAGAGCCTAGCCTCAACAGCTGACCACAGAATCAGGAGCTAAACAAATGGTAGCTGGTTTAAGGCATGGAGTTCTGGGGTGATTTGTTACAGCAATAAGTAACTGATATATTAGTGCTATGATGCATCCTCACCGCAGACTTCCCTGTATACTTCCTTACTTCTTCCCTTCATTTGCTGCACCGCTCACTCAATTATTTGCACGCAAATCCTTGTCTCATGGTCTGCTTCTAGGAGAACTCAACCTTAGACCATGTAGAGTGCTGCCCTCCCTTGTGCTTCAAGGGAACTCCCTTATATTCCCATCGTGATCATGACTACAGTTAATGATACCTGTTTTCATGTGTGTCTCCCCTTCTAGACTGGCAGCATCGTGATGCAGCAGCGTGTGTTTATTTCCACCAGGCCTGGCATATCCATAGCAAGTGCTCCACCCACATTTGTCAAATGAATGAACACAGTAGTACTGTGTCACCTCTCATCAGGTGAACAGAAGCTGGACTCTCTGGAAGGGCATGTCACCCTTCGATGTCTCTCCCAGTGTGCAACTGTCCCTGACACTGCTCATCACCTTCCCTGGGGCCTAAATCCCACCCTCCACCAGGTAACTCCCACGGAAGGCACCCACATGTCCATTCATCCTTGATGCGTGGCTGGGATGTGAGGAGAGGCATCCGCTGCCGCCTCTTAGAAAGCCCACATCAGGCTGGGTGTGGTGGCTCATGCCTGTAATCCCAGCACTTTGGGAGGCCAAGGCAAGTGGATGGCTTGAGGTCAGGATTTCCAGACCAGCCTGGCCAATATGGTGAAACCCCATCTCTACCAAAAATATAAAAGTTAGCTGGGCATGGTGGCGAGTGCCTGTAATCCCAGCTACTCGGGAGGCTGAGTGAGGCAGGAATATCACTTGAATCTGGGAGGAGGAAAGTGTAGTGAGCCAAGATAGTGCCACTGCACTCCAGCTTGGGCAACAAAGTGAGACTTTGTCAAAAAAAAAAAAAAAGGAAGGCCTACATCAGAGGGAAGGCAAACACTTGTTCTGAGAAAGGAGAGCAAGGATGAGCCATCTGTCAACTCTTATTCAAAAGGTTCCATTTGCTTGAGCATTTTGCCTTTCTTTCAAGAATATACTATTGAGAAATCCATTCCTATAGCCAGAGATTCCAGAAACAGCAACCATTAAAGCCAGCTAGGCCAGGCGCGTGGCTCACGCCTGTAATCCCAGCACTTTGGGAGACCAAGGTGGGTGGATCACCTGAAGTCAGGAGTTCAAGACTAGCCTGGACAACATGGTGAAATGCCATCTCTACTAAAAAAATACAAAAATTAGCTGGGCATGGTGGCGGGTGCCTGTAATCCCAGCTACTCAGGAGGCTGAGGCAGGAGAATTGCTTGAACCCAGGAGGCGAAGGTTGCAGTGAGCTGAGATCACACCACTCTACTCCAGCCTGGGCGACAAGAGCAAAACTCCATTAAAAAAAAAAAAAAAAGCCAGCTACTGCAAATCAACAAACTTGTACATTTTTTCTTCAGAGCTGGTGCAGACAATGAAGAGGAAAAAAAATCACATGGCTAATGTTCTGGCAACATTTTCCAGGTTTCTGATGAGTTCCTATTCACCTTCTCTCATATCATAATAATAACAGTGATGATATTACACTTTAGGAAACTGCTGGCATGCCAGCCACAAACCCACTATTGAATCTGAGGCTCTCCAAGGAGAGAAAATGCAGCCCACACAGATAAAGGATGTGCTGACTTGTCCAGGCGCGGTGGCTCATGTCTGTAATCCCAACACTTTGGGAGGCTGAAGTGGGCGGATCACCTGAGGTCAGAAGCTCAAGACCAGCCTGACCAACATGGAGAAACCCTGTCTTTACTAAAAATACAAAATTAGCCAGGCGTGGTGGCACATGCCTGTAATCCCAGCTACTCGGGAGGCTGAGCAGGAGAATCGCTTGAACCCGGGAGGCGGAGGTTATGGTGAGCTGAGATTGCACCATTGCCAACTTGGGCAACAAGAGCAAAACTCTGTCTCAAAAAAAAAAAAAAAAAAAGAATGTGCTGACTCAATGCAAGGACTGCCACTGATGATGCCACTGGACATCAGCCACAGTGATGCCACTGTTTTCACCTCCCTTAAAAGTGTCCACTGTGGCTACTGGACACAGCAGGACAGATCGCTTGTGTCTCCAGGGGGAAAAGCTATTGAACAGGGCCTCTGGGTCAGACAGCACATGGGGAGAATGGAGGGGAGGGATGGCAGCTATCTTTGCTAGTGGACTTTTTGCCCATCTACCTCCTCTCTGCAGTGGGGCTTTCACAGAGAGGAGGACTTTTTCCCCAAAGCCTCTAGCCTTAGTACCTCTGGTCCAGAGTCAGCTGATAGCTGAACCCAGAGACAACAGAAGACAATGTACAGGAGATGAGCAGGACGTAGAATCAGACATTCCAAGCTTTAATTTTCCTGTACAGCATGAGCCTTGAGCAAGTAACCTGGCCTTCCTGAGCCTCTGCACTGCCTCCGTAAAAAGAGTATAAGAATATTTATTCTCAGTGTTGTTGACGATTAAATGAAATAATAATGCTAGTTTTCACTACTGAGTGATTGCTTATATGCTAAGCACTTTTAGAAGCACTTGAATATGTATTAATTAATTAATATGCAAAATAACCTTATAAGGTGCTGCTGTTATTTTCCCCATTGCACAGAGGAGAAAACAGGCAGAGATGTTAAGCAACTTGCTCAAGGTTATGCAGCCGGTTAAGATACTTCAGTGCTTTCATGTATATGGAGTACTGAGTGGGGTATCTAGTGCTTGGTCAGTGCTCACTAAACAAGGGTGTCTTTCGCTTTATAAAACAAGACAAACTTCACTTTTGACCTAGGCTGTGCAGTTGTTGATTCTAACCACTCTGCCACTTTTGAGAAGGAGAACAACTTGTTTCAAACTCAGAATAGCTCTCTGGGTTTGGGGATCCCCCTCTGGAAGACTGGTTTTCATGGATGGAGCTCCCATCCCTCAGCTAGCCAACAGTTTTGGGAAATGCACTTCACCCCACCACCCAAGCCCCATGGCAATAGCATTATCAAGGCTACAACCATAGGACAATTATATGTTGCCACCAGATGGTTCTAGCTTTACAGATATCCTGCTGTGTTTTTTCATCTCCCTTAAAAGTCCTTATTTTATCGCAGTTGGCTAACCAGACAGCACTGAAATGTTCCACTGATTTCTGATAGAATGCATCAAAAAAAGAATTTTTTTAAAGCTCACCTGCCATATCTTTTTCTTTATCATATGTGATGCTTTCTTAGGTACTGTGAGTATTTGAAAAGACAAAACATAGTTGCATCCTTTTACAAATGGAATTTTCAGTCCTGTTGAGTAGAAACTTTTAAACAAGTTTCATCCCTGTTCCTCGACGTTTTGACAATGGCCTGTTTTGGAACTGGGCTCGAGCCCATTAAAGATCATGAACTTCTAATTGAAGAGTTGATTGTTTTAAGAGATCACAGGCCTGCCAGAATTCATGTTCTCCAGAGAGGAAAATAAAAACATCCATGAATCCTGGTCACAGACAGCATTTCCTATGGCTTGATCTCTGGCCACTCTGGGTGACCCAATCACTCCCAGATGTCCTTCCCTCTGTCTTAACACAAAGGCTCCTCAGTCTGGTGGGTATTCAGAGGCCTCCAGCCACAACACCGTGGACCAACTGTCTACAAAGTCATCAGAGAAATCTTTTTCTGTGACCCATTTGCTTCAGCTTTTCATACAGTGAGTGAGGTCACAGCTAACAGGAGAGCTAAGTTCTGAAGACATCACAGAAAGCAAAAATTGTGTCCAAGTTGGCCTTGTGAAGCCCTTCCGGGGGCACCATGGGGGAAATCAGCACAACATCCCTCCTAAGTCCAGCCCTGACAAGGCTGCTCCTGCACTGGGATGAAGGGTAGCTGCCCCACAGACCTACCCAAGGCAGGGAAGCAGGAACTGAGACAGATGGAGACAGGAGCAAACTCAAAACTCAAGCTGGAACATACTTTCATTGAGCAGAATAGAGGGCCATATGACCTATACCATCTCAATATTCTCCTCTCCCTTCCCCACCCCGGCTCCTGGAGTGTGCAGGCTGCATTTTTTTCCCCGGTCACCCAGGCTGGAGTGCAGTGGTGCCATCTCAGCTCACCGCAACCTCCGCTTCCCAGGCTCAAGTGATCCTCCTACCTCAGCCTCCCGAGTAGCTGGGACTAGAGGCGCCTGCCACCATGCCTGGCTAATTTTTGTATGTTTTTGTAGAGACAGAGTTTTGACATGTTGCCCAGGCTGGTCTCAAACTCCTGAGCTGAAGCAATCCATCTGCCTCAGCCGCCCAAAGTGCTGGGATTACAGGCAGAGCCACTGCGCCTGGCCTCCTGGCTGTATTCTTGTTAGGTTAAATGCACTTACACTACAACTTGGCTGTACTCCCACTGGCTTCAAGATGAAGTCCAGACTCGTAAGTGTTCCACAATCTGGTTTCTCTCCCTTTCTCCTTCCCTGTCTCTGTGTTCTCCTGACTGCCTCCTTCATTCCAGACACCTGCAGATCTTCATGGGTGTCCTGTTCTCCATACTTTTGCTCACATTTTCCCTCTGTCCAGAATGCCTGAGTCCTCACTCCTCTCAACACCACCTCTTGGAAGCTGCTGCAGAGCCCTGGAGTAACCCACCTAGCACTCACCGTGTGGTACCACTATCACCCAGCCTCTTGCTCTGCTCACAGCAGGAGAGCAGGGCCCACATACTGCTCACTTCTGCAGCCCAGTGCCTAGGACTTGCCCGGCTTGAACAAGGAAAGAGGGAACATTCCATCCCAGACAAGAATGAATCAAGAGAGTTCAATGATAACCAAAGCAGCTCACCTCTGCTTGGAGCCACTACGCCTCTGCCAACCAAATTCAGACCCTGGTTTCCACTAGCACTTAACTGATTTTACCTTTCCTCACATTGTCCTGGGCTCTGATGAGTAAATACCAAAGGTCTGGATAAATCCCATGTAATTGAACCACAGGTTCGTTATCCAAGTATCAATGAACATTTCTCCGATGGCTCCTGTGAGAACAGCTATGGGCCCAAAAGTATAACGAAGGTTTCTTTAATGGAGGATTCAGCCAAAAGGCTATTTTGAGAGGCCAGGGGTCCTCTGAGAAATAACCCAACCTAAGACGAGGCTGACAGCTTCGGTCCAAAGGCATTGTTTTGGAGGTTCAGAAAATCTTCTTACCCAGTCTCCAGCTCTCCTGTCTGAATTCCAGGGAGATGGAATTGCAAGAAAGACTGAAATGGCCCTGATAACAACAAGGCGTCAGGATAAGAGACAGGGCTACCTCACTGTTTATATAGTGTAGTAGATTGTGTTATGGGTCCCAAGTCTTCACCTCCTCCTTATACTCAGGCCCTTTGCTGTGTGGCTTTGTAATTCCTCTCACTAACTTTATGTCCCTTGACTTTGGGTTTGGCCATGCGACTTGCTGTGGCCAATAGAATGAGGCTGCAGGAAAAGTGCACCAGTTCTGAGCCCAGGCCTTAAGAGTCATTGCACGTTTCTGCATGCCTTCTTATACCTCTGCTATGCTGTGAGAATATGCCCAGGCTTGCCCACTGGTTCCAAAGGAAAAATGAAAGACACAGGGAGTAGAGCTGAATGGTGTCACCCAAGACTAGAACCTACCCTCTGCTGAACCTAGATGCATGGATAAATCAGCCAAGGTCCAGCTGAATCCAGCCTGGGCCAGCTGACCTGAAAATCCATGAGAATCAGTGATTGCTGTTCATACCATCGAGCTTTGGGGTGATTTGTTATGGAGCATTTTTTGTGGCAATTGGTAGCTGATACATATGGGGGTCTGGGTCCTGGCCACCACACTAGTTGTTCAAGCATTATTGATTACTGGGCCCACAGAGCATAACTGGTTCTGACCACAGTTGAAAGGCCAGACTGGGGCAGTGGAGGCAGCTTTAGCCACAAGGTGCTTTACTGAGCCTTGAATTTTACATCTTAATATTAGAAAAGCACAATTCAATAGAGATGGATTTGATCATCCACTAACAGGTAGCAAGAGCGTTAGGACTTTCCTAACTTATTATCTGACCTTGGAGCAGGAGAACATTTTCCCACCACATGAAGGTTTTCTATGATCCAAAATAAATTTCCAGCATTCCCAGTCTGCCTCAAGACAAAAAAAAAATCCATATATTTTTGTTTCTTGTTATTTTTTCCCTAAAACACTTTTTGGAAGGCCTATTTAAAATTAAAATTAATGAGCTGCAAATTTATGAACCTTCTTTAAAGTCAGTTTCTCTAATAATCCCAGGAGGTCCTTCATACTAATATGAAACAATTCCAATTATCCATTCCATGAGTTTTAAGTAATTTCGTAAGGTTGGCAAAACATGTGCTATTTTAATCTACCACTATTGCCCCAAATAAAAGTAATGCTAATTAATATTTAAGTGGTTTGGAGGAGTATTTGTGTCTCTGTGTGTGTGTGTGTGTGTGTGTGTGTGTACATCAACTTCCTCCAGTAAACTCAAACTGAAGAAAAGGAATCTTAGTATTACTTTCCTTTGGTGAATGAAAGATCATGTACCATCATAAGTTAAAATGTCTTAGTGTACTTCCATACAGAAACCCCATCTGAAAGTCACCAACATCAAAGATGAAAGGTAGATAAATCCACGAAGATGAGGAAAAACCAGTGCAAAAAGGTTGAAAATTCTGAAAACCAGAATGTGTCTTCTCCTCCAAAGGATCACAACTCCTCGCCAGCAAGGGAACAAAACTGGACAGGGAATGAGTTTGATGAATTGACAGAAGTAGGCTTCAGAAGGTGGGTAATAACAAAGTCCTCTGAGCTAAAGGAGCATATTCTAACCCAATTCAAGGATGCTAAGAACCTTGAAAAAAGGTTAGAAGAATTGCTAACTAGGATAACCAGTTTAGAGAAGAACATAAATGACCCGATGGAGCTGAAAAACACAGCACAAGAACTTCACGAAGCATACACAAGGATCAACAGCCAAATCAATCAAGCAGAAGAAAGGATATCAAAGATTGAAGATCAACTTAATAAAATAAAGCATGATGACAAGATTAGAGAAAAAAGAATGAAAAGAAATGAACAAAGCCTCCAAGAAATAATGCGACTAAGTGAAAAGACCAAACCTATGTTTGATTGGTATACCTGAAAGTGATGGGGAGAATGGAATCAAGTTGGAAAACACTCTTCAGGATATTATCCAGGAGAACTTCCTCAACCTAGTAAGACAGGCCAACGTTCAAATTCAGGAAATACAGAGAACACTACAAAGAGACTCCTCAAAAAGACCAACCCCAAGACACATAATGTTAAGGGCATTATGTTAAGGGCAGCCAGAGAGAAAGGTTGGGTTATCAACAAAGGGAAGCCCATCAGACTAACAGTGAATCTTTCTGCAGAAACCCTACAAGCCAGAAGAGAGTGGGGGCCAATATTCAATATTCTTAAAGAAAAGAATTTTCAACCCTGAATTTCATATCCAGCCAAACTAAGCTTCATAAGTGAAGGAAATTTTTTTACAGAGAAGCAAATGCTCTGAGATTCTGTCACCACCAGGCCTGCCTTACAAGAGCTCCTAAAGGAAGCACTAAACATGGAAAGGAAAAACCAGTACCAGCCACTGCAAAAACATGCCAAATTGTAAAGACCATCAACACTATGAAGAAACTGCATCAACTAATGAGCAAAATAATCAGCTAGCATCATAATGAAAGGATCAAATTCACATATAACAGTATTAACCTTAAATGTAAATGAGCTAAATGCCCCAATTAAAAGACATAGACTGGCAAACTGGATAAAGAGTCAAGACCCATTAGTGTGCTGTATTCAGGAGACCCATCTCATGTGCAAAGACACACATAGGCTCAAAATAAAGGGATGGTGGAATATTTACCAAGCAAACGGAAAGCAAAAAAGAGCAGGGGTTGCAATCCTAGTCCTAACAAAATGGACTTTAAATCAACAAAGATTAAAAAAAGACAAAGAAGGGCATTACGTAATGTTAAAGGGATATGCAACAAGAAGAGCTAACTATCATAAATATATATGCACCCAATACGGGAGCACCCAGATTCATAAGGCAAGTTCTTAGAGACTACAAAGAAACTTAGACTCCCACACAATAATAGTGGGAGATTTTAACACCCCACTGTCAAATATTAGATCAATGAGACAGAAAATTAACAAGGACATTCAGGACTTGAACTCAGTTCTGGACCAAGCAGACCTAATAGACATCTACAGAACTTTCCACCCCAAATCAACAGAATATACATTCTTCTCAGCACCACATCACACTTACTCTAAAATTGACCACGTAATTGGAAGTAAAATACTCCTTAGCAAATGCAAAAGAACAGAAATCATAACAGTCTCCCAGACCGCAGTGCAATCAAATTAGAACTCAACATTAAGAAACTCACTCAAAACTGCACAACTACATGGTAAGTGAACAACCTGCTCCTGAATGACTACCAGGTAAATAACAAAATTAAGGCAGAAATAAATAAGTTCTTTGAAACTAATGAGAACAAAGACACAACATACCAGAATCGCTGGGACACACCTAAAACAGAGTTTAGAGGAAAATTTATAGCACTAAATGCCCACAGGAGAAAGCAGGAAAGATCTAAAATTGACACCCTAACCTCACAATTAAAAGAACTAGAGAAGCAAGAGCCAGCAAATTCAGAAGCTAGCAGAAGACAAGAAATAACAAAGATCAGAGCAGAACTGAAGGAGATAGAGACATGAAAACCCTTCAAAAAAAATCAGTGAATCCAGGAGCTGGTTTTTTTTGAAAAGATCAACAAAATAGACCACTAGCCAGATTAATAAAGAAGAAAAGAGAGAAGAATCAAATAGACACAATAAAAAATGATAAAGGAGATACCACCACCTATCGCAGAGAAATACAAGCTACCATCAGAGAATACTATAAATACCTCTACACAAATAAACTAGAAAATCTAGAAGAAATGGATAAATTCCTGGACACATACACCCTCCAAAGACTAAACCAGGAAGAAGTCGAATCCCTGAGTAGACCAATAACAAGTTCCAAAATTGAGGTAGTAATTAATAGCCTACCAACCAAAAGAAGCCCAGGACCAGGCGGATTCACAACCGAATTCCACCAGAGGTAGAAACAGGAGCTGGTATCGTTTCTTCTGAAACTATGCCAATCAATAGAAAAAGAGGGACTCCTCCCTAACTCATTTTATGAGGCCAGCATCATCCTGATACCAAAACCTGGCAGAGACACAACAAAAAAAGAAAATTTCAGGCCAATATCCCTGATGAACATCGATGTGAAAATCCATAATAAAATACTGGCAAACCAAATCCAGCAGCACATCAAAAAGCTTGTCCACCATGATCAAATCAGCTTCATCCCTGGGATGCAAGTCTGGTTCAACATATGCAAATCAATAAACATAATCCATCACATAAACAGAACCAATGACAAAAAACACATGATTATCTCAATAGATGCAGAAAAGGCCTTTGATAAAATTCAACACCCCTTGATGCTAAAAACTCTCAATAAACTAGGTATTGATGGAACATATCTCAAAATAATAAGAGCTATTTATGACAAATCCACAGCCAATATCATACTGAATGAGCACATGCTGGAAGCATTCCTTTGAAAACTGGCAGAAGACAAGGATGCCCTCTCTCACCACTCCTATTCAACACAGTATTGGAAGTTCTGGCCAGGGTAATCAGGCAAGAGAAGGAAACAAAGGGTATTCAAATAGGAAGAGAGGAAGTCATATTGTCTCTGTTTGCAGATGACAAGATTGTATATTTAGAAAACCCCATCATCTCAGCCCAAAATCTCCTTAAGCTGACAAGCAACTTCAGCAGTCTCAGGATACAAAATCAATGTGAGAAAATCACAAGCATTCTATACACCAATAAGAGACAAACAGCCAAATCAAGAGTGAACTCCCATTCAAAACTGCTATAAACAGAATAAAATATCCATATATCCAACTTACAAGGGATGTGAAGGACCTCTTCAAGGAGAACTACAAATCACTGCTCAAGGAAATAAGAGAGGACACAAACAAATGAAAAAACAGTTTGTGCTCATGGATACAAAGAATCAATATCGTGAAAATGGTCATACTGCTCAAAGTAATTTATAGATTCAATGCTATCACCAACAAGCTATCATTGACTTTCTTCATGGAATTAGAAAAAACTACTTTAAATTTCATATGGAACCAAAAAAGAACCCATATAGCCAAGGCAATCCTAAGCAAAAAGAACAAAGCTGGAGTCATCATGCTACCAGACTTTAAACTATATTACGAGGCTACAGTAAACAAAACAGCATGGTACTGGTACCAAAACAGAGATATAGACCAATGGAACAAAACAGAGGCCTCAGAAATAACACCACACATCTACAACCATCTGATCTTTGACAAACCTGATAAAAACAAGCAATGGGGTAAAGATTCCCTGTTTAATAAATGGTATTGGGAAAACTGGCTAGACATATGCAGAAAACTGAAACTGGACCCCTTTCTTACACCTTATACAAAAATTAACTCAAGATGGATTAAAGAGTTAAAGGTTAAGACCTAAAACCATAAAAACTCTAGAAGAAAACCTAGGCAATACCATTCAGGACATAGGCATGGCCAAAGACTTCATGACTAAAACACCAAAAGCAATGGCAACAAAAGCCAGAATTGACAAATGGGATCTAATTAAACTAAAGAGCTTCTGCACAGCAAAAGGCCTAATATCCATAATCTACAAAGAACTTAAACAAATTTACAAGAAAAAAACAACCCCATCAAAATGTAGGCAAAGGATATGAACAGACACTTCTAAAAAGAAGACATTTATGTGGCCAACAAATATAAGAAAAAATGCTCACCATCACTGGTTATTAGATAAATGCAAATCAACACCATAATCAGATACCATGTCACGCCAGTTAGAATGGTGATCACTAAAAAGTCAAGAAAACAACTGATGCTGGAGAGGATGTGGAGAAACAGGAACGCTTTTACACTGTTGGTGGGAGTGTAAATTAGTGCAACTATTGTGGAAAACAGTGTGGCGATTCCTCAAGGATCTAGAACTAGAAATTCCATTTGACCCAGCAATCCCATTACTGGGTATATACCCAAAGAATTATAAATCATTCTACTATAAAGACACATGCACACATATGTTTATTGCAGCACTGTTCACAACAGCAAAGACTTGGAACCAACCCAAATGCCCATCGATGATAGACTGGATAAAGAAAATGTGGCACATATACACTGTGGAACATTATGGAACCATAAAAAAGGATGAGTTCATGTCCTTTTCAGGGACACGGATGAAGCTGGAAACCATCATTCTCAGCAAATTAACACAAGAACAGAAAACCAAACACCGCATGTTCTTATTCATAAGTGGGAGTTGAACAATGACAACACATGGACGCAGGGACGGGAACATCACACACTGGAGCCTGTCGGGGGTCGGGGATTAGGGGAGGGATAGCATTAGGAGAAATACCTAATGTAGATGATGGGTTGATGGGTACAGCAAACCACCATGGCATGTGTATACCTATGTAACAAACCTGCATGTTCTGCACATGTATCCTGGAACTTAAAGTATAACAATAAAAAAAAATGTCCTAGTGTAGGCACTGGTTCATAATGGTATATTCATTTCATTTTATCCAAACTTAACTCTCATAGTTTTAAGTAAGGGACATGCTATGCATTTTGAAAAATAACTATCAAAACTGGTGACTGTTTTTCAGAAATGGTAATAAATCTAATAGAGGGGTTTCTGGCCCCAAGGCTAAAACAGTCTTTCAGAAGGAATTGTTTCAAAAGGAAGCCATTCTGCGAAATGAGGCTAAATGATCAGGACCAACACCTTCATCCTAAATGAAGTCTAAAATAAAAGGTTGGTGAAGAGGAAACAGAAGGCTGCTGTATGGCTCACCTTTAGCCTTGGGGGATTCAAGTAGTGGGGGAAGAAACCCTGAAACAATAAAGAGACTGTCTGTTCACTTGGATCAGGACAGCCTGCCCCTCTCCTTCAGCCCTCTCCTGCCACAGAAAAGTTACTTGTTGTTAAAACATACACTATTGTTAAGAGTGTGTGTGTGTGTGTGCACGCGCGTATGCATGCATGGAGACGGGAGTGGGGATACACCTTTATATAATAATAGGTTGAATCACATGAAATTGTCCAAAAGGTCAAATATTGGCAATGAATGATTCAACTTAATACAATCAGCAAGCATAAAATAGCCACCCCCCAAATACTCACAGAAATTAGAAATATAAGCTAAATTGTGAGATATGTAGAACTGCAAACAAAACCAAACCTAAACAATCTTCCCAACAAAGCTTTTGTTATAATTATTTTGTAATATACATTTTTTTAAAACCACAAAATATTATTGTAACCCATCAACTCTGTTTATCCTCTTCAGTGGGGAAATCTGCACATTCAGGTTTGGGGCCTGGGGTCAAGGAAAAGGAGCTTCTGAGAGCAATGCTATGAAGGAAACACTGACATACCTAGAGAGCAGCAGTTTACCCCGAAGCTGCAGGTCCGCGGCACAGTCCTCTGAATGGCAATTCCTTTCAAAAACAGTCTGTGAGAGAGACAGGAGAGGAAGGTTAGGGCAGGACTGAGTGGCAAACGAGTACACAGTGGCCAATTCCTTTCTTGCAAATCAGTGGGAATTCTCCCCCTGAGCCCCTCAGGGCCTCTACTCCCACCTCCAAGAAGCCAGCTCTCCAGCTTGGGAAGGGGTTCTTCCAAGCTCCAAGGAAGCCTAAGTCAACTGTGGTCTTGATTTCGTGAGTGCATTACTTACTTATTTGATTCATTCTCTAGTCTACTGAAGTGCTTCGCCAAGCAGTTTTTTCAAGAGAGGTACGTGGTGGTGGATGTCCTTTCGGTCTTTGCTCGTGTGAGACTGTCTTTCAGATGTTCTTAGATGAATGATAATCCAGTTGAGTAAAGAACTCTCAGATTATAGTTTGGTCATTTCCCCCTGTTTGCTCTGTCTTGGGGAGGCAGGAAATTTACATTTGAAACAGGTTCTGCCTGAGCAATGGGCCTTTTTGAATTTGAATTTTCAGTATTAACAGGAGAAGTCAAAGGCAATTAGGCCATCAGGCTGAGGGAATCACAACAGAGTCGGGGAGATTCTTTCCAGTTTCTTGGTAGGGCAGTCAGCAGTTAACAGGGACACAGTGCCTTTTCTCTAACCAAGACCGGGCCTCAACAGCCAGAGCCCCACCCAGTGCTGGGGCCAAGGCTTGGCGTGCCAAAACCCAAATATTTCCAGAGAGCTTGCTGGCTGTGCCTGGTCCTGGGCCTATCTGTGGAGGCTTGCCAGGAGATCAGCAGCAGCGTCTGGAGAGGGGTGAGGGCTTTCTTCTATGGTCCATGGAGGGCTTGTTAGTCTTCCCCTCGATCGGTCTCAACCTCTCTGACATTTCAGATCTATGGACAGTAGCTTCCCTAAGCTCCAGATGACAGACTCTTCACTACTGTTCAGTGGCTTTGCTCATTTCAGTGGAATTTGGAGAGAAGAGCCTGTTGACAACTTTTAGTTGTAATTTACTCATTATTAAACTTCTTCCTTGTCACTGCTCATGTTTGTGAGTTTTTTCCCCAAAATGTAGTTCCAGGTTATTTCTTCCCTGCCCACAGAATAAGTCCAGGCAGCACCTTGGAGTGCCAGTGTGGGCTCCAGCAAACATGCTGGCCAACGAACAGTCTAGACTCGACCAGACAAGAGTAATTTCGCCTATGGAAATTCATATTCCCCTGCCACATTTCCAAAAGAAAAAAGTGTCCCAGCCAACACTCCCTTCCTTGATTATCAGGGAAAATATCATGGAAGTCTTGGGCAAAAAGAGGAAATTCCCATGTTCTTTTGGACATTACTGGGGTCAAGGAGAGAGCCAAATTTCCAGGAGATTTCAATATATTCGTGCTTTTCTTTCTTTTTTTTTTTTTTAAGACGGAGTCTCGCTCTGTTGCCCAGGCTGGAATATAATGGTGCAATCTCGGCTCACTGCAACCTCTGCCTCCCGGGTTCAAGCGACTCCTCTGCCTCAGCCTCCCAAGCAGCTGGGACCACAGGCACATGCCACCATGCCTGGCTAATTTTTTTTTGTATTTTTAGTAGAGACAGAGTTTCACCATATTGACCAGACTGGTCTCAAACTCCTGACCTTGTGATCCGCCTGCCTCGGCCTCCCAAAGTGTTGGGATTACAGGCGTGAGCCACTGCACCCAGCCAATTTGTGCTTTCTTTGCCATCTCAACTAAGAAGAAAACAGGAGGAAGTGCATGTAAGGATGGCATGAATGTCTCACACAAGATGAAAGGTGGGCTTTATGAGCTCTGAGGACAGAGGGAAGGTGCCAAAGAAAGCTTCCCCACCAAGCTAGTGAAACTTCAGCTTAGAGGTCCCCAGCTGACATGGCCCCTACAGAAGCCTTGCAGAAACTTTGTTTTCATAATTTCACCTTTTTTTTTCCCTTCAAGACCCACCCTCTACTGTATAAGCCTCAGGTCTCACAAAACCCGGATCGGCCCCTAGGGTACCGTCCCCTCATCACACATGCCCTTCCTGTCTCACAGGCAAGACAGTCCAACTTTGTGAGGCAAGGAGGGGTGAAGGGGTGGAGGTGGAGGTGGAAGAGGTGAGAACGGAAGAACAGGATGTGACCTAAATCCATCTGGTGACGTGCAGGCTGCCAGATCTGGCATGTGCCCTCCTCACCTCTGTCACTCTGGCTTTCTCATGCCAGCTATCACTCAGGTTGGCCTTACAACTTCCCACCCAGGGCCTCCCCACAAGCAGATCCCCAGATTCCTCCAGCTGGTTCACCTAGTACATGTCCTCTCACCCTTCAATGAGCAAATCTAGACCACTTCTCTGAGTACCTGCGCAAGTTCAGGCCCATCGTGAGCTCTCACAGTTCCACATACTTTTTCCTTCTACTACTCATCTCAATCATAACTAACCAATTTTATCATTACACGTTCAGTGGTAGTCTCCCCTGCTAAAATGATGTCCCAAGAGGATTGCGGGGGCACTGTATCGGTCTTGCTTGCCTCTGTGCCCGCCCTCAGGGCCTGGCACGTAGTTGCTGCTTTATCAACACTGAAAGACCACACATTGCCCTGAGCGACAGAGTGACCATTCAGATGGAGAGTCAAATGGTGGATGCCCCAGCTTAGAGCCAATACTAGCACATTGTTCATCAAGACCAAACCTCCAGCCCCCTAACCAAAGTACTGTCCCTTAGCCATGTGAGATGCAAAGACTTCTCATGAGGAATTGGTTGCTTTGTAAAGACTCTTTTTCCTTGTCCTAACTTTCCCTTGAACTCTGCTATTTCCCATCCCTGAAACTGGCTTCTTTAGCTGTCTAGTCCTCCAATGCTGCTGAATTTCCATCCAACAAAGGCAAGCCCTGAGTTTGACACACATACACACACAGTATGTGTGTGTATGCACACATATACATGTACACACATATCCCTACAGCTTATATGAGTGCTTGTACTGATCAAATAAAATTAAGCACAATCATGGAAAGATAAAATACTAGTTAAGAAATAAGGAAATTGAAAGTTTAATCCTATTTTAACTGTATTATATGAAGGAAATTGGCTTTTCTTCCCTCCATGACTCAGTTTCCTCATTTATAAAATGAAAATAATAGCACTAGTGACTGTCCTGTAAATCCAGATTAGCATATAGCCAGGGGTAGGAGCTTGCAGTGATAGTGATTTTGTCTTAGGCACTGTGCATCACTATTTACACTGGCAAATGTGAGCAACACTGTGCCTGAGTGAACACCATGAAGCTTAATTAGTGGATGGTGGGGCTGGGTGTGGATGGCAGGGCCAGGAGCGGTGGCTCACACCTGTAATTCCAGCACTTTGGGAGGCTGAGGCGAGTGATCACCTGGGGTCAGGAGTTTGACCATTATTGAGAGGGGGGTACTGAAATCTCCTGTTATTATAGTGCTATCAGTTTCTCCTTTCAGATCTATCAGTGTTGTATATACTTAGGTGCTCTGATGCTGGGTGCATTTATAATTGTTATGTCTTCCTGTTGAATTGATCCTTCTGTCATTAAGAAATGACCTTCTTTGTCTCTAGAGACAGTTTTTGAATTAAAGTCTATTTTGTTGATAGAAGTATTAACCACTCCTGCTCTCTTTTGGTTGGCATTTGCATGGACTACCTTTTTCCATCTCTCTGTGTGACCTTGAATCTAAAAGTGAGCTTCTTGTAGACAGCATATAGTTTGATCCTGGTTTTTTTTTGTTTTTTTTTTTTTAAATAATCTATTCAGTCATGCTGTGTCTTTTTATTGGGAAGGTTAGTCTATTTACATTTAAAGTAAATATAGAGACAGATTTACTATTGCCATTTTGGTAACTCTTTTCTATGTGTCTTGTTCTTTTGTCCCTCTTTTTCTCCCTTGCCGTTTTTGTTTCTTTTTCTTGTATTGATAGGTTTTGATTCCTTTCTTTTTTTAATATAACTTCTATAGGTATTTTCTCGGCGGTTACCAGGAGCTTACATAAAATAACTTGTAACTGTCATTATAAGTTCACAATGTAACTTTACTTGCATAAAAGAACTCTGGTTTTCCCTTGGCTCCCCACATGTTATATGCTATTGATGCCTCAATTTATATCTATTTATATTATGTACCCATTAACATAATTTAGTTAATATTTATAATGGTTTTTAAAATACTTACGTCTCTTAACTTTCTTCATAGACATAAAAGCTATCTACTCATCACCTTTATAGTAATATAGCGTTCTGATTTTGTCCATATACTTACCTTTACCAATGAGTTTCCTTCTTTATTATGCTCTCTTGTTGTTATTTAGTATCCTTTCATTTCAACTTGAGAAGCACAGGTTTGCTGGGTATATTACTGTTGGCTAGCAGGGTTTTTAAATTTTATTTTTTTAATTTATTAGAGACAGGGTCTCACTTGGTCATCCAGGCTGGAGTGCAGTGGCATCATCTCGGCTCACTGCAGCCTCCACCTCCTGGGCTCAAGCGATCCTAACATCTCAGCCTTCCAAGTAGCTAGGACTACAGTCGCATGCCATCATGCCCGGCTAATTTTCTGTTTATTTTTTTGTAAAGACAAGGTCTCATTATGTTGCCCAAGCTGGTTTCAAACTTCTAGGCTCAAGTGATCCTCCTGCCTCAGCCTCCCAAAGTGTTGGGATTACAGGTATGAGGCACTGTTTCTGTCACCCCACTCTCTTCTGACCTGCAAGGTTTCTGCTGAAAAATCCACATCACTAATCATCAGGGAAATTCAAATCGAAGTCACAATGAAATATCACCTCACAACAGTTAGGATGGCTATTATAAAAAAGAAAAGAGATAAAAAGTGTTAGTGAGGGTATGGAGAAAAGGGAACCCTTATACATTGTTGGGAGGAATGTAAATTAGTACAGCCATTATGAAAAAAGTATGGAGGTTCCTCAAAAAAATTAAAAATAAAACTACTATATGACCTAGCAATTCCTCTTCCGGGTATATACTCGAAGAGAATGAAATCAGTACCTTATAGAAATATCTGCATTCCCATGTTCATTGCAGCATTATTCACAATAGCTAAGACACGGAATCAACCTAAGTGTTTGTCAACAGGTGAATGGATAAAGAAATTGTGGTATGTATATATGTATATATACTACACACACACACATATATATATACACACACACACACACACACACAAATGGAATATTATTCAGCCTTTAAAAAGGAGATCCTGCCATTTTTGATAACATGGATTAACCTGGAAGACATAATGCTAAGTGAAATAAGCCAGACAAAGAAAGAAAAATATTGTATGATCTCACTTATTGTGGAATCTAAACAAGTTAAATACACAGAACCTGAAAGTGAAACTCTGGTAGTTACCAGTGGTTGGGGAGGGGATAGGGAGTGGGGAATGGGGAGATGTTGGTCAAAGGTACAAAGTTGTGGTTAGGTAGAATGAAAAAATTTAGAGATTGAATGTACAGTGTGATGACTATGTTAACAATATTGTATTATACACTGGAAATTTGACAATAAAGTAGATTCCAAGTGCTATTACTATCAAAAAACAAAAAAAAACAAAAAAAAAAACTATGGTAGGCAATGGATACGCTCATTTGCTTGACCATAGTAACCATTTCACTATGTAAATGTATATCAAAACACATCATTTTATACACTTTATATACATTAAAAAACAATAAAATCAAATTCATGAACAAAATAAATGTTGTTATTTTAAGTTACTAAATTTCAGAGTTTGTTATGCAGCAATAGAATACCAGAATACTCAGCCAACCTAATGACTTTCCCTAACTTGGGCAATGCTATGAACAAAAATGGTCTGCACAATCCCTGGCAAAGTCTTGGCTTAGGTAAGACCCTCCATAGGCCAGGAATGCAGTTGTTTAATAGGTAAAAAAGCAAAATAAACCATGGAATCAAGACACCTGTGTCATGCACTGGGGAGCCTGATGTTGAAACTCAGTTCCTGTGTTCTAGACCTGGATTAGTCTCTTTGGGCAAATGGCCAATTCGTTTCCTAAGGAACTGAAAGGCATCTCTCTGGAACAGAAGGGTGGACAGACTAAAGCCTTGGAATACTAGATGACAACACAGTTTCAAAAACCAAGTAGAAATGACTTCTCCTTTGCACAAAGTACAAAAAGTACAGGTTCTCCATGAAGCCAGTGGCCCAAACTCCTGATTTTCCTCTGAGGGAACAATCCCAATAGCTCCAACTTGGGCCTTTAAGAAAAGTCCTCAGCCTGATTTTATCCACATTTCCCTAAGTCCTCTGGCAAACACAAGTTTGGCTGCTTGAATCAGACAAATCGGAACCCAGCTTGGAAGCAGTCTCTTCCACCTCCCTCCAGACTCCACCTGCTAGTTGGCCAAAGCCCTGTCTAGTTATTTCCCTGGCAGAAGTCTTTCCAGCAAATGTTAACAGATGTAAGAAGCCATCATCTCTTATTCCTCCCTGGTTAAAGGAGGTTCAAATCTTTCTCTCGGGAGATAATCGTTTCCTGTCTCAGGCTTCAGAGAGCTGAGGACTGGACATCCAGTGGCCTCCTCAGCCTCATGGACTCGATTTCTCTGCTGGCTCCTTTCTCACCTTGGTCTTCATCTCAGGTTTCCCTGGGAAAAAAATATTTTCCCCCAGTTGTCTTTGAAAATATTTTCTCCAGCTTCTCACTAAATCCTTACTCTACTTCTTTTAGAACAAGACTGGCAACTTTTTCTGAAAAGGGTGAGACAGTATATGTTTTGGGCTTGTAGGCTATACGGTCTCAGTCACACTACTCAACTTTGCTGTTGTAGAGCAAAAGCAGCCATAGATAATACATAAGGGAATGGGCATAGATGTGTTCCAATAAAACTTTATTTACAAAAAACAGGCAGTGGTGGATCTGGCCTATGGACTAATGTTTGTTGAATCCTGTTCTAGAATATCTGGCTATGTTTCTTCATTTCCTTCAAGCCGGGAAAAAAAAAAAATTCAATGAATCCAGATCAAGTTGCATTTTCCTCTGAGTCAGAGTAAGGAGGCTGGGGCTGACTGTGCTTCTCTTACAGTGCCATGGTCACCAAGGCCAGGGCAGCTTTGGGGACATGTGATTCAGAAATGGCAGCGCTCCTGGCTGAGGTGACTTCACAGAGGATGTCATCTAGGTGCTAAGGCCTTGGGAGGGGTAGCTCATTTCTCCCACCCAAATCTGTACCAGAAAATCTTCCCTTCTGATCTAACAGGAAATAGGATTCTTAGCCTAGTCCAGCTATCTTGTTCAGAGGAGAATCAGTTTCTTGGACTTGGTGATATTTGCTTTAAAAAAAATACAATTATTGACATGGATTCAACACTGTTTATAGGGTTGATATGGCAACCAAATCCCATGCTGAAGCCTGAAAAAAGGAGAACAATTGGACTGAATAATCCCACACCAAGGAGAGGAAACAAGAAGGCTATTTTTAAGCTGATTTGATCGATGTATTTTTTTTTTTTTTTTTTTAAGATGAGTCTCATTCTGTCGCCCAAGCTGGAATGCAGTGGCGTGATCTTGGCTCACTGCAACCTCCACCTCCCAGGTTCAAGCCTCGTGCCTCAGCCTCCTGAGTAGCTAGGATTACAGGCACGTACCACCGCGCCTAGCTAATTTTTGTGTTTTTCGTATGGATGGGGTTTCCCCATGATGACCAGGCTGTTCTCAAATTCCTGACCTCAAGTGATCCGCCTGCCTCAGCCTCCCAAAGTGCTGGGATTACATGTGTGAGCCACCGCACCCAGCCTAGCAATATATTTCTTGATATGCAGTATGACTTAGCAGAAGGTCTCTGCCCCTATGGTGAAGCATCCTGCCTGGATGACAGGAGTGACATTTCTGAACTGGTGTTCCTTCCATAGCCCCACATAAGTTTCCAGAGCCACGTAATTCATGCTTATAACCCCCAGCATCTAGCACAGTATTTAAATTTTTTTGTATTCATATAAATGGCATGACCCGAGTGTAAGAGGTTTCTCCCTCCCAATTCTGTTTCAATGGGCTGTTTTCCCAGAATCCAAAACTGCCCTTCCTGTGGCACGTTACAAGAGTGCAGGAATTTCAGCTCCATTCAGCCCTGTGCCTAAATGAAGGAAGGTAAAGGCTCATTGCATCTTAAAATCAAGGCATACACTGTTGCTTTATAAAAAATTCATCAAGAATCAATGAAAGGCAAATCGTTCATGAAATTAAAGCTGAGGAATTCCTTCTATCTCAGGGTCTGTACAAATTGTCCTTCCAGATTTTGAAACCATGGAAGGATAAAAAAAAACCCTCTTGGTTTCCCTTTAAATACAAACTCAGCACCAATTATGCTTTATGGTCCTGTGGGAAAACTAGAAATGTCAAGCTCTGCTGTCTTGGGTGTCTTTTACTCCGTGGCTCTGCAGGTTGCAGAATTATCCCCTCTGCCTAAAGGCAACATTTTTAAAAACATGGTATATGTTCATGGGATACAAGTGCAGTTTTGTCACACTGATAAATTCTGTCATGGCAAAGTCAGGGCCTTTGGTGCACCCATCACTGGGCCAATACGCACGGTACCCAAAAAGCAGCCTCCCGTCATCCATCTGGCTCCAACCTCCCCACCCCTCCATTGTCCATCACTCCACAATCTGCTTCCATGTGGAGACATTACTTAGCTCCCACTTATAAACGAGAACATGTGGTATTTGTCTTTCCGTGTCTGAGTTGTTTCACTTAAGACAATGGGCTCCGGTTCCATCCATCTAAAGGCATCATTTAGGTGATCCAGTTCAACCCCTGTGGTAACTGAGCAGGGCTGACTGCTTGGTGAGGCCCTGGCCCCATGGGACTCCCAGCCCAACGCTCTTCTGGATCTGCCTGGGACTAGGTGGCCTTTTATGGCACACATTTCATGTCTCTCTATAATCACAACTTTTCATTTCAGCTCGAAACTCTCTTCTAGGGACTTTTGCAACCCAGGACTGGAAATTCTCCTCTTTTTCACCCTGGAATTATTTCTTTTCTTTTTTTTTTCTTTTATACTTTAAGTTCTAGGGTACATGTGCACAACGTGCAGGTTTGTTACATATGTATACTTGTGCCATGTTGGTGTGCTGCACCCATCAACTCGTCAGCACCCATCAACTCGTCATTTACATCAGGCATAACTCCCAATGCCATCCCTCCCCCCTCCCTATAATAGGCCCCGGTGTGTGATGTTCCCCTTCCCAAGTCCAAGTGATCTCATTGTTCAATTCCCACCTATGAGTTCACCCTGGAATTATTTCTGTTCTATGTTTCATTTTTCTTTTTTTAGCTGCTGTTAATTAGTCAGAAGAGGCAGAAAACAGCCAGGAAGTTCAAATAAAGGGGCTGGTGCTGTCAGAGAAAAGAAAAAAGGATGCCAGCCGCGTTTCTAAAAGCTGCTAAACTAGACATGGGCAGGCAACTGGGATTGAGAAAAAAAAAAAAAATGCCTTAAAGCCAGAGAGGATCCCAGCAAGACTTCTCCCCATCTACTGCAAGAACATCTGCTAAATAAGGCTCCAGGTATAAGTGCACACAGCAAGGGCCTCGTACGTGATTTCCTAAATTATCTCAGAAGATAAGAAAAGAGAGGTTAACGTTTCCTCCCCAGCCAGACACTGTCCACTGGATGTGTTTAAACACCCCTCACCCCACACACGCTTTTGCACAAGGTTTTCAATAAGACAGGCTAATACAGAAGAAAACTCAATGAGCTTGAAGAATTTGAGGAAACCATGATTTTCTTCTAAAAAGAGTTTCAGAAGCTTAGAACGCATTTCCCCCCACAAATTGCAAAAATAAAACATAACACTGAAAAAGAAGTTTTGCAAATTCAACAGGTTGCCTCAGGACACGGCCTAACCTTTGATGGGTCCCCTCTCCTTTCCTGTTGGGGTTAACCTTGAAGAAGCCTGAGACAGCGAGATAAGGCCAGACTCTCCACTGGTCAGTGAGAAGGGTGAATTAGTTGTTTTTCTCACACATACTTCAAACTAGATGGTTTTCACATGTGTTCTGCCATGGTGCCCTCTTTGAAAACAGTATTTACCCAGAAGCTGATACCCATAAAAGTAGGGTTGATCTGGGTGAAACAAGGTTGGAGGGCAGGAGCCTTTTCCTCTAACACCCCTTTCCCTTCCTGCTGAGCCAAACTGCTGCCCTAACTCCAAGAGTGCAATCTGAAATCCCCAGTTTGCACTGTCTCAGGAGCCTGTCTGGTTCTGATGTCTGGAGTGACTCTTCTCCCTCTCCTCTTCTACTCTCTGAACCCCTTAGCCTTCCATTCCTTCTGCAGAGACATTTAAATAATGAAAATAAACCGTAGAGGTGTAAATAATGTCATGTTAAGCCAACTGGGCATCTCAGCTGGGAAACTATTACCTAATGTCCAGGCTGTGCAAACAGTGGGTTTCCATAGCATGAGCTATATTCCTATACGCATGCATTGAGGGGTATGGGGTGGGAGGAGCCATGGTAACGATTTCCAGCACAATGGAGACCCAAAGTGTATGGCTTCAACATAGTTAAAAATTACCATTAGACTAAAATAGCTCACTTTTCACTTGAAAGACAACAAAGTAATACTTCTCAACAAAGCCAACACCTTTTCTTTCACCAGGTGTATTTCCTCCATCTTGTCTTCTGAAAAGTAGTCACCACAAACATACTGTGGTGTAGATGTGTCACTGCAAATCACACACCATGCTCTCCTGCCCGTGGGGAATTCCCAGAGGGATTACAGACCATATTTCATTTTACAGCTCTGCTGAATCTGCCAGTGAAGCTCTGATATGATGCCCAATCTTTGCCAAAGGAACTAGCCTTGTGTTCTTCCAGAAGGGCTCTTTCAACTGAGAGCTACTAAGCATCCACTATAGGCCAGGTACTCTGCCAGGTGTTGGGGATCAACAGCAAAAAAGATAAAATAGATCCCTTCCCTCACTGGGCTTCCATTCTAGAGAGGGAAATACAAAAACAAGTAGACGAAATAACATGTTCTGTTAGAAGTCATGAAGGACTCAAACAGGCAGCTAAGGCCACACATGGTGGCTCATGCCTGTAATCCCAGCACTTTGGGAGGCTGAGGCGGGAGGATTCCTTGAGCCTAGGAGTTCAAGACCAGCCTAGGCAGCATGGAGAGACCCTGTGTCTACAAAAAAAAAAAAAAAAAAAAAAAAATTTTTTTTTTAAATAACCAGGCGTGGTGGCACACACCTGTGGTCCCAGCTACTTGGGAGGCTGAGGCGGAGGATCACTTGAGCCTGGAAGGTCGAGGCTGCAGTGAGCCATGATCACACCACTGCACTCCAGCCTAGGTGACAGAGTGAGACTTTGTCTCAAAACAAAGAAAGGCAGCAACTCAGGGAATACAGGGTAGTGGGAGAATGGTTCTCTGAAGAGGCAACATTTGGACTGAGACCTAAAAAATGAAGAGCTGGCCATGGGAAAAGCATGGTAAAGTGCTTTCTAGATGAGGTATCAGCATATGCAAAGGGCCTGAGACAGGCAGAGGCCTGGTAAGTTTGAAGGTTGTGGGAATGCAGTATGTGGGTGGCGCTGGAGAGATGGGAGCCCCATCGTACAGGCTCTCATGGGCCTTAGCAAGTGTCTGGATTTTCTTCTGAGGGGGAAGGGAGCTCCTCAGTGGGAGGAGGTTATGCAGGGATGTGACCTGGTCTAGGTGACAAATGATGGTGGCCTGGCCTAGGAAGTGGCAGCAGAGATGGAGCAAAGAGAAGGGACTCATGCTGTCTGGGCTCATGGTGGTGCAGCTGGCTCCCGAGTTCTGGTTATATGGGCCCTCCCCAGATCTTCTCCCTCTGCGACAAAGAGGCATCTCTGGACCTGACACATGAGGGTCAGACACCCTAAAGATCTTGAGAGGCTCGCCTGAGAGCCTGCCAGAACCCTCAGACCAGTGGTCCCCAAGCTTTATGGCACCCGGGACCAGTTTTATGGAAGAGAATTTTCCCATGAATGGGCGGTGGAGGGGGCGGGATGGTTTCGGCACAGTCTGGACCCCTCGCACGTGTAGGGTTCGTGTTCCTGTGAGAATCGAACGCCACTGCTCATCTGACAGGAGGGACGCTCAGGCAGTAATGCTCGCTGGCCCGCTGCCCACCTCCTGCTGTGCGGCCCAGTTCCTAACAGGCCACCGCACTGGTACTGGTCCAGGGGTTGGGGACCCCTGCCTCAGATGGCGCCATTGCCTCCCACCGGGGAGCCCACCCCTGGGCCCGCAGAGACGGGACCCCCCTCAGAGGAAAGGACATGGAAAGGCAGCAGAGCACCTGCTTCCTCAGACCCCAGGTCAGGCCCACTCCCATGGCGGCCTCATCCTCTCCTCACAACACCAGGAAGCCGGCTTCCCAGGAACGGAAGAGCAGGATCCAGTGCTGCCTCATCATTTCCGGGCTTCTCACATTTCTCTCACGTAATCCCACAACCACCCAGAGGCAGGCAGAGCAGCCCAAGGCACCCCCAGTGACAGGTGAGGAAACAGGCTCTAAAGGGTGTTCTCTGGGCCGAGGCCCTGATCTCACTGCACAGCCTGTGCTCTTTCCCCAGAGCCCAGGGAGGAAAGAAGCCCCAGGGTTCTGGAGGTGTGGGCTGTAGTATGTGTGTATTATTTTCTATCGCTGCAGTAATAAGTTACTAGAGTTCAGCTGCTCCAAAAAACACAAATCTATTATCTCACAGTTCTGTAAGTCAGAGGGTCGGTGGGTTGTCTGGGTCTGCTCCAGGTTCTACGGGCTGAAATCGAGGTGTCAGCTGGTCTGGGCGAGTATCTAGAGGCCCTGGGGCAGAATCCACTTCCAGCTTGGTTCGGGTTGTTGGCAGCACCTGGTTCTGTGTTGTTGTAAGACTGAGGCCCCGTTTCCTTGCAGACAGTCACCCGGAAGCCTCTCCCAGCCCCTTAAGGTTGTCCACATTCCCCTCACGTCACACACTCCATCTTCAACACCAACAAAGGCATGCTTCAAGTCTCTCTGACCTCCTACTCCGCCTCATTCCTCCCACCTTCAGCTCGAGGAAGTTTGCTGCTTTTAAGGGCTCGTGTGACTAGATTGGACCCACCTGGAAAATCCAGGCTCCTCTCCCCATTTGGAAGTCCATCACCTTAATTACAACTGCAAAGTCCCTTTTGCCATGTAATATATCCAAATCACAGGCTCCAGAAATTAGGACATGGACATCTTTGGGGGCCATTCTGCCTACCGCAGCGAAAGACTTGGAAGCCCAGCCATAGCCAGGTCTCTTTGGGGGCCTCCTGAGAAAGCATGAGAAGAGTTAATAATTTTCAGAGCCCTATTCTGTGTACAGGGATTGAAGACAGGGCCTCTGTCATCACCATTGCTATGCTCAGCTGAGGAGGAGGGATAAGGGACCTTCAGGTGACCTGTCCAAGGACAGCATTGCTCCTTTCCCAGCACACAGACCAGCCAGGACTTCCCGTGATCGTTTCATTTAGTGCCATGCTCTGTTTCAGCAGCTGAGACCAATTAGCAATTAATTATGAGTCAACTCTCTATCTCCAGGGGCTCACCTGCAAAGGTCCCTGCAACAACCTCTTTCTTAACTGGCCTCCCCATACCCAGGCAGACCAATCTCCCTGAGGCGCATCTCTGATCTCCCCAAACTCCAAAAGATGCCATGGTCTGTCCACCATAGAATCACATCCAACTCCTCAGCCAGTGAACAAGTGGCTTCAGACTGCATGACTGAATCTCCAGTCCAGATGGCCTCTCCCCTTTCCCTCACTAGATATTCAGCCATGTCAGACACCTTTAGCATCCATCAGCCCCTCCATTACCAGAGGACCCAAATCCTACTTCTCCTTTAAGGCTTTTCCCTTAAGGCTCTGGCCAATTCTCCCTTTCCCCATAGAACACCTCCTTCTCCTCAGCCAGAAGTGGCCTCTGCAATGAAATTCTTACACAGTAATCTAAATCTCACTTTGTAAATTATTCCTGGACTGTCTGTGAGTCCACTGAAGGCAGCAATGATTCATTTTTTCATCGACGTCTTACATAAAGTAGGCACACAACTGAATTGCTTCCAGCTTTATGGTCTTTTTAAATACTCCTCCGGTTAATGAAAAAAAGGTTGTCTTTTTCCTAGTATCAAATATCCCCCGCCTTTCTGACGAGACAGACGCAGGTCTTTGCTTTCCTTAAATTTTGAAGGTGAAATGTGTACCCATCAGACTGTCCTACGAAGGCCTGTAGTATTCAAGCTCCACCGTCCCCAGAGCGCCCAGAATCCCAATCCAATCTCAGCATGAGCGGCAATCCCACTATTCACTCAGAGCCTAGTGCCAAAGCCCTATCCTGGAACCCGTCTTCTCCCAGGACTATGTACCCTACAGAGGGAAGGCTTGGTCTCCTGCCTGTCCCACACATTCCTAACTCATAGCAAACAGCGTCAGATGAATCAGCAAGCCTGTACTTAACATGTACTGGTCACTGTCTCCATGTTACTCACACTGTCTGTGCAGTGATTCCACTTTGATTAGGCCATCAGTGGGGGCAACTGTAAAACGTCACCATGATTTGATCCACCCTTCTGTACAGTCCTGTGTACCAATATGGGCTCAATGAAGAGATTAAGGCATTTAAAGTAGTGAAACCCTAATGTTATCTGGCAACATGACCTAGAGAGTTCTGATGAATGTATTCCTGCCTATGAAAGAGGTGAGATGCTCTGTGTCAAACTGTTGTGTATGAAGATCAGCTCTGCTTCCTGCAGTGGGCCTCTCTCTCAGAATCTTTCTTCCCCCTCAAACTGAGCCAACATCTGGAAGATTATCTTTTTTTTTTTCCATCATCAGGAAAAGGACAATAAGCAAGAACTGCGCTCCCAAAACTTTTCTCAGGCTCCTGGACAATCTTTCCAATCTAAGAACAATATTTTTCTTTTATTTTAATTTCAACCAAAGAATCACATGGTTAAAAAAATAATAACCCCCTGCTGCACACCTCACCATAGTGAGTCCTCCTCTCCAGGGGCAACCATTATTACCCATGTCAATTTATGTTTCTTTTGATGATTATTTCCATATCTCCAGAAAACATGCTGATACTACTACTCTTTGATTTATCAGATCTAGACATTATTTTACTACATTCCTTCCATGATAGACAGGAATTTATCTCACATAATGATCCCCACTCCTTCACCTCCATAATTTTGATGGGCAAATTATTAGTTTAACTCCTCTACTGTACCAGTTCTTAAACTTTAGCTGCATGAGAATCACCCAGCCATCTTGTTAAAACACAGATTGCTGGCCAGGTGCAGTGGCTCACACCTGTAATCCCAACACTTTGGGAGGCCGAGGCAGGCAGATCACCTGAGGTCAGGAGTTCGAGACCAGCCTGGCCAACATAGTGAAAACCTGTCTCTACTAAAAATACGAAAATTGGCCAAACATAGTAGTGCATACCTGTAATCCTAGCTACTCACAAGGCTGAGGCAGGAGAATCACTTGAACCCGGGAGGTGGAGTTTACAGTGGGCCGAGTTCCTGCCACTGCACTCCAGCCTGGGTGACAGAGCGATTCTCTATCTCAAAAAACAAAAACAAAAACATAGTTTGCTGGGGCTCGCCCCATGAGCTTCTGATTCAGTGGGTCTGGGTTGGGCCCAAGAATTTTCATTTCTCACAAAATCCCAAGAAAGGTTGATGCTGCTGGCTCAGGAATCACACTTTAGGAAGTGTTGCTCTACTGATAACCTCTGCAATTTTAAGTAAATGGCGATGTCTTGTTTCATCAAGTTTTGCAATCTCTTGACTCACCAATTTAAGATATTAAGAAAACTTCTCTTATTCTACTTTTACCTTTATATAATCAAGTTTAATGACATTTGCATTTTGTGCTATCACCATAGCTCTGATTTTGGCTTAATTATAAATATTGAAAACCAATAAATAGTGCTAATTTTATTATGGCTTCATGATTATTGCTCACAGTTGAGCCAAGACAAGTGTCATGATTATATATCCTCTTCTATAGTTGCAAAGTTAAAGTCCAGGAATACTCAACTTCTACTTCAGATAGAATATTTCTAGGATCAACATTCTTACCTTCTTTATACTCTTCTACTTACTCAAAATCCTACCACATTTTAAGTTTTTGTATGCTGTGTTTCCATTTTCATTTGCCTTAAGAAATTTTTAAATTTCCCTTTGAATTATTTCATTAACCCAATGGTCATTCAGGAACATGTTATTTAATTTCCATGTATTTGTGAATTTTCTGAAGTTCCTCCCGTTAATGATTTCAAGTTTTATACCACTGTGGTCAGAAAAGATACTTGCTATTTCAAGGTTAAATTGATTAAGTTTTATTTTGTGGTCTACTATGTAATCTATCCTGGAGAGTGCTCCATGTGCAGTGGGGAAGAATGTGTATTCTGCAGCTGTTGGCTGACTGTTGTGTATGTCTGTTAGATCTATTTGTTCTAGAGTGTAGTTTAAGTCTGATGTTTCCTTATTGATTTTCTGTCTGGATGATCTGTCCATTGCAGAAAGTGGGATATTGAAATTCCCTAATATTAATGTATTGCAATCTATCTCTCTCATAAGATCTATTAATATTTGCTTTATATATTTAGGTTCTCTGCTGTTGGGTGCATATATATTACAATTGTTATGTCCTCTTGCTGAACTGACCCCTTTATCATTGAATAATGATCTTTTTTGTCTGTTTTTACAGTTTTTGACTTATAGTCTATTTTACCTGATATAACTACTCCTGCTCTGTGTTGGTTTCCATTTGCATAGAATTTTTTTCATCACTTTGCTTTCATTTTATGTGTGTCCTTACAGGTGAAGTGGGTCTCTCATAAGCAGCATATAGTTAGGTCTTTTTTTTTTTAAATCCAGTTAACCACTCCATGTCTTCTGACTAGAGAGTTTAATCCATTTACATTCAAGATAATTATTGATAGGTAAGGACTTACTACTGCAATTTTGTTGTTTTCTAGTTGTTTTGTAGATCTTTTGTTCCTTTCCTCCTTTCTTGCTATCTTCCTTTGTGGTCAAGTGATTCTCTCTAGTGGTATGGTTTGGTTCTTTGCTTTTTTAGTTTTATTTTTTGTATATACTATAGGTTTTTGCCTTGTGGTTACCATGAGGCTTACAAAAAACATCTGATAGTTATAACTGGTTATTTTATCACATTTTAATTTGTTTTCTATTTTAACCATGACGTAGAGATGGTCCTCAACTTATAATGGTTCAACTTACGATTTTTTGACTTCACAATGGTGTGAAGGTAGTATGTATTCAGCAGAAACCATACTTCAATTTTTTTTTATTTCAAAAGCTTTTCCCAGGGTAGCAATATGTGGTACAATACTTCTTGTGATGCTAGGCAGTGGGAGTGAGCTGCAGGTCCCAGTCAGTTACAGGATTACAAGGGTAAACAACTGATAGCTTTCTACAGACCACCATGCCTGCTAAGCCATCAACAAGTATCAATACCCCAGTGGCTTCTACCAGCTATTCTTGAGACTCATCAGAAGAGAGAGAAATGGATGACCCTGTTAGAGTAGTAGCCCCATAATCCAACAGTTAATTTTAGTTCAAATATTCTTTAGGTTCAGTGTGCTTTCAGCTGTGTGTGTTAATGGTGAGTACCCATACAACCATTTTGTTTTTCATTTTCAGTATAGTATTCAACACATTACATGAGATGAAAATTCAACACTTTATTGTAAAATAAACTTTGTGTTAGATGACTTTTGCCCAACTGTAGGCTAATGTAAGTGTTCTGAGCACATTTAAGGTAGGCTAGGCAATGATATTCAGCAGGTTAGGTGTATTAAATACATTTTCAACTCACAATATTTTTAATTCATGATGGGCTTATTGGGACATGACCCCATCATGAGTCAAGGAGCATCTGTACAGGTAATTATCTTATTTCTATTTTTCTGAGAGGTCTTGATTGCCTTTATTTTTTCTTATCCATAAAAGAAACATATTTAATCTGCACTGTATCCTGAATATCTGCCACTTTCTCATCATTCTATTGTTTAGCTTCATTCTTCTGGAAGTTAATTGATCTCCTCTTCTCAATTGACTTGGCTGCTTTTTAGACTTGCTGCAGTTTATCATCCTGGGATTTCTTGTCATTAGACTTTTAAGAGTTAGTTCCAGAGTTTCTTGTATCCCACATCTTGCTCCTTCTGGTTGTCATTTTTGTTTTGTTGAAGTACAAGATAATTTTCTTGGAAGAGTTACTAGGGAGGTAAACTTTCTGAGTCGTTGCTTATCTGAAAAGTGACTTTATTTTTACCACATACTTTGATTGTTGTGCTTAAAACAAAATTCTAATTTCAAAATCATTTTCCCTCAGAACATTGAAGCCTTTATTTCACCATAGTTTAGTTTCTAATCTTGCCTATAAAGAATCTAATGGACTACTCAATCTGACTCTCATTCTGTTGTAAGCTGACTTATCCTCCGTGATCAACATTCCTGCATTCTTTGCCCTGGAAACATTTAGAATTTTCCCTTTGTCTTTGGAGCACTGACATTTCAAAATGATGTATCTATGATAATTTCGGTTTATCTTAACTGTAAATTGTTGTTTACACCAATTTTAAAAAAACAGTCTCTCTCTTTAACTCTGAAACATGCTATTCTATTATCACATAATTTTCTCTCCCTTGTTTCTCTTTTCTTATTACTGGTATTCTTACTTTCTAGTATTCTTATTACTTGGAGATATAGGACCCTGTATCTTTAGCTTTCTTTTCTACTTGACTTTGAGCACTTCCATTGGGAAATTATGTACCATTACCTTCTAATACTTTCACTGATTTTTTGGTGCTGTAAATATATTTTTAATTTTTAAGAACCCTTCCCTTGTCTTTCATTCCTCCTTTTAAAAAGGAACAGAATCCCATCCATTAGAAAATGGAAAGAATGGAATATATTCCTAATTCTCCTTGTGTCTACTGCATAGACTTTAAGGTGCTGCGTTTTTAAATTTTTGTTTTTAATAATCTCTTATATTCCCTAAATCATTTGTTTCCTTTTAAGTTAGTTATTCTACTGGTTTATTTTAGCCTTTCCTTTCATGCACCAAATTTTCCTCAATCTTGGGTTCCTTGGTTGTCCATTCATATTTCAAACTAAGGCGAAAGGACTGAGTAGAAAATCTGTGAGAGTATTTGGGTGGATTGTGGAAGAGAAAGCTAGCTCTTACGTTGGTGACTTTAAATGCCAGAAGTAAGGCTATCTTTTCTCTGAGAACGAGGCCGCCCACACTATCTTAAGCAGTTTATTCAACACTTTAGAGAAGATGATGCCTGGCTGCTTGCTATTCTGCATGCCTGAAGCATGTAGGGGTGGGGACAAGGATGAAAAGTCAACTCTAACCCTTCTTCATGCCAACCTTCACATTTCACTGACCTCCCCCAATACCACCACCACTTTCAGCCCTTTACTCACTTCTTACTCTGGCCCCCTCTGTAACTGTTGGCCTGGCTGTGGCTACAGCTTCTCTGTTCCCTGGGTAGGCAGGAAGCCAGCTCTTCTACGTATAGTTCAAGTTCACCCACTAACACTCTTCCATTTACTTCACTCATAGCAGAAAATTACTGGACTCTTTTATTAGCTGATGCCCTTTCTTTCACAGTGTTGCCCTCCCTGTTCTGATCTACTCATTTATAATCATTGCAATGGGGTCCCAGAAGGCACAGACATCAACATTTGTGCTTGGTTGGCCATCATGAACCAGAAGTGACGAAGAACATCATTTTGATACTAATCTGACCCTCCATCCCTGGCTTTGATTGGGCTACTTAAATCTAAAAATGTCAGTAAAGTTTCCAAGATGCTTTTCACTAAAGAAAGTCCACATCTGTGCCACTGACAGACTTGCAGGAACGAGAGTTAGGTTCACTGTGGAAAGTACGTCCAGGCTAGCAAGATGCTGGACAGAGTAGATGACTACTTCACTGGGTCAATTCAGAAACAAACAAGCACAGAGGACCCTGAAATTCTTCCCAGGACCCCAAGTCTGGGTAACTTCCATAACCCAAATATGGGTAAGTTTATCAGTCCAGTAAGATTTGACTTTAGAAAGCAGAATAATTCTAGGACTAGAGGCCAATTACCTAGGAGTTACCATAATACCATGCTTTACTCTGTCCCCAGGCCGACCTCTTCTCCCTACTTCCCTGTCAGGAGGGGAGCTAGGTCTGTACTTCCCAGTCAAGGCAGAAGCCATCAGCTTCCTACCCTGCCTGTTCATCTTAACTTCTACTCTTCTTTAGCCTTCTCCACGCCTCAGCCTAAGGCAAGCCCGTCTACTCTGCCCACCTGCTTAGACACCACTTGTCCTCCCCCAGGGCCTGTTCCAGGTATCAATGGCCAGTGGGACTTACAGGCCACTCTCCTGGGGCACTTGTGTTGTGAAAGAAGGTTCATGTTTTAAATTAAAACCTCTTGGCGGCATTCCCCAGAGGGTGTGCTTTGATGTGTAGTGGGCACTGTCGACTGTGGCCCATCCCCTGGCTGATGTGTGTGTAGGCTGCTTATGGCTCACATCTGCATTCTCCTCTAGAGAACCATCCTCAGCTGAAAGGATCCCCTTTCAAAGAGGGTTACACTCCCCTTCCACCCCCCAGTCAGTCAATGGCTGAATGATATGGGGCATAAAAGGGAAGCCCTCTTGCCTCAAGGCGAGGACAACTCTTTGGTGTAATTTTTGTTCCAGAGTCCCCCAGCCAGACTTTATTTGAGACCACAACCATGTTGAGCCCCCTGCCTTTCCTTTACAGGTTTTCCCTAAGAGCACAGCATCATTAAACCAAGTGTTCCCAATTCCCTTTCTCAGGCTCTGCTTCTAGGGAACCCCACTTAGGATGATGGGAGAGAGGCTTTGGGAGATAATGGGATGCCTTGGTAAAAATTTCAGCACTTACATGAACACTTGGATGGATATCTCAAATCCCAAACACTCTGTGGTTCAGTTTACAACTCAAATCTACAAGGCACGGGTCACAATCTGCTAGTTTTCCCCTATACTCAGAGTGGTCTGAAGCACTGTGAAAGGTGGTCCCACAGCTTTGCCCCCATCCTGCCTACGAGGCTGGGTTAGCCCACAGTTTTTCCTGATCTTCCACAGGGTTCTGAATCTGTGGTGATCTTGGGTTTCAAGAAAAGATTTGAAACAGACTTGGGATTGCAGATTCCTTGCATATTTCCTGCACTGCACTCAGTGCTGCACGCCTCAGAGCTGGCCAGCGCTGCTGCACAGAATCAGGCACAGGCTCACTCCTACCTCATACGAGTGGTGCACCCAACATTGCACTAAAGCTTCTCTACACAGCAGCACATCCCAGAATCTGATGAGTGTGGACCACCCACCTGTACTTGCCCCAGTGCTGCTTCCAGGGACTCTTGGGTTGAGCATTCTGTAACTCAACTGCCAATTCAGCAAGCTACTATTCTTGCCTCTTCACCTCACTCATTCTCCCACCAATAAAACATTCATTAAGCACATTGAGCACCTACTATCCACCAATCTAAGCTCTGAAAACAGTTTAAGAACAGGGGCAAGTTCAGGGACCAAGTGGCCAGCCAGTTCATGACCTCGAGGGGATTGTAACTTCTAACAACTTGAGAACTGTCTGAAAGTGTTTAAGTCCCATAGTAGTCACAAGTAACTCCTAAGATCATTTATTTTATCATTTTGCAGATCAGAAAAGGGAGACCCAGAGAGGAGATGTGTCCTGGCTGTGGTCTCCCGAGCAGCCAGGTCCACAGCTCTCTCAACTTTTGGGCCATTATTTCTGCTGTGTGCAGCTGCCACCTTGGGTGCTGGGTATGAGCTTTAAGGTTCTGACCTGATTCTTTTGGGCAATCTTTTGTCCCTTTTTCCAGCGGAGAACTGGTGTCAGAGGTGGCAGTTCCCTCTCCTCCTCTCCAGTCACGTGCTCACCGAGGCTGTAGGCTGCTTCAAACACGATTGGGCTGATGACATCCTGCACCCTCCGCTGAAACAATAAACAAATGCGTGCATTAACTACTAATCCTGGCTGACAGTCATAGAGCGTTTCACAGTTTACAAAGACCTTCCACATGAATTGCCTCATATGATCCTCACCATCACCCTTGTGAGGTAGGGTTTTATGACTTTCATATTTTAAATGAGGTAATTGAGGCCTAGGGCAGCTAGTGTCTTGTCCAAGGTCACTCTGCTGATGGGTGGGGGCCCTCCTTCTCTACCTTGCCTGGTGCTAAATCATCTTCTCTTGAGCATATGGAAGACATTACTTTACTCATCCTCCAAATATTCTTAGAAACCAGTTGGCAAATGGGAGAACATCTGTGCTCACTCTGCTAACCCTTTGCATTCAGTGTTTTGATGATCAAATCTCTTTTGCATTGAGATAAATATGGATTTTGTGTTAAGGCAGGGAATCCAAAGACTGAGTGGCCCAGCGTCATCCCAGAGTTAGACATCAGTGGAGCCAGGGATGAAAGTCTGACTCCTGGCCCTGTGTTCTTTCCTTTAGAATCCAAGAATCTCAAGCCCCAAGGGAACAGTAGATCGACAGTCACGATGGGAAAGGAAGGGAGGCCAGCAAACATGCCCTGAACATATGAGATGCCAGGCACTGTGCTAGGTGTTGCAGGGAGATGAGAAACACACCCACGCCCTGTGAGTGAAGGCTCATTATCCTCCATTATACAGAAAAGGAAAGGGGAAATGCGAGGCTCAGTTCCCCAGGGCGCATGGCTGGTAAAGATTTTCAGTCACATCTGTTCAGCCCTGGAGCTCTTGGCTTTTCTGCACACAGCGTCACCGTCTCCTGGGGACTCTGGCCCCTACAATCTCACAAGTTAGAGTTAGAGGCAGGAGTAAAGCTGGTAGGTGGTCCCACATTCTGTAACAGTGAGCTTGGCGGGGGTGGGTGTGGACTGCTCCAAGGACTTCCAACTGGAGCAGGGCAAGTCTGAGACATGTCAAAGGAAAGTGGCGCAAACAGCCAAGTCCCTGGGGAGAGACAGGAGTGTGGCAGCAGGGAAGAGTGAGAAGAGAAGCTGGGCAGGCAGGCTGAGGCCAACCTCAGGGCCACAAGTGCAGAGCTGAGGACTTCATACTACTCTCTATGTGAAGTTTGGGGGCGTTTGGAGCAGAGTAGCACTGTGTTCAAAGGAGTAGAGGTTCTAAAGACCCCAGAAGGCACATGGGGAGGACTTTGCTCCCACCCCTCCCCGACACCCAGCCCCCTTCCCCAGAGGCAGATGTGCCTGCCAGTTTGGGGGTACTTAGGTATCCATCCAGTCCAAGCATCTGCAGCACATCGTGGCATCTCATGCTGCACTTTGCTTTATTCACTTAGCATATATTCTGGAAACTGTCCATGTCAGGAACATCTCCTTTTTGATGACATACAGCATGTCACTGTATGGATGCCCTTGCTGACCAATGTTTGGGATCAAAGCTACCTGAACCAGCAAACAGGGAGCAGCCCATCCACAAACTGTAGCAGCATTCACCCGGATTGGTCCTATGAACCTTGGTTCCCTAGGAGCGGGGTAAATAAGAGTCTGAAATTAAACAGATTGCGGGGGACACCAAGTTAAACAAAGTTAAAGAGGATTTTATTCTGTTTTGTTTGTTGTTTCTACTTTTACTGCCATTGCCTCCAGGAAGTAAGTGGTGGTAGTCCTAAGTGGATGGGGCCGCAGAAGCTTGTGTTTCTTCAGAGTTCTTCGGGGCTGGAGGGGAGAGGAGGTGAGCAGAGTGCATGCGGAGACACTGGAGGGCAGACTGGAAATCTCCCACAGCAGCCCCGGACAGGAGATGGCCGAGATGAAGTGGAGTGGCAAGGGCCGGGGAGGCAGATACGGCCATGCCTGTGGCTGCTGAGCTGTGGGGCATGGGAGACCAGGCAAAGGGGACAGATGACTCCCGGGGTGGGGGCCTGAGTGACTGGCAGATGATTTTTACTGGTGTTCAGGAAAGCATTCAGCTGGGAACAGATTCAACCATTCAGCATAAATAAAACACAGGGCTTCTCCAAGAGAATGATGGGGGAGCTTTTGGACAAATTATTTCCAGGAAACACATCTTGAACTTCAGATGTCAGGAGCAGACCTTTGATACTCATGTCCTTCTGGGAGCAAAGCACACAACCCTGGGATCCAGATCCTCCCTGCCTGCTGACTGTGCTAACCAGAACTTGAAGACTGCCAGTGGTGTCGAGAGGGATGAATGAATGCAATCTTTATGTATTTAAAAATAAATTCTTCAGTGTTTCCCTAAGGCTGACTATCTTAAGGTTCTGCATTTAAATCCTTAATGATGAAATAAGTCAGTTATGATGTTGTTATTCTAGGGGAGGACGTGAAGATGGGGGTAGGGAAACAGAAGTCATTTACTATTTCCTGGCTACCAAATGTGTTCCAGAGACTGGGCCAAACTCTTCACAGACACTGTCTTTCTTAATCCTTACAATACCTGAGCTGGTAGATTATTGACCTCCACTCCTACTTTTTTTTTTTTTTTTTTTTTGAGACAGAGTCTTGCTCTGTTTCCCAGAAGTGGGTCAATCTTAGCTCACTACAGCCTTGAACTCTTAAGCTCAAGCAATCTTCCTGCCTCAGCCTCCTGAGTAGCTGGGACTACAGTTGGATACTACCATGCCTGGCTGACTTTCATTATTTTATTTCTTTTATTTCTTTTTTTATTTTGTAGAGATGGGGTCTCACTATGTTGCCCAAGGTGGTCTTGAACTCCTGGCCTCAAGTGATTCTTCTGTCTCAGCCTCCCAAAGTGCCGGGATTAAAAGTGTGAGCCACAGTGCCAGCCATTGCCCCCGTTTTATAGACAAGATCACAGAGGTGCAGGAGCTCAAATAAATTGCCGTCCATCCCAAAGCTAGCAAGTGAAACCAGAAGCAAAACTACTTTCCTTGCTGTCCATAAAATACTATTTTAAAACCATCCCAACTACTTTAGGTTCTGACATCATCCTAAAAAATTATTTGTTTACATGACAGCATATAGGGTGAGGGGAAAAATGTTTCACACACAAGGATGAATGTGAATAAGTGACAAATAATTAAGAAATAGGGGCTTGAAGTAAGGGCTGTTTCTAAATGCAGCCATTCAAGCCATGGTGGCTAAGGGGGCAAACCTGAGTCGTGCCATATCTTATTTTGGATGAGTAATGCGTTTGGAGATGTAGGGGTGCGAATGATGCTTCCTGGCAATAGCTGCCATAACCTATTTTAATTAAGAAGTCTGAAAAGCAGCTTCTTATTACATGTACCAGTAGCTCCAGGCAGAAGGGACCCAAACCACACTGAGGCGTGGGTGGAGGCAGAGGAGAGTGTAGCAATTAGAAACAGGCCAACACCCCCAAAGGACAGCCCCTCTTTCCCACACTGGGCCGGTTTTATCTGAGCTGCAAAGGAAAAGTAGCAGCACCATTTAGTGGTTTCCTTTTCATTTTTGGAAGCGCAGCTTTCCTGAGCTCAGCACTGCAATTAAGCAGAGGAACTCCTTAAGATGGAGAAAGAGGCTTACAGCTCTGGCACAGACCATGGTCACTGAAATTTTACTGCTTAAAAAAAAAGAAAAGAAAAGAAAAGAAACCTCTACAAACTGAAAATTCTAAAGCTGAAGCTTCTGGAGTTCTAAAGCATCTAATAAAGTGTCATTCTGCTAAAAATCTATGGGAGTCTCTTGTCTCTGAAAACTGACAGAGCCCCCACAGAGGAGAACACCCAGGCTGGTGGCAGAATTTGCAGCAGCTAAGATTTTATAGGGAACTTAACATATGCTCCATCTGAAATTTATTGGGTGCTTACTTTATGCCAGGCAATGTGCTGGGCCCTAGGGAAACAGACATGAAAGACCTTCAGGGAATAATGAGTCTCAGGGAAAACAGACAAGGGATGACAATGCAGTTCAACACATACCAGGAGGGGAGGCTTTGGGGACCCAAAGATTCAGACTGAGGGCTGGCACGCTTCCCAGAGGAAATGCCCCTGGGTACGGTCGAAAGACAGTAGGACATTAAGGCAGACAGCAGGTGTGAGGCGGGGCTGTTGTAGCTGCGTGGAGAGGGCATGGGCTGTCCAGCGGCATGCATCTGACTCCCAAAGGGGAGAAGTGAAGTTGGTAGGCAGCAATGGGGGAGAGAAGATTCATGCAGAACAAGATCCAGGGGACTTTGCAGGTTATGTGATCTTAAAAGCTAGGGAGAGCTGGGAAGGGGGTAGCATGACACTAGAGGCTGTTATAGAAAAGTCCCTCTTGGCTGGCCATGGTGGCTCATGTCTATAATCCCAGCACCTTAAGAGGCTGAGGCAGGCGGATCACCTGTGTCAGGAGTTTGAGACCAGCCTGGCCAACATGGTGAAACCCCATCTCTACTAAAAATACA
This sequence comes from Chlorocebus sabaeus, assembly GCF_047675955.1. Classification (NCBI taxonomy): domain Eukaryota; kingdom Metazoa; phylum Chordata; class Mammalia; order Primates; family Cercopithecidae; genus Chlorocebus; species Chlorocebus sabaeus. Next base: position 1,906,191 of record NC_132918.1, read on the forward strand.
AAAATTAGCCAGGCATGGTGGCGCACACCTGTAGTCCCAGCTACTCAGGAGGCTGAGGCAGGAGAATTGCTTGAACCCAGGAGGCGGAGGTTGCAGTGAGCCGGGATTGCGCTACTGCACTCCAGCCCCTGGGTGACAGAGCAAGACTCCGTCTCAAAAAAAAAAAAAAAAAAAGAAAAGAAAAGAAAAGAAAAATCCCTCTGACGGGGGCAGCGAGGCCAACAGCAGGAGGCTGTGTTCTAGAAAGGTCCCTGTAGCTGCCACGTGGAAGTGAACTGAGGGGTGCAGGACTGGGGAGAAGCAGTCCAAGGAGGGGCTGCCACACAGGTTTAGTGGAAAGAGAGTAAGGGCCTGCACCAGGACCCAGCAGCAGAGATGGAGAAGAGGGGACCCCATCTGCCCAGCCAAAGGAAGATACACATTTCAATTTGGCAGAAATACCAGAGTGACTTGGCACCCCTAACTGGCCACCTGACCTAGAAGCCTACCTAGTTGCTGCTTGTCTCCAAGAAAAAGAGGGTTTTTTCCTTCCTTAGCTAACCAGCAGCTGCCGGGGTAAATTAAATGAAAACAGGAAGGGTTGGCCCCACTTCAAATTTGTAAATAATGTAGAAAGTCAGCAAATAAGCAGTTAGCATTAAGCTAGATAATCAGTTTGGGGAAAATCTTCTAAGTGTTTTTAAAAGAGGATTCAGTATTTTTTTCTTTTTCATGTTCTTTTTGTCCCTTCCATCCTCCATCCTCTCTTACTATTTCTCTGCATCCAACCCTACTTTCACCTATGATAACCTTGTAGACACACCTAGAAATGAGAAGTCTTCAAAAATGGGATGGCTTTTCCTTTATCTCTATACTCATAACAAATAGGATCACAGTTTTAAAAAATTGTGTTAAAAATGGTAATGATCACCATTCATTACTTGCCTACAGTATGCCAGTCATTGTACAAGGTATATTTTATAATTATAAATATTATTTATAAGCTACTTTAAAATTCTCATCAGCTTGAAGATTCTTTTAAAAGCAAACTGAGGATTTTGCATTTCCAGTAATGATAGAGTAACTTACTGAAACTGTCCTCCCACGGACAACTCGAAAAGCTGGACACACACACACACACACATACACACACACCCCCGTTTAAAATTATCATGGAATTTATGTTTGAAATGCCAAGTTCATTTAAAAAATTAAAAATATATAAAGTTATCAGGGAACCAACTATCAAGACAGCCAGGACTTCAGAGTCTAGGGTCCCGAAGAGAAGGAAAGAATGTGGAGGTAACGCCAACATTTGTGGGCACTTTTCCCTTGAGGTGTTTCCAGATTTGTAAGCAGTGTGGGATGAGAGGCTATGAAACTGAAAGTGAAGCAGTGGCTAAAAGGCTAAGTTCCTGAGTTTCTGAGCTGAATTTCTGGAAGTCTCATGACTCTGTGAAGACAACACTTGAGAGCTCAGGGCTAATAAGGCAACCAGGACTTGAGGGGCCAAAATCCCAAACAGAAGGAAGTATATTGAGGGATGTTTACTGTACACCACATTTATCCTCAAGGCATCTGCCGATTCTACAGCAGCATGGGGCTGTGAGACTAAGAAACCAGGCTGAGGACAGTGGTTAAGGTGCTGAGAAGACAAGATATATTTGACTGGAGATTGAACACAGCAGAAAACATGACCAGCGACCCAGAAGTTGCTTTTTAATCTATAGGATTGTGAATGAAATCACACTTGGCCTCAGTGTATTCTCTCAATAGGAAATATCCAGATCAAAGCATGGAGAGGAAAAAGGAAGGAAAATTCATAAATAAACATAAGAGACAGACATACAGGACATGGTGCAAGGTATAACATATTTGTAATCAGATAATAAATAATATTTATAATTATAAAATATACCTTGTACAATGACTGGCATACTGTAGGCAAGTAATAAATGGTGATCATTACCATTTTTAACACAATTTTTTTTTGACAGAGTTTCACTCTTGCTGCCCAGGCTGGAGTGCAATGGCACAATCTCAGCTCATTGCAACCTCTGTCTCCCAGGTTCAAGTGATTCTCCTGCCCCAGCCTCCTGAGTAGCTTACAGGCACACACTACCACACCCGGCTAATTTTTTGTATTTTTAGTAGAGATGGGGTTTCATCATGTTGGCCAGGCTGATCTCGAACTTCTAACCTCTGGTGATTTAACCACCTTGGCCTCCCAAAATGCTGGGATTACAGACATGAGCCACTGCACCCGGCCTTTAACACAATTTTTAAAATGGCAACTATTATATGAAAATCTATAAAAAGCTCCCTATTATGAAATAAATCCTTATAAACTATACCTGTAGCAAGAACCTATTTCCCAGAGATAAAACTGAAGTCAAGTGTGGTTTCATTTACAATCCTATAGATTAAAAAGTAAACAAGACCAGGCGCGGTGGCTCACACCTGTAATCCCAGCACTTTGGGAGGCCAAGGCGGGCGGATCACGAGGTCAGGAGATTGACACCATCCAGGCTAACATGGTGAAACCCCATCTCTACTCAAAAATACAAAAATATTAGCTGGGCGTGGTGGCAGGCACATGTGGTCCCAGCTGCTTCAGAGGCTGAGGCAGGAGAATGGCGTGAACCTGGGAGGCGGAGCTTGCAGTGAGCCCAGATTGTGCCACTGTACTCCAGCCTGGGTGACACAGCGAGACCCCATCTCCAAACAAACAAACAAACAAGGAAACAAACAAAAATTTAAATTAAAGCCAAAGGAGAAAATTCTAAAATAATTTTAAACAAAACTTTATGACAAGCACAGCTGACTACAACAGTCTTCCAAGACAGAATTTCAACCAGGAAGAGAAGAGACAATGCTTTGACTGTTTGAACTAGTTCAGTTATAAATATTGGCTAGACAGAACTCTAAAAACCAGCTGAATTCAAAGAACTCCAGAAATTCTGTCATGCGAACAGGAAGTAAGTGATGAGAAAATCAGTGTATCTTGTTTCTGAAAATTTCTCAATGAGATTAGAGAGTACATATTAGTTTATAAGCAATTCCACATATAGTAATGGATGTCATCATCAATCTGAAATGTATAACCCTTTGGCAAGCATCAGTGCTCAGGAAGGTCAAGAAAGCATCAATTACTCTTCCATTAACATATCTGCATAAATTATTCATCTATGAAAATCATATAACTCCATTGATGCTTTTTTCTCTTCAAAGGTAAAACAATATGTAGCTGGATATTTGGGGATGGTTTGCTTTTGCATTGGAGAGTCTGTATGTGTGTCGGGGGTGGGGGTGGTAAGTGTGGCTGTAGGAACTGGATCTCAGCTCTGTCTTGAGCTTCCTGTGTCTCCTGGACAATACTGAACGTGCTCTTGTACAAAAGCGTGGAATATAGCAGCAGTGGCCAGGTACTGGCATCCAGGCAGGGCCAGGGTTGGCAGATCTGTGGGTGTGGGTGAACAATGAAAGAGTGCATGGACATTTTGTTGACTCTCTGGAGGAACCTCAATTGGTGTGTTAGTCTGTTCTCATGCTGCTGATAAAGACATACCTGAGACTGGGTAATTTATAAAGTAAAAGAGGTTTAATGGACTCACAGTTCCATCTGGCTGGGGAGGCCTCACAATCATGGTGGAAGGTGAAAGGCACATCTTACATGGTGGCCGACAACAGAGAATGAGAGCCAAGTGAAACCATCAGACCTCATGAGACTTATTCACTACCACAAGAACAGTACGGGGAAAACCACCCCCATGATTCAATTATTTCCCACCGGGTCACTCCCACAGCACATGGGAAATATAAGAGCTACAATTCAAGATGAAACTTGGGTGGGGACACAGCCAAACCATATAATTTGCCTTCTGCCAACACTTGGTTGCTCTATGCCTTATGCCAGGCGCCATGAGGCACAGGGAAGCTGAGAAGAGAAAAATAGGAGGAGTGTGAGCAAAAAACTGTGGTACAGAGAAGAAGGTGCCCTTAGAAGAATGGTGGCAACCCAATGAGGGAAGAATAGCTTCTGACTCAGAGTGGATAGGAGTGCAAGTGTCAAGAATCCTTGGAGAGGGGTCGCCTGGGAGTTCCTCAGGCTGACCGGGCACCTTCTCAGTTGGTAAAGATAATATGGAGGTCTAATAAACACTAGATATCTAAGGAAGAGAGGTATAGGACTAGAAAAAGCAACGACTTTGATATCAGCCAGTCCAAGGTCAGAGGGGGTCCCAGCTCCATTTCTTGGGAACTGTGTAACCTTGGCCACTTTACCTACTCTCTCTGAGTCTGTTTTCTCGGATGTAAAATGGGATGACAGACTCAATCTTGCATGCTTGTTGTGAAGATTGGAGAAATGGATGTTGGGCACCTTGGAGAGCTCCTGGCACTCAAAAAAAGCCAGTTGCCCCTACAACACCACCACCATCACCACCTGAGAAGGGTCTGTGGGGCAAGATCACAGAGTGGGGGTCAGGGAGGGACTATGGACAGGAAAGGAGAGCAGGCTGGAACCAGGTCATGGGGCCTCAGTGCCCTAGCTGCTACAGGCATTGCCTACGCCCACAACTTTCTCAGGGGAACTGCCCTTGGGTGACAGGAGCCATCTCCTCCAGAGAAGCCTACAAGTCATGCCCTGTGACAGGAAGAATCCTAAAATGATGCCAGTGACCCATGCCCCTGTATAATCCCCTCCCTTTGAGGGTGGGAAAGACTGGACATATGATGGTTCTCACTCCTGTGATGTTACATTAAATGGGAAAGGTGAGGGGAGTTTGCAGATATAATTAAAGTTCTGAATCAGCTGAATTGAAGGAATCAGAAAGGATGGCCTGAATTGGCCTGCTCAAGCGACCCCTTTCACAGGGAGGAATAGCTTCTGACCCAGAGTGGGTTGGAGTGCAAGTGTCAAGAATCGTTAGAGAGCGGTGAGCTCAGAGACTGGAAGGTTGAGCTAAGAGACTGGAAGCAGCAGAAAGAGTCTTCGGCTAGTCTTGAAGAAGCAAGTCACCCTGGGCTCCACAGCTGCAGGAGTGAATTCCACCAACAGTCATGCGAGCCCGGAACAAGACCCCAAGCCACATAAAAGACCTGGCTGGCACCTTGAGTACAGCCTTGTGAAACCCTAAGCACGCCATGCTCAGACTCCTAACCCACAGAAACTGTGAGATAATAACTTTATGCTGTCTTAAGCCGCTAAATTTGTAATTCTTGAAGTGGCCTAGAAAACCAATACCTGCCCCATTCCCCCGGCTGGCAGATGCAGCAGGGTAACGGCCCAACCCCCTTGCTGCTGGGTGGGATAAGCTGTGCTCCAGAGCTTCTTCATGGGATCAGGCTGAGGCTAGACTTTTCCTGAGACCATATCCTTACTCAGCATTTTTTTCCTGTCCCTTTCTGTTTTCCTCACTTCTGACAGCACTCCCCCAATAAATCTCTGGCAAAAATCCCCATCTCAGGTTCTGCTTCTGAAATGCAAGACACCGTGTAATAAATTCCATATTTAATTTGTTGGCTTAAAATTCCTAAAGAGGTGAGAAGAGTTGGATATAGTGCTAGGGTCACCCTAGCACTCCAGGGTGATGTGGACCAGGCAGATCCACATCGGTAGTGGAGAGGCATGGGGAGTTACATGTAGACTCTCATTTTGACCTTTACTCACCATTAAGTTCAACTTGGAGTTTTACTTTGTCCTTCTAACATTTATTCTTAAAAAGAACAGTACCAGGTCCCCACAAATAAGTCTTAAGGCTCAGATCAGCCCCAGGCCTCCTCAGTGTTATGTTTTGCCCCCATTTTCAGAGCCACTCACAAAATATCTTTGTCTGATGTGTGTGACGGACTGAGATTTACAAAAGGCAAAGCTCAGAAAGAAATGGGCTGGGATTTGGACTATCCACAGATTAGTAATGAGCTCCTCAACCCTGAATTGCTAATTTATTACTGCACATCACATAAATGGTCAACTTCTTTTGGCTTGTTTTACTACTGTCAACCAAAAGTATATCTTAAACCAGAAGTTCTTAACCTAGAAGAGAATTCAGGGCATATGTGGATTTAGATGGAGGAAAAGAATTTTCCATCTTTATTTTTATTAACCTCTAACTGAAATTTAGCATTTCCTTCCATTATAAAATGTAGGCATCAAACCACAAAAGTATTAGAAAGACCTGTGACTCTACCATCAATAGAAATCTGAGATATTACATACCATATTACAGTTGTAGATACCTTGAAACATTGTTTATGCTTAACAGTACTCAAAATGTCTCTAGATCTTATTCCACGCATTAAGAAAAAGCTGGTGAGACCTGGAGCAAGATGGCCAAATAAGAACAGTTCCAGTCTCCAACTCCCAGCGCGAGCGACACAGAAGACCGGTGATTTCTGCATTTTCAACTGAGGTACGGGGTTCATCTCACTGGGGAGTGCCAGACAATCAGTGCTGGTCAGCTGCTGCAGCCCGACCAGCAAGAGCTGAAGCAGGGCGAGCCATCGCCTCACCTGGGAAGTGCAAGGGGGAAGGGGATCCCTTTTCCTAGCCAGGGGAACTGAGACACACAACACCTGGAAAATCGGGTAACTCCCACCCTAATACTGCACTTTACCAAGGGTCTTAGCAAACGGCACACCAGGAGATTATATCCCACACCTGGCCGGGAGGGTCCCACGCCCGTGGAGCCTCCCTCACTGCTAGCACAGCAGTCTGCTATCTAATGGCAAGGCAGCAGCGAGGCTGGGGGAGGGGCGCCCACCATTGCTGAGGCTTAAGTAGGTAAACAAAGCCACTGGGAAGCTCGAACTGGGTGGAGCCCACAGCAGCTCAAGGAGGCCTGCCTGTCTCCATAGACTCCACCTCTGGGGACAGGGCATAGCTAAACAAAAAGCAGCAGAAACCTCTTCAGATGAAAAAGACCCTGTCTGACAGCTTTGAAGAGAGCAGTGGATCTCCCAACATGGAGGTTGAGATCTGAGAAGGGACAGACTGCCTGCTCAAGTGGGTCCCTGACCCCCAAATAGCCTACCTAGGAGACATCCCCCACTAGGTGCAGACTGACATCCCACACCTCACACGGTGGGGTACACCCCTGAGACAAAGCTTCCAGAGCAAGAATCAGACAGGAACACTTGCTGTTCAGCAATATTCTATATTCTGCAGCCTCTGCTGCTGATACCCAGGCAAACAGGGTCCGGAGTGGACCTCAAGCAATCTCCAACAGACCTACAGCTGAGGGTCCTGACTGTTAGAAAGAAAACTAACAAACAGAAAGGACACCCACACCAAAACCCCATCAGTATATCACCATCATCAAAGACCAAAGGCAGATAAAACCACAAAGATGGGGAAAAAGCAGGGCAGAAAAGCTGGAAATTCAAAAAATCAGAGCGCATCTCCCCCTCCAAAGGAACGCAGCTCATCTCCAGCAATGGATCAAAGTTGGACAGAGAATGACTTTGACAAGTTGAGAGAAGGAGGCTTCAGTCCATCAGACTTCTCAGAGCTAAAGGAGGAATAACGTACCCAGCGCAAAGAAACTAAAAATCTTGAAAAAAGAATGGAAGAATGGATAACTAGAATAATCAATGCAGAGAAGGCCATAAATGAACTGACAGAGATAAAAAACATGACATGAGAAATACGTGACAAATGCATAAGCTTCAGTAACCGACTCGATCAACTGGAAGAAAGTGTATCAGCGATTGAGGATCAAATGAATGAAATGAAGCAAGAAAAGAAGTCTAAAGAAAAAAGAGGAAAAAGAAATGAACAAAGCCTTCAAGAAGTATGGGATTATGTGAAAAGACCAAATCTACGTCTGATTGGGGTGCCAGAAAGTGAGGGGGAAAATGGAAACAAGTTGGAAAACTCTCCAGGATATCATCCAGGAGAACTTCCCCAACCTAGTAAGGCAGGCCAACATTCGAATTCAGGAAATACAGAGAACACCACAAAGATACACCTCGAGAAGAGCAATTCCAAGACACACAATTGTCAGATTCATCAAAGTTGAAATGAAGGAAAAAATGTTAAGGGCAGCCAGAGACAAAGGTTGGGTTACCCAAAAAAGAAAGCCCATCAGACTAACTGCAGATCTCTCCGCAGAAACTCTACAAGCCAGAAAAGAGTGGGGGCCAATATTCAACATTCTTAAAGAAAAGAATTTTAAACCTAGAATTTCATATCCAGCCAAACTAAGTTTCATAAGTGAAGGAGAAATAAAATCCTTTACAGACAAGCAAATGCTTAGAGATTTTGTCACCACCAGGCCTTCCCTACAAGAGATCCTAAAGGAAGCACTAAACATGGAAAGGAACAACCAGTACCAGCCATTGCAAAAACATGCCAAAATGTAAAGACCATCGAGGCTAGGAAGAAACTGCATCAACTAATGAGGAAAATAACCAGCTAATATCACAATGACAGGATCAAGTTCACACATAACAATATTAACCTTAAATGTAAATGGAGTAAATGCTCCAATTAAAAGACACAGACTGGCAAACTGGATAAAGAGTCAAGACCCATCAGTTTGCTGTATTCAGGAGACCTATCTCACATGCAGAGACACACATAGGATCAAAATAAAGAGATGGAGAAAGATCTACCAAGCAAATGGAGAACAAAAAAAAAAAGCAGGGATTGCAATCCTAGTCTCTGATAAAACAGACTTTAAACCATCAAAGATCAAAAGAGACAAAGAAGGGCATTACATAATGGTAAAGGGATGAATTCAACAAGAAGAGCTAACTATCCTAAATATATATGAACCCAATACAGGACCACCCAGATTCATAAAGCAAGTCCTTAGAGACTTACAAAGAGACTTAGACTCCCATACAATAATAATGGGAGACTTCAACACTCCACCATCAACATTAGACAGATCAACGAAACAGAAAGTTAACAAAGATATCCAGGAATTGAACTCAACTCTGCACCAGGCGGACCTAATAGACATCTACGGAACTCTCCACCCCAAATCAACAGAAAATACATTCTTCTCAGCACCACATCGCACTTATTCCAAAATTGACCACATAATTGGAAGTGAGACACTCCTCAGCAAATGTATAAGAACAGAAATTATAACAAACTGTCTCTCAGACCACAGTGCAATCAAACTAGAACTCAGGATTAAGAAACTCAATCACAACTGCTCAACTACATGGAAACTGAACAACCTGCTCCTGAATGACTACTGGGTACATAATGAAATGAAGGCAGAAATAAAGATGTTCCTTGAAACCAATGAGAACAAAGATACAACATACCAGAATCTCTGGGACACATTTAAAGCAGTGTGTAGAGAGAAATTTATAGCACTAAATGCCCATAAGAGAAAGCAGGAAAGATCTAAAATTGACACTCTAATATCACAATTAAAAGAACTAGAGAAGTAAGAGCAAACACATTCAAAAGCTAGCAGAAGACAAGAAATAACTAAGATCAGAACAGAACTGAAGGAGATAGAGACACAAAAAACCCTCCAAAAAAATCAATGAATCCAGGAGCTGGTTTTTTGAAAAGATTAAACAAAATTGATAGACCGCTAGCAAGACTAATAAAGAAGAAAAGAGAGAAGAATCAAATAGACGCATTAAAAAATGATAAAGGGGATATCACTACCGACCCCACAGAAATACAAACTACCATCAGAGAATACTATAAACACCTCTATGCAAATAAACTAGAAAATCTAGAAGAAATGGATAATTTCCTGGACACTTACACTCTCCCAAGACCAAACCAGGAAAAAGTTGAATCCCTGAATAGACCAATAGCAGGCTCTGAAATTGAGGCAATAATTAGTAGCCTGCCAACCAAAAAAAGTCCAGGACCAGACAGATTCACAGCTGAATTCTACGAGAGGTACAAGGAGGAGCTGGTACCATCTCTTCTGAAACTATTCCAATCAATAGAAAAAGAGGGAATCCTCCCTAACTCATTTTATGAGGCCAACATCATCCTGATACCAAAGCCTGGCAGAGACACAACAAAAAAAAGAGAATTTTAGACCAATATCCCTGATGAACATTGATACAAAAATCCTCAATAAAATACTGGCAAACCGAATCCAGCAGTGCATCAAAAAGCTTATCCACCATGATCAAGTGGGCTTCATCCCTGGGATGCAAGGCTGGTTCAACAAATGCAAATCAATAAACATAACCCAGCATATAAACAGAATCAAAGACAAAAACCACATGATTATCTCAATAGATGAAGAAAAGGCCTTTGACAAAATTCAACAGCCCTTCATGCTAAAAACTCTCAATAAATTCGGTATTGATGGAATATATCTCAAAATAATAAGAGCTATTTATGACAAACCCACAGCCAATATCATACTGAATGGGCAAAAACTGGAAGCATTTCCTTTGAAAACTGGCACAAGACAGGGATGCCCTCTCTCACCACTCCTATTCAACACAGTGTTGGAAGTTCCGGCTAGGGCAATCAGGCAAGGGAAAGAAATCAAGGGTATTCAGTTAGGAAAGAAGAAGTCAAATTGTCCCTGTTTGCAGATGACATGATTGTATATTTAGAAAACCCCATCATCTCAGCCCAAAATCTCCTTAAGCTGATAAGCAACTTCAGCAAAGTCTCAGGATAATGTGCAAAAATCACAAGCATTCTTACACACCAGTAACAGACAAACAGAGAGCCAAATCAGGAATGAACTTCCATTCACAATTGCTTCAAAGAGAATAAAATACCTAGGAATCCAACTTACAAGGGATGTAAAGGACCTCTTCAAGGAGAACTACAAACCACTGCTCAGTGAAATAAAAGAGGACACAAACAAATGGAAGAACATACCATGCTCATGGATAGGAAGAATCAATATCGTGAAAGTGGCCATACTGCCCAAGGTTATTTATAGATTCAATGCCATCTCCATCAAGCTACCAATGAGTTTCTTCACAGAATTGGAAAAAACTGCTTTAAAGTTCATATGGAACCAAAAAAGAGCCCGCATTGCCAAGACAATCCTAAGTCAAAAGAACAAAGCTGGAGGCATCACGCTACCTGACTTCAAACTATACTACAAGGCTACAGTAACCAAAACAGCATGGTACTGGTACCAAAACAGAGATATAGACCAATGGAACAGAACAGAGTCCTCAGAAATAATACCACACATCTACAGCCATCTGACCTTTGACAAACCTGAGAAAAACAGGAAATGGGGAAAGGATTCCCTATTTAATAAATGGTGCTGGGAAAATTGGTTAGCCATAAGTAGAAAGCTGAAACTGGATCCTTTCCTTACTCCTTATACGAAAATTAATTCAAGATGGATTAGAGACTTAAATGTTAGACCTAATACCATAAAAATCCTAGAAGAAAACCTAGATAATACCATTCAGGACATAGGCATGGGCAAGGACTTCATGTCTAAAACACCAAAAGCAACGGCAACAAAAGCCAAAATTGACAAATGGGATCTCATTAAACTAAAGAGCTTCTGCACAGCAAAAGAAACTGCCATCAGAGTGAACAGGCAACCTACAGAATGGGAGAAAATTTTTGCAATCTACTCATCTGACAAAGGGCTAATATCCAGAACCTACAAAGAACTCAAACCAATTTACAAGAAAAAAACAAACAACCCCATCAAAAAGTGGGCAAAGGATATGAACAGACATTTCTCAAAAGAAGACATGCATACAGCCAACAGACACATGAAAAAATGCTCATCATCACTGGCCATCAGAGAAATGCAAATCAAAACCACAATGAGATACCATCTCACACCAGTTAGAATGGCAATCATTAAAAAAGTCAGGAAACAACAGGTGCTGGAGAGGATGTGGAGAAATAGGAACACTTTTGCACTGTTGGTCGGATTGTAAACTAGTTCAACCATTGTGGAAAACAGTATGGTGATTCCTCAAGGATCTAGAACTAGAAATACCATATGACCCAGTCATCCCATTACTGGATATATACCCAAAGGATTATAAATCATGCTGCTATAAAGACACATGCACACGTATGTTTATTGCGACATTTTCACAATAGCAAAGACTTGAAATCAACCCAAATGTCCATCAGTGACAGACTGGATTAAGAAAATGTGGCACATATACACCATGGAATACTATGCAGCCATAAAAAGGGATGAGTTTGTGTCCTTTGTAGGGACATGGATGCAGCTGGAAACCATCATTCTCAGCAAACTATCTCAAGAACAGAAAACCAAATACCGCATGTTCTCACTCATAGGTGGGAACTGAACAATGAGACCACTTGGACTCAGGGAGGGGAACATCACACACCGGGGCCTATTATGGGAAGGGGGGAGGGGGGAGGGATGGCATGGGGAGTTATACCTGATGTAAATGACGAGTTGATGGGTGCTGACGAGTTGATGGGTGCAGCACATCAACATGGCAGAAGTATACATATGTAACAAACCTGCATGTTGTGCACATGTACCCTGGAACCTAAAGTATAATAATATAAATAAATAAATAAATAAAATAAAAACTTTATTGCTAAAAAAAACTAAAACACCAAAACCAAAAAAAAAAAAAAAAGAAAAAGCTGATATATTATTATATCATAAAGTGGTCTTTAAAAATTTTGATAACTCCATTTCAGTATAATTGAATTTATTTAATTTATTTGTAATTCTATGTATTTTATTCTATGTATATAAAAGCATGTTCTGAGAAAGGATCCACATGCGCTTCCCAATGGCCAAAGGGGTCCATGCACAGAAAAGGTTAAAAACTTTTGTCTTACTAGTAATGCCTAATGAGAGAGACCATCCTCTGGTTTTTGAAATGCTTCAAAACTGCAGAAAGAAACATTATGTTGTTTCACTCTTCATAGGTTATGTGAACTCCCTGGTCTCAGCAGTTAAAAATATACCATCCATTACATTTTATGACAGGTTCAGGGCCTGGGCTCAAAATCACCCCAGGGCCCCTGGGGTTTTAAGAATTTGGTCCTGGATAGATGTTTCAGCCAGGGCAGAGCAAAGCTGCTTCAGTGCTCAGAGTTATAGGAAAGCATCTGTTCCCCGTGTGAGCCCATAGGAAGGTAAGAGTGCAGAGTGGGCTCTCTGGGCTCCATGTAGTGTTCTCTGCTTTTACAGAAGACTCCTGACCTTCCCAGGGCAGGCCTGCCACTTCATGAGCCCTGAGAGGGTATCCAGAAAGCTGAGAAGCTTCCCCTAACCTTAGTGGTGTGTGAAAATCCTGAACCATGACCAAAATGAAGAGTCAAAACATTGACCCCACAAGATTTCCAAGTTACTCAAACCACAGTGGGCCTGTCTTCTCAGCTTGGGGGCTAACTAAACCAGCACAACTGCCCTGAATGATTTGCAGTTTAGAGAGTGAAGAAAGTAGCTGCTCCCAAACTTGTAATAAAAAAGGTCATCAAAATTCCAGTACTTTCATCAAAACTCGTTCTTTCTTTAATCTGTTCTACTCTCCTTCTTGCCACCCCATTCCTACTGGTTTTAACAAGGTCACTAATGGCCACCATATTGGATCCAAGGGACATTCTCTCTCTGACCTCATCTTTCTTGACTCCCCCAGGAGATGGCTCACTCCTCCTGTCCCCACTGCTCCTTTTCCTTCTAAGATAACATCTAAAGCAATAAATGGCATTTACTGGCTAACATATTTATCTTCAACCCCCAGAATTAGACTGAACTCTTTGGTGCAGAGGCCACTCACACTCATCTCAGCATGTCCAGCCTTTAGCACAGTGCATGGAACAGAAGTGGACATTCATCCAATAGGAAGGTACTGGTGCATTTTGAGACCACCATTCCTAAGAAAGGCAGCTTTATTCAATAGACCAACCCTACACCTACAGTCAATATATATGTATAAACATTTTATTAAATATTTACCTGATGCTTTACGTTTTTTTGCTCTACCTTACTTCCTTTCAGTGTTTACATCTCACATCTAGTAACTGTTTTTCTTTTAAAATCTTCCCTCATTTTTAACCTTAGCTATTTTAAGCATCTTTAAGCTCAAAAGAAATGGTGTCATACCTATCCACAAAACTTTATCAAAACCACTTAATAAATACCACTTATGACATCTCTTACCTAGAGCATTTGGGTTTACTGGATAATGTGAGATCCTGATGCAATAACAGAGACAGACACTGAGCTCCTCTTTGTGGGAAAGGGTGGAAACACTGGCAGATGGATACCTGAGTGAGGTTTTCTTTTGTTCCTTTCAGCATCTGCACTGGTAATATTTGGATTCAGCTAACATAGATTGATCACCAATGTGCATGACTGTGCTACATGCTTTTATAGGTTATCTGGTATAATCTCGACATAGGTATTATTTTTCTCCAAACACTGAACCTCGGGCTCAGACAAACTAAGTCTACACTTGTATCATCTTAGAGTTTGCCAATATGATCCCAGGAGATTGTTTAAGCTGTTAGGAATCATAGCAGAACACTCTGAACCATCATTACCTTTCCAGAGTCTTTGCAAGTAGGAAGTAAAAAGAACAGAAATCATTGATTTTACTTCCCTTTAATTTATCCCTCTTCTAATTTGGTAAGTTTTATTTCCTTTACAACCTCACCATTAGATGGAAACTTTGAACAAATTTAACATAAACTATGAGTTTTAATTAAAGAATTTAGAGAATGAAAAAAAAATCATCTTCCTCTGGGGTAAATACAATATTAAACAGCTCTGCCCTCAAAAATGTAAAATCTAATTTAGGAGACACAACAAGCCATGTCACCCAGCCAGCCTTTCTAGGTCTTTCCCTCTCTTTCCCCAAAACAAGGCTGCTCATTCCCACTTACCCATCTTGCCTTGGACCCCTCATCCCTCCCCGTCCCCCAGACAGAGGTCAAGGTAAATCCCAGCATTTCCTCCCTCATGACATTTTCCCCACATGCCTCTCTGTCACCCAGTAATAACCAGTGTTGGTGCCACTCATGTGGGCATTCATTTCAGACTGTATTTTCCAAAGATGCTTGTAAAGTATCTCTGACTCCACATGCTCTTCTGCAACGTGACCTTGCTAAATCTCCCATCAAAAAGTAGGGTCCAATTCCCTAACCTTGAAGAGAATGCTAGGGATCTCAGGCCCAGCTAAGCCCAGCCTTCTAGGCCATACTGCCAAGGTGCCAGGCATGTGAATGAAGAAGCTTAGACATGGATTCACCAGTCGCCAACTGTTCAAGTCTCTCCCAGCTGAGGTCCTAGGCATCATGGAGCAGAGACCAGCCATCCCCAATGTGCCCTGTTCCGAACTGCTTGCCCACAGTGTCTGTGAGCATGATAAAATTGCTGTTGTTTTACATCAAGTTTGGAGTGGTTTGTTCAGCAGCGCTAGATAAGTAAAAACAATGCATCACAAATTATGGATTGAAGAGTGTCACGGGTGGGGACTGTGTCATTCCTTAATAAATCTTTCACTGTGCTTGTCACAAGAATGTGCACATAGGTGTTAAAAAAGAACTCTACTTCAGTCATTCAACAAACTCTTATTTAGATTGTACTGTGAGCAGGGCAGAGTGTGATAAGGTTTTCAAAGGTAAAGAAGATACTGTCTTGCCTCATGGGGAGCTTATAATTTTTCTTTAGATAAGCCAAGGCCTGTTTGCAAATAGTTCCAATACAAACCTATAGAGACATAAAGTGAGGTAAAAATTCATAGGAAGCAGCAACCCTTCCCTGTTGACGCGTAGAACATTCTGTAGGAGGGCAGGTGTGAGGGGCAGCAGATGAGAGCGGGGTATGTGAGGAGAATGACTGCGTTGAGTACTCCTGATGGAAGAGGCGGACAAGCAGAGAGTGTGGCCTGTCTCACAGGCAGGGAAGACAGAGGACAATGGTGTGATTCTCGTGAAGAATGTGATGTTCAGTGGAAGAAAGGCAAGAGTATGACACCTCTTACTTTGAGAGAGTCACACATTTCGGGGATGTTGACCCATATGTTAGTGCAGCATGACACAGAGGGCAGCCTCTTCCAAACACAAACACCAGCTTCCAGTGCCAGGAATCCGGAGTTCTGGGGTCCATCAGTCCACCTAGTCCCCCACCTCCCTGAGACAGATAACACTAGGATTTAACACCCTCCACTTCAAGGACTACCCTGATCTGAAGTTTCAAAGAAAACCTCAAAGAAACAACAACAAAAATCCTCTAGACGTATAAAACACGCCATAAAAGAGTGGGTCCTGCTTACTATATAAAACAGTATTTATGTCTTCAACTTTATGTCACTGAAAAGTCTAGTAAAAGCCTTTTATTGGAAGAGAGAAGTGTCTCCAAGAATTTTAAACACAGCACGATTTGTACTGAGGACAAATGCATCTAAAATGATTCACAAATGCCCATGTACTGTCTGCCCAAGGACAAACCTGTTTAAAATGATTCACACAGTTTCAACGAACTGTCTGGAGTTCATGAACCAGCATTCTTCATAAGACTACAACCAGGCCGGGCGTGGTGGCTCACGCCTGTAATCCCAGCACTTTGGGAGGCCAAGGCGGGCGACTCATGAGGTCAGGAGATCGAGACCATCCTGGCTAACACAGTGAAACCCCGTCTCTACTAAAAATTAGCCGGGCATGGTGGTGGGCGCCTGTAGTCCCAGCTACTCAGGAGGCTGAGGCAGGAGAATAGTGTGAACCCTGGAGGCGGAGCTTGCAGTGAGCCAAGATTGCACCACTGCACTCCAGCCTGGGCGACAGAGCAAGACTGTATCTCAAAATAATAATAATAATAATAATAATAATAATAATAATAATAATAAACTACAACCAAAGATGATGAAAACAGTTTTGTTTGTTTGTTCTGTAAATCTTAGTCGGTTCAGTCATTTTCCACTAAATCTGTTTGTTTGCGTTGGTATCCCATACACTCACTTTCTGTTAGTAGAAATAGCTGAATTTTATGTTCCTGAAATAGTATTCATGTGTGTTTATGATCTCTTTGATCTTAACGTTTTAAGTAGGTAAAGTATTAACACTTTTTATATTGGAAAGGGAAACATAAATGTTTGAGGTTTTTATAAGTCACTATCTTCCCTAACCAAGGTAAATGTGACCACAGTCTTCAGAAGTATACTCTGGAAATACAGCCATAAAGAGCACACAGATGCCCCCATCCATACCTAGAGTACCTGTTTATGTGCAGACCAGCTCAAACAAGGCAGCGAACAAAGACGTGCCCTGTAGAAAAAGCTCTGGCTGCAGATCAGATACTCACCTGTAACTGAAATCCCTGCTTGGCTTTCCCATGTCTGGCCATTCCCCGCAGGAATGAGAGTAGCTTTGAAGAACGGCCACTAATGGTGAAGACAGAGCTACCCTCAAATTAAAAATGGTTCCTGTTCAATTTGAATTTTTAAGGAAGAACCTTCAGTCCTTCTGCAGGACCACATCTATCAGGTCCCTGCCCCCTGATGTCACTCTGAGGTCTGGGCTGTTTCTGGGCATGATGTTGTTTCTTCAAGGTTCAATAGGCTTTGCACAACTCATTACTGTGAGGGATGGCACCAGACATTCTAACCCCTTTCTTCCCTGTAAAAGTTATATTCTAAATCTACACCATGCAAAAACCAAACTACTGGCCATGAGACGTTATCTTTCAAGTGTCTTTTGCTGTGTAGAATGTTAATTACTCCCTCTTATGCTGAATGCTGGTGCCTTAATCTGAGAGGCAGGATTTGCCCAGACACTGGATTCCAGAAAAGAACAGAATTACATGCCATTCACGATTAACACGCATCCTACCAGGAAGCTTAGGCACACTGTCAATATTTTTTTCCTCATCTGTAGATAGAAAAACAGTTTTTTGTTCTTACACTGTTTCCCTATCTGCCCTTGAGTAATGTTCAACTTTTTCCTCCATGGACAACTGAGTTACCCAATTTCTGACCACAAATCCAAGCATCCTCCTGAGATAGGATGATGGATGACTATTAGCTCCTCCATCACCCAACTGCCACTCATCAAAGGCCTTCCAAAAACACTCATGTTCCTAAGGAAATGGACAAGCACTGAGAGTTCCTTGCTGAACATAAAGGGAGCCACATTAGCCAGGTGTGGTGGCACATGTGTATGGTTCCAGGTACTCAGGAGACTGAGGCACGAGGATTCCTTGAGACCTGGAGTTCGAGGTTACAGTGAACTATGATCACTCTACTGCACTCCTGCTTGGGTGACAGAGTAAAACCCTATCTCTTAAAAAAAAAAAAGAGCCATGAGCCCTGCTATTGTTACGGCCCCTCACACAAGCCAAGACGTGGGCATGCGTCAAGAAACCACTGGCTTTCAAGCATCTGTGCCAGAGGGATGATACTAAACACCAAGAGTAGGAAGTGACAGATACCCTCACTGGGGACTTGCTGTTCTCCACAGCCACAGCTGAGGGCCCAACAAGATCAAACAGAAGAAAGCCCATGCTCGGAGCAGTGGTCATTGAGGGGGCCTGATCCCCTCTGTGGACAGTCTTCTAATGACCCCCGTTCAACATCACCGTAATCTCATACTGAGGACAGCGATGAAATGCTGAGACGGCAAAGGCCATCCCCCATAATTGTCCAACACAAAGTATGCACCACAGCATTCCCTCAAATCCTGGTGATGATTTTCATGGGTGTTAGTGGAGTCTGTGAGCTCATGGATCCACAGGACCCCTGGGGCCCAGAGTTGGGGTTTTCCATGAGAGAAAAACATCCTTCTACAGCTGTGCTGTCCAATACAGCTGTGCTCTTTAAATTTAAATGACTCATAATTCAATAAATTAAAAATCAGTTCTTCTACCCTGATAGCCACATTTCAAGGGCTCAGTAGCCACACAGTGGCTGCTGTATTGAGCAGGGCACACACAGAACGTTTCCACCATTGCAGCTCCGTTCCAGTGAACATATTTCAATTGGTCTCTCTGGGCACCTTGAGGCCCTCTTGGATGACAGGGCAGCAAAACTCAGCATCTGCTGAGATGCTGCAAAGAAAACTGCATTTGAAACAGTGTATTTCCTCATAACATATGAATTCCAAATAACCCATACTATGATGAAAAATAGATTTGCTTTGTTCAAAGCCATATAAGACTTATGAAACTTTCTCCTAACAATGTTGTGGTACAGGGTGCAAGAATACAGCAATCTGCTGGACCAGCGAGCACCACTGACCGGTGCTGAGAGCATGTGGCCTTCTCCCTGCAGGGCGGTTTCGTGGGTCCCCCTCTGGCATTCCTCACACTCACAGCAGGTCACACATGCACACTATATCATACTCATGCACCACCTACAGATGGAGAACAGAGACATGAAGCTTTAAAAAAAGGGTTCAATCATTTCAAGTTATTACCCCTATAAATGCCCACACCATGTGATTTTTAACCAGCCGCCCTCCCTTAGAGAGACATTGATGGCAATAAAGAAACAAAAGCATCTTTTTAGCCTTGGACTGTAATAACATGTTCCTTACATAGGGGCAGCTGAGTCGTTTTCTCAACATTGCAGGAGTCCCCCGCCTTTCAATATGAATCATATTATAGCTCAGATAAGCATATGGCCCAAGTTTATAGAGGACTTTATGAACACGTATTTCTCCTAGAAACCACATGAGAAAATACTTGTCCTCATTTTATGAGGGGTGAACAGTTGAGAGCCAGAGAGATTAGGAAACCTGCCCAAAGTTGCATAGGAATGAAGTAGCAGAGGCAGAATTAGAATTCGCTCCAGCCTGTTAGGAGGAGAGGACATTTCTTGCCCCTCAGACTCTCTGGTTGCTCTCCTGCTCCATTCCTGTCCACTCTCCACACAAGAGCCAGCGTTCTCTTCTTAAGATACAAGTAAAACCACATCCCCCATTGCTGGAAGCCTTCCTGTTGCTCGTCTAATGAAACCTCCCACTGCGCATGGCCCACCAGGCCCCTCAGGAAACTGGTTCTATAGACCTTCCCACTATCTCCTCCCACTCTCCCCGCTCATCCTCCCAACTGTAGTCCTCAGCCTCCCTACTACTCTTGGAACACCATTCCTGCCTCCCCAAACCATGTGCATTTGCTATTCCCTCTGCCTTCAGTGCTTCCCTGACCAACACTTACCAGTACTGACCCCTTCTCAAACATGTCACCCTGGCTATTTCCCTCATAGTACTCATAACAATCGACCCCTAATTATTTACTTATTACACATTCACTTGCTATCATTCCTATTAGATGGTAATTACTACACATTCACTTGCTATCATTCCTATTAGATGGTAATTATTACACGTTCACTTGCTATCATTCCTATTAGATGGTAATTATTACACATTCACTTGCTATCATTCCTATTAAATGGTAATTATTACACGTTCACTTGCTATCATTCCTATTAGATGGTAATTATTACACATTCACTTGCTATCATTCCTATTAGATGGTAATTATTACACATTCACTTGCTATCATTCCTATTAGATGTGTGAAGAGTACTCATGTCTATTTCATTGACTGCTGAATAGCCGGCCCATCAAAAGCCTCAGAAATGAGCAGAATAAGCTAGTGAACTTGATAGACAACTGACATGCCTTTCTTAGGCCTCATCCATGAGCCTTAGAACTTTCATGGAAGGGGAGAGGAAGCCTCTCTGAACATGTGAGAACCTCTGTATGATTTTCCTCAACTTTCTGAAACTATTAATAACTCTCCTTTTAGGGTCTTAAAGGGGTGAGTGAGAAATACTGAACCCTACAAAGGACAGCTGCCAAAAACTATATCCTTTGGGTTCCTGTTTGACAGTGAGTAAAGAAAAGAGAAGGGACATTCAGTAAAGGTGAATCATAATTCAAGACTAAGCACATGATTTCTACACCATTCCCAAAAGCGACACAAGGCCCTCAGTGTGGAAACCCTTCAGTTAAAGATTTGATTCTGTAAGGTTTTCCTAAATGTTTAGCTCATGTGTCTGAACTCACAAGGAACTTGTTTTCTGCTACCCTCCAGTTATACACAATAGCCTACAGATTCCCATGAACTGCTTTTGAAACCCACCCAAAGATGTAGCTTCTAAAATTCACCTGATGAATGGAAGGATCTATCTCTGTAATTGAGTTTGACACAAAGTGTTTTGAAGGGTAGAAAACTAGAAAAACTAGAAAAATGTGTCTGACTAAATGGGAGATTCAACTCATCACTACTTAGTTAGCATCTCTCTAAGCCTCTTACCTACACTCCACTGTCAGTTTCTCCCCATTCCTTCTCCATTTAAAGCTCAGATACTTTCCAACTCCAGATGCCTCAAACAACAAGCTTCTCCCTGTCTCTGCAGAAGGGCGGCGGGTTGTGATGAGGAGCAAGGGTTGGAGGAACCTTGATGATGTCTTACAATAGAACCAGCATCTGATAGAAGTGCTTGCCCATCTGTAACATCTGTCTGCTTCCTGGCTGAAATAGGTAGCCTGCTTTTCAGTTCCATCATAAGACCTAAGGAAGACTTGAGCAGTTAGGACTGGGCTCAGCACACCTCGAGTGGGAATGTAGCTGCTTCTTTCATCCAGCAGTGGGCACCCTCTTTGCCCTTCCCCAGCCCAACAAGACAAAATAATGGCAGCAGGGTATGGAGGAAAGAGCAGGGCTCCAAGTCAGAAACCTTTGGGTGAGGAATTGAACCTTTCTGAGCCTCAGTTCCCTCATCTGGCAAGGGAAGAGATATGTGAAAGGATGTGGATCTCGTGATGATGTCTGGCACACTGCGTGTAGGGAGCTCCATCACTACGTGTTTGGTGAAGCAAGAGCTCTTGCCACATGGCCCTTTGTCTGATTACTTTTTGGTAAGGAGACTTAGAGATGCTCCATTTAAAGCTTAATAGCATGACTCAGTTCTCAGGAAAGATCACACATCCCTTCCCTCTTACGATAAACCGACCGGAGAACCACTTCTGTTGGGTAGGGGAAGCACAGTCATTCCTCGATGTCCATGGGGAACCGGTCCCAGGACCACTCTGACACCAAACCCCAAGAATGCACAAGTCCTTGATATAAAATGGTGTAGAATTTGCATATAACATACATACATCGTCCTATATACTTTCATCTCTAGATTACTTATAATACCGAATACAATGTAAATAATACGTAAATAGTTGCTATACTTTACTGTTTAGGAAATAATGAAAGAAATCTGTATATGTTCAGTACAGATGCAACCATCCATTTTTTTGGAATATTTTCATGCCACAGTTGTTCAAATCCATGAATGCCGAACTCATGAATACAAAGAGCGGACTGTACTGAGTGACCAAACCCTACTCAATAAGGCCTAGACCTTAAAGATACTTCAGTGGCTGAAATATATGATTCTTCATGAAGTAATAAAGGAATTGAAAGGCTAGGGTAGGTTGGAACGTGCTTAGTGACTTTGGCTGTATCCAGATCATTATATCATGGGTCCAGAACAAGACATGCCATCATGGGGGGTGAGTGATCCACAGGGAAATTCTAGATGAGGTGTTCCACCCTCACAGAACATTAGAGGATAGTAGCCAAAATCACAAGCTTTGCATCAGTATAGACCTTTGCCCCAGCTCTGTCAAACAATGGCTGTGTGGTCTTGGACAACTTATTTACCCTTTTTGAACCTCAGTTTCCTCCTTGGCAAAAACCACAGGAATGGTGGCATCCATGATACAGAGTGCTGGTTTTCATTAAATGAGATATGTATACAAAACACCTGATATCAAGCAAGGTCTTGATAATACAAAATGCCATTATTAAAAGAAAAACTGTTATTTATAATGACAGGATGAACCCATTTACTCTGTAACTGACCTCACTTTGAAATGATCAAGAAACGCAAAAAAAAAAAAAAAAAAAAAAAAAAAACTAGAAAAGTGTATCTGATTTAGTAAAAATAAATAAAAAATTCAAATGAATCCTTTAAGTATGATGCTTATTGTGGGTTTCTGGTTGATACACTTTATTAAATTAAGGCAATTTACTTCAATCCCTAAAGTTTGCTGCCTGTATTTTAGCTCTTTGGTATATGTGCCTCTGTTATTACAATACAATGGCCAGGAACCTCACCGTTTCACTCAGTTTTGTATCTCCAATTCATAAAACAGTTACTGCCTTATAAAAAGTCCACAATGAATGTTAGTTGAATAAACTGATGGGATATAAGAACAAACATTTTTGTTTTGTTTTTGAACAATGTTTTGGAGATATTTTCTCATTTTTAGAAAAATAAAGCCATCAGTTTTGATTTTAAGATTCTAATCGCTATGGTTTGAATAGGATTTGTTTGGCCCCAACAACACTCACTTTGAAATCTGATCTCCAGTGTTGGAGGTGGGTCTGATGGGAGGTGCCTGGGCATGGGGGCGGATCCATTGTGAATGGCTTGGTGCCATTTCCTAGGTAGTGAGTCAGTTCTCACCGTGCTCCTACAACAGCTGGTTGTTAAAAAGAGCCTGGCCCCTCCACTCCCCACTTGCTTCCTCTCTCACCATATGATCTCTACACACGATGGCTCCCCTTCTCCTTCCACCATGAGTGGAAGCAGCCTGACGCCCTCACCCAAAGCGGATGCCTGGCATCATGCTTCTTGTACAGCCTGCAGAACTGTGAGCCAAATACACATCTTTTCTTTATAAATTACCCAGCCTCAGGCATTCCTTTATAGCAACACAAATGGATCAAGACACTGACTAAAGGAAAAAATACAAGTTCTGATATGTATGTGAGAATTTCATTAAAGCCATGCTGATGGTGTTCCAGTTTGATTGGTGTCAGAGATCAAGCCTAATACTGCTTATGTTGATGATGAGCAGAAGCCGTGGTGTCTGAAAATTATCAATATTCTTTCTGGAATTCTCAGAAAAATGTCTAAATGTAAGTTGCTTCTGGAGATCATATGAAGCTACCTCAGGAATATGCTGCTTCTGGGGAATTACCAACAGTTCCTGGAGTATTAAACAGTGAATTCAGACATTTATACTTGATCTCCATTTTCCCCTGTTGCCCTCTGGGAATAACACCTGGGGTGACAATGGACTCTCTGATCTCTCGTTAGCTTTATTCCTCCTGACCTCTGTGTTCTTTGTGCCTGAAGGAGCTCTTTTCCCAAGACTTGCTGGCTCTGTTCACCTTGCACCCCTCTGCACCCAGGGAACAGATAAGGTCTGGTTTAAGAGCTGTTCTGTTCAGCAAAGATGTCACGAAGGGAGAAGTAGGAGTCTCCAATGGAAGGTGGAGGCATGACAGAAAGAAAGGAACTATTATTCCCTCTTTTCCATCCAATAAGGCTAGGAGGTATGAGGGAAAGGAGTCTAGAATCTCACAGAGTCGCTGGTGGGTCTTAAAAGGAGTGGGGTGGGGAAGAGAGGGATCCCAAAAGCCCACCATGGGCCCATGGGGAAAATCACACTCCAAGTTTCCCTTCCACAGCCACAAGACTGATGTCCAGGGACACTTCAATGTCTTTGTGACATTTACTGAACTAGCATTTGCATTTTACTATATCCTACTCTTCTCACCCAGTAATTGTAGGCTAAAAGAAGAGGATGGAGTAGACTACGTAGCCTCTCATTCCCCACACATGTGGGAATGTGTATATGTGCATACATGGGGTTGAGGGTTCCTGTCATTGCCTGTGGGGCTCCTAGGAAGGGGTGCATACTGATGGGAGGAGGATGTTGTAGGCAGAAGAGAAAGAGTGCTTTCTGCCCATGGAGCTCCAGAGGAGAAATAATACTGATCCACAGACCACTTTAAGGCTGACTCTGAGCAGTGGTAGATCACAGTAAGTCATGAAGGGAAGGGAGGCATCAGTAAAGGCTTCTTGAGATGGAGGTAACAGTGTCATGTCTCAATGCCGAACCCCTGCAGATGCTGGCCACATCCAGCCAGGCCCCCTGCTCTGCCTGGCTGTTCTCTACCACGGGCCCTGCATTGTGGAGTCCATTCCTTCTCTGGGCCTGCTTGGAAGAATGGAAAAGCAAAGAGTATGTGTGGGGCTAGGGAAGAGTCCATCTTGGCTTGAGTGTAGCACAGGAATAGGCCACAGAGGGAGATTAGGACAGCAGGTTAAACTGAGATCCTTAGGGAAGGGCCTTGACGTCCCACTTAAGAATCGATAACCAGAGGCGATGGGTGGTTCTCAAAGTTTTCTGGACAGGTAATGAAACTGAAATCCTTGAATATGAGAGAAATACCTTAATTCCTTATTCCTCTGAGTCTCTGGCTCCTAGAACAGAGGCTAGTATACAATAAGTGCTTATTTTTTATTGACTAAGTAATTTCTAAAATTATTGTATTTATAATGTTAGGATGTTAAGGAGGTATCGAGGAAGACTCAGTAATGAGAAAGGATGAAATGCCCATCTTCTGTTTACTGAAAGTCTCATTTTATAGCGACTCTTGCAAGGATAAGAGTTCCACTTTCCCACCTAGTCCATTTCCCTTTCCCAAATTTCCAGTGTAAATGACTATGCATTCCTTACTGCTTTACAAATCTCAACTCCTGAGTTCATAATACACCATTACAGAGGTGATGATCTCCCCTACTGCCTCAGGGAAGCGTAAACCTACAGAGACTACATTTTCCAAACTAAAAAAATTAGAATACATAATCAGTTTATGAGAACATGCAAAATATATAAAATGTTGTTTTCTACTGAGAATTTACTATGCATTAGGTATATGTGCATTTACCTCAAAATGATCTCGTGAGATAGATTCTATCAGTGTTTCCATCTTATAGATGAACGTTAAGTAAACAATCATGGCTTGAGAGCCCCATGTGACTCCAAAGCCCATGGGCTCAGTCCATGGCATATGGCCACAATGTTCTACCTGTCCCTACACGTGTGTCATGAAAAGATGATACAGTAGCTCCTCCCATCAACAGGAAGAGGCCATTTTCCCATCCCTTGAACTTACTTTGGCCAAGAGAATGTGTAAGAAATGACATCATGCCACTTCTGAAGCCCATGCCTCAAAAGGCCTTGCCTACTTCCACTCTCACTTGTAGAACCTTCCTAACCATGTAAGCAAGCCCAGGCCAGCCTGCTGGACGATGAGAGGCAGTGGCCCAGTCACACCGTCACCCCAGCCAACTCTAAAACATCTGAGTGTGCCAGCCTCGAGCCAGCCTGCAAGCTGAACTCTAACACATGAGTGACCCCGCCAAAATCAGCCACGCCCCACTGAGATCAGCAGAACCATCCAGCTAACCCAGAGACTTACGCACAATAATAAATGGCTGTTGTGTTACGCTATTAAATTTGAGGGAGGTTTGTTACTCAGCAAATGCTAACTGATACACTATGCCATGCACCTATGTACTTCTGCTGCTCAGGGAAAGAACTGAATCCTTCCTACAAGAATGAGGTTCTTAGCAGCAGCCATTCCTGCTGACTTCTCAGTCTCAATGCAACTCTGCTTCTTACCACATTTGCCTGCATTTTGTGGTATTCTTTATTATAATTCTTGACAAATTCTTTCCAGATGTCTGCATGAAAAGTAACAAAGGAAAGGCATCACCCACTGGGCTTCACTGGTCACTGGTGCAGCCCTCCCCACAATCCCAGGGACCCTTTAAAACACCCATGCCAAAGTGTCCAAGCCTTAGGTTCAAGTGGAGAGATTCCTGGTGGGAAGGTCCCTCAGAGACTTCTGAGCTTCCCCTACCTCAGTTGCTTACTCCTCAGCCCACCATTATGAATCACCTTTGGTTGTGAAAAATAAAGTTTTGTAAGCAGAGGGGGCTTCATACACTTGGGGCCTAAGGGTAGGCCCTCTGCTTGTGAATGAGGGGCAAAACCCCATAGAGCAGCAGTGTATCTCAGGGCTAATACCCCTGGCCAACCAATCTTGACCTCTCTGTCTCTGACCTCATTCTGTGCCAAGATCTTCCTGACCAACCTGACTCTCCCACTGGACTTTGATTAATCACTACTGTATCCCTAGCATCTTAAAGAATACCTTGCACATCACAGGTGCCAAAGAAATGTTTGTGGAATAAAATAAATCTCTCCCTTCCTACAGAATTTTCCATGGCTCCCCAATGCCAGCCAAATACAATTAGAGCTCCCTGGCACCATCCCCTCCCCCAGGACAGAGAGGCTTCTGCCCACCTTTCAGCACACTCACCTCTTCACTCACACAGCCTCTGAGCATGCTCTTCCTTCCACCCAGAATTCCCTTCCCTTCGAGTTCTTTTTCATGTTTTAATAGTCTTTTTTATTTCTACACCTGCGTCATAGGCAGAATTATTTACCCTCTCAGGATGGTATAGTGGGAAGGAGATGTTATTACTGTTATGTAATCCTGACTACCCAGTGAGATAAATTTTCCTAGCCCCATTTTACAGATAAAGACATTAAGCCACAAAGTATAAAATAACTCACTGAAGATCACATGATCAGTGACCGTTGCAAATAGGATTCAAATCTACATCTACCTCTATGCTAGGATGACCTCATCAAGGCCCCAGTTCTGCCTTCTCGTGCTTCTCAGTCTCCATGTGAATATGCCCAGGCTGGCCTGTTGGACAATGAGATATGCATGGAGTGGAGCTGAGTCCCCCCAGCCAAGGCCAGTCTAGATAACCAACAGCCAGCTGACTCCTAGCTATATGAAGTGTTTGCCTTGCCCAAGCCCTGCCCAAATCAGCAGAGCCAGCTAGCCAGGCCACTGCTAATCCCAGGGGCACAAACTATATGCTTTGTATTATATACCACTGAGGTTTTGAGTTTGTTCTGCAGGATTATTATTGTAACACATAACTGAAATAGACTCCAATAACTGAAATAGACTCCAATGCTCACTTTTCTCACTATATAACTTATTTAAGACACATTCATTTGCCAGTCATTTATTGAGTACTTACTACAGATGGTGCACCTCATAGGTCCTAGGTAGGAGAGGGAAGCTAAGTTAGACCCCGATTACTATGTACAATAGAGATGAAGAAACTGTGGGAGTTCTACCTCACTGTCTCCTGCCTTTTCTGCAGCCTGTCCTCTTCTCTTCACCTCCACCATTAGACCACCACAGACTTCTCACCTGGTCTCCCTGCCTCCACATTAATCCTTTCATACCTGTCACCTATCCTGCAGCTTGGATGATCTGCTGAAATGCAACACTGATTGCACCCTCTTGCCTGCCCTTACCCCTTAGATACTGAGGTTGGCCCTTTCTCCCTGGCCTCCTGGATGAAACCTTGAGCAGGTCCCATTATCTCTCAGATCACTCTTAGACCACGAAAAGTCTTCCCATTGGTTTAATCTCCAGAATAATCCCATTCAGTATCAAAATGACCAGTCCTGTGTATTAGTGAAAAACTCCAAATTTCATTTAAAGTTAAACTTTCTTGCCTCTTCCAACTTGGCCCTATTTCAGGCTTTGAAGGTTGCTAGACGGTGGGAAGTGGGAGATGATAAAGCTACAGTGACTTCCTCTCATCCCCTTTCCCAGCAGCTACTTAGGACACCTTTTGAGGGGAGGAGGGGAGGGGAGTAGAAGCCACACCTAGTTGGAACTGGTGTCTTTGGGTGTTGGCTTTTCTCTGGCCATGGCAGATGATTAAAGCCGAGTCTCTCTAGACACTTCTGTGGCTTTGTGGCATTCCACGCTGACCTCTCTCAGCTTGGTGGGTATTCCAGGTTGACTTTTTTTCAGGCACATTGAAGGTTCCCTGGAGCTTCCTGTGCATTGGGACAATCCCCTGCAACTCCCAAGAGGGAACAAGGTCTCCTCTGCTGGCCCCAGAACACTTTTGTTTTGGGTATGGTCCCATCACCCCTCCCTAGGGTCACCTAAGGTATAACCCCTTTTAAATAGCTCCCAGCCAGCTTTCTCCCTGTGATGCACTCACATGTCCTCCTCCAGGGGAGCAGGACATTCTCAGAGCTCCATTAACTCCCCTTTAAGCTGTACATCAACACACATCTGTGTGCTCTCCAAGACTCTGGAAGAAACCAGGCTAGCTCTCAGGAGCTAGACCTGTCTGGTCTCCTCCTTTCTCTGGACTGGAGGAAGCACACCCTTTTCTCTCCTCCAAGGGGCTCAGGTTGGAAAACACCTCCCCAGCCCATCAGCCTTCTCCAAATACGCCTCTCTACAATGTCAAACTTCCTGGGCCTCTCTGATGGCAATCCCTCTGTACCTTTGATGTTGGTAAGGGACGAAGGGTCCAAAACTGAGCTGTAGCCTTTCTCTTTTCAAGTCCTAATAGGTGGTCAAGCATCTTGACTCAGGATTTAGAAAGACTCACCACCTCTTTTGCACTCAGTGGAAACCAACAAGAGGATGTCACATGTGAGTATCTGGTGATACTTTAATAGTAACATGTTTCTTTACGGCAGGTATCACAGCAGGAAGGGGACATTTGTTCACAGGGTGATTTTTAGTGGAACTTTCAGAAGGGTAAGGACCATGTCTGCTTTTCCTCATCACTGTATTCCTAGCACCTTGCACAACGCTGGTCCCAGTGGGTGCTCAGTAAACGCTTGACTGACCTGATGAATCAATGAAGAAACCATTTCCAGCCAGGGCGCAGTGGTTTGCCCTTCCTGCCATGCTGGGACACACGAATGGGGCTTCTAATGGGCTCTTGGGCCTAGGCACAGAGGCAGACAAACACACACAGCTGGCGGTCCTGGTTGAGGGCTGGACTGCCTTCTGCTGCCACACACGGGGCAAAGAGAATGTTCATAAAAACTGGGTAGCAGGAAACTGCCCCAAAGCTTTCTTTGTGCATACATGGCCATCCTGCCTACAAACCCAAACACCACGCCGGGAAAGGAATGGAATGGAAAAGCAGACTTAACAAGTTGTTGGAACATGGAGGAAAAGCCAAGTGAGGTCAAGAGGATCTGAGTCAAACTCCACTGTTACCAGCATTCCCAGTGCCACCTCTAATTACTAAAATAAAGAGATTAAATAGCTGGATTTGTTTTGCAGTGTTTATGCTGTTCTGGCATTTTCTGAATTGTATGTTCTGGATAGGGAGAACAGGTTTCCCAACTCAGAGTCTGTTTGCTTTGAATTTTGGTTGTTTGCTCTGTGTAGCTTTCGGACTCCCATCTGGTCCCTGGCCACCAGAATCCCCTGCCATCTGCACTTCTTCCCCGTGTGGCCTTTTCTTCCTGGGTTTTCTTCTCCCCTAGCCTGGTCCACAGGTTGCCAAGGGTACTGTCTGACCTGGTGGTAGAGCTGGCCATAGGAGAGCTGCTGACACTGCCCAGCTACCTGGGAAGCTGAGGTGGGAGGATTACTTGAGGCTGGGCTGTTGAGGCTGCAGTGAGCGGAGACTACCACTGCACTCCAGCCTGGGTGTCAGAGTGAGATCCTGTCTCAAAAACAAACAAACAAACAAAACAAAACAAAAAACAAGGAAGCAGATCTTTCAGGAGAAGTAACTGGGAAATTCTTGAGGGAGATGACTAGGGAGAACCAGAAATTATCACCACTCTGGTTTCTACTCACTCTTCAACAAGACTTAATTTTTAAAAATTTAGCTGGGTGCAATGGTACATGCCTGTAGTCCCAGCTACTTGGGAGGCTGAGGAAGGAGGACTGCTTGAGCCCAGGAGTTGCAGGCTGTCGTGGGCTGTGATTGTGCCTGTGAATAGTTACTGTCCTCTAGCCTGGGCAACATAGCAAGACCCCATTCCCCAAAATATATATTTAACACCCACCATACGGCACTTATTAAGTGAAGTCTTGTAAGTACTCTTATTAAGTCTTGTTAGCATCTATCAATGTTAACTCATTTAGTCCTCATAAAGACCTTAGGAAGGTACTGTTATCACCATTTACAGATGGGAAACTGAGGGCTGAGCAGTTCAGGGACCTGCCCAAGAGTTCAGATTCAAATCCTAGCCCTGGGGCTCTCAAGTCTGTGCCCTTCACTTCTGTTATGCAGCCTATCAGACACTTCAAGCTTTATTTAGAAGTTAAAAAAAATACAAACTTCCTTAACATTGACCCCTGCCTAAAAAACTCTATCTGCTCCTCACTGTCAAATAGTAGTCCTTATTGTTGAGTCTTCCCCTTATGCTTTACCAGAAGGAAAGGAAGAGGCAGAGCAGCTTGCTGAGAGCAAGGGGAGATGTTAGCTAGAAAGCAGGCCATATCTCCCTCACTCTGCCCTGCTTCCCCCACAGACAGATGTGAGTCCCCTCCCCAGCTCCACTTGCTCCTGGTATAAATGTACATTAATGAAGACTGTCAGTCAGGCAGGAATGACTGACCCCTATCTCAACAACCCCACCTGAAAAGCCTCCCCAGATCCCTGCTCCAATGACTGCTGCTGACCCAGAGCTCAGATGGCCCCTGGGACTCCGATCCCAGGCTTCCTGGCAGCCTTGTCACCCTCGGCCCCATGTGTGGCAGCAGCAGTGTGGGTGAGCCCAGTGGCAAAGTGGCCTGTGGCTGCAGCCCAAAGTGTCACCCTCAGCTGGTTCTCCCTTTCTGGGAAGGAGTAAGAGGCAGCCTGCTTGCCCCTGGTCAGACCCCTGAGTCATGCCAGTTTCCAGCCTTTCTGGGCATCATATCCTAAAGCAAAGAGGCCGAGGCCAAGGAAAGCAGAGGAAGTTGTGCCCACATGAGGACAGCAGGCATCCTTCTCACCTGAGGTGGATGGGCCAGGACACCAATCTGCTGCCTTCCCTCTCCCTGCAGCTCAGAGAGACAATACCCAACACGGAAGAGGGCTCGATGCCTGGGGAGACATCACCAC
Source organism: Chlorocebus sabaeus (assembly GCF_047675955.1). Lineage (NCBI taxonomy): Eukaryota > Metazoa > Chordata > Mammalia > Primates > Cercopithecidae > Chlorocebus > Chlorocebus sabaeus. Next base: position 1,937,877 of record NC_132918.1, read on the forward strand.
TGGACGCCGTGGACTGAAATTGTGTTCTCCAACACCACATTCATATTTGGAAGCCCTAACTCCCATGGTGATGGGCCTTTCAGATATAATTGGGTTTAGAGGAGGTCATAGCCTTCGTGATGGTATATAAGAAGAGACACTAGGGAGCTTTCTCCCTCTCTCTCCCTGCCATGTGACGACACAGAGGGAAGGTGGCCGTCTCTAAGCCTGGAAGAGAGCCCGCACCACACACCAACTGTGCTGGCACCTTGATTGTGGATTTTCAGCCTCCAAAACTGTGAGAAAATTAATTTCTGTTGTGTAACCCACCCAATTTATGGGATAGTCAGCCCTCTGTATCCATGGATTCCACATCCATGGATTCAACCAACTGCAGATCAAAAATATTCAGGAAAAAAAAAATAAATAACAATACAACAAAAAACCCAAAATACAGTATAACAACTATTTACATAGCACTGACATTGTAGTAGGTATTATAAGTAATCTAGAGATAATTTAAAGTATACAGGAGGATATATGTAGGTTATATACAAATACGATGCCATCTTATATCAGGGACTTGAGCATCTGTGAATTTTGTTATCCATTGGGAGTCCTGGAACCAATCTCCCATGCATACTGAGAAACAACTGTATTTTTTTTTATGGCAGTCTGTGCAAAGACGCAGGACTACTGATTATGCTTTTTTCCCCCTGGTTATTCTAACTACTAGCTTTGTACTTGAAAACAGATTGGTCCAATTTCATCAGGTGCTATGGTTTCAGGCTATGGAGTACAGCTACTAAACAGTTTTTCTCCACTATAGCTGAAAGGGGTTGGCAGAAGGGACTCAAGATCATTCACTACCGTTTCTCCTCATTCCTGCATTCACAAAACGTTCTTACAGCAACCACCCGTGCTGGGCACTTGACAGACGAGCCTTCCCTCTCAGCATTGTCCATCTTCCTATCAACTCCATTACCTTCAGAGGCACCATCCACCACCCTGTTCTCCAAACCAGAAACCCGAGGGTGTCCTTGGACTTCTGGCTTCGTTCCCGCACATATACTCAATCCACTCCACTGACTTGACCTCGCCGTCTCCCAAGTACACCCCCTCCTCTCCATCTCCTACCACCGACATGTGGAGTTATCATCAAGGTGGTGCCCAGCCTGGACGCACATTTCCCAGCCTCCTCTGAGGCTGGCTGTGGCCATGTGACTAGTTCCCACCAATGGAAAGTCAGTGGAAGGGATGTGGGTCATTTCTAGGCTGGAGTGTTTAAGGGGTGGGTGTGCCTTCTCCACTGCTTCTTTCTCCTCCTGCCCCCAGGAGGCAGAAATCCTGGAGGTCCTAAGGGATTGCAGCAGCAGCAATGGAAAGCAACTGGAATCCCAGAATCACCACATGGAGGAAGCTATTTCCAACGAGGAACAGCCTTATTTGACTGACCCATGAGCAATGAACAAACATCTAGTAGGTCAAGTCATTGAAAATCGAGGGTTTGTTGCAGCAGTTAGCATTGTGTTAATCCGGGTATACACAGGGTTACTTTTTTCTTAACGGAGGCTAACAAGCATGCTTAAGTAAAAAACTGGTATAAAGGGAGATGTCTCAGTCCATAGAGGGATGAAAGAGACAGGTTGGAGGAATGAAAGGGTTCTCTACCATCTCAGAATATGGGGGCGTGGGGAGGGACGGCAGAGGTTGCACCCCCTCCTCACCCCACCCCTAACCACTCATGACTAAGTTCAGGGCTCCAAAACCCACTCTATATATTTGCCTTCTTTTAAAACCCCAGGCAGACAAATGTCCAGGCCCTCATAACTTAGAAAAACATCCCATCCTTTGTCAAAGTAACTCCATGCAGACCCAGACAAGGCTTCTGAGTAGAAACCGAAGGAGCTCAGGCTGGGAATCAGGGGTAGAAATGTGGCCGTCAAGGCCAGTGCTGCTGGGGATGGGTCGGAATGTAGAGACAGGTTCCACAGACAGCCAAGAAGGAAAGTGACAGAGACATTTCCCTAATCCGGCCAAGGCTCAAGCAGTGAGGCCTAAGCTTTTGGCTAAGGTCCACAGACAGGCTGATAGGAAAGGCCTAGGCTTTGTGTGCAAGGAAGCTCTGGACCCCCGAGGTCTACAGCTGAGGAGGAGGAGACAGCACCAAAGCAGATCTATGAATCCAACCCCCCAAAGAAGTCTTCCTCCTGACTCCATTCTAAATGCTGCCAACTCCTTCTTTATCACTCCAACTCCCCAGCTCCCCAACTCTGGCAGCCACAGAGGCAACTTGAATATACAGCCAGGGGGGCACTCACTCCATTGCAGGAATGGCTAAGGGTGGGGTACACTAGGGTCCCCAGATGCCAATGGGATTTGTTCCATCCCAGGTTACATAACCTCCCTACTGCAGCCAAGGTCTAAACTGAATATGAAAGTGGAAAATGCTCCAGCAAATAAATTCCAGGGACATTAGGCAAATGGTCCTTTTACATAAACAATAGCTTTCATTTTCACACAGACATGATGAAAAGGAGGTGGGGAAAAAAATGAGGAGAAAGGGATCCTTCCCAGATCACAAAGCTTATCCTTAGCAGAGCCCAGCATGGCTGTTTACCCCAAAAGCCGAGAGCCCTGGAGCCCAGGGGCAGGAGGGGCAGCACGGAAGTTTCCTCCAGGCCAGCACTGCCTGGTGGAGGCAGACTCTCCCATGGGCAGGGCCTCCCCTCTGCAGGACAGGGCAGGGCAGAGCAGGACAGCAGAGGCGAGGACTTCCTGCATCTGAGCCACCCTGATAACCCCTGGGGCCGCGCTAAGGACATGGGGTTTCCACTGGCAGAGTTCCACCTGAAACAAAGCTGCAGGGTGCCCTGCACCTACGTAGAGTAGGGGTGGGACAGTGGGCATATCGGCTGGAAGCTCTGACTCAACAGGAAGCCTGCTGACCTAGAGGCCACCCTCATCTCTGTGCCTAGGAGCCAGGGGTGAAGCATGCCTTAACCCTCTTCCATCCCCCACTAGGGCTCACCCACAGAGTGGCAAAGGGGGACGTCTGAACTTTGGCAAAGAACCCAAGACAGCCTTCCAGCTCCAGGCAAGGCCACCCAAGCCAGTGCCAAGGGGCAGGGTGGGTATCTCTTGGAGGGTGTCTGGACCGATGTCTACACCACAGTTATAAGCAGAACAAGGGCTGGTGTGGCCGTAGCTAAATATTTGGGCTTGGCTACATCATGCACAGGAACAATGTGTCTTCGGACTGAGCTGTGAAACCCCATGGGAGAGCCATGACTGGGAATGGGTCAGAGAACAAGAACCCAGCCCTCCTTCCTGTTGGCTCCCTCACGCACACCCTCACACAGCTCTACTCCACCCTGACTCTCCACCCAGCTCTGGAATATCTTCCTCCCATCTTCCTGTCCTCTATCCCACTGCTCAGTGGGATAAAGCCAGCCAGGAGAACAGGGGGCTAGGGTGGCTTGAGGACACCATGAGGCTCCATGGGGAGCAGGGAGAGCCCAGTAGAGTCAAGGCTCATAAAAGGGTGGCCACAACCTGCTGTTTCAGAAATGAAGCAAGCGCCCCCAGGCTTCCCGGGCCCTGAATTCCCACAAGCAATGTAACTCCTTTCTAAGAAGGGGCTCCAGAATACTAAGAATCACATCTTTGGCTGGTAATGCAGCTGGGACTTGAGGGAGTGGACCCAGGGCACACCTCTACCTGTTAGGGGATGGCAGCTGCAGGCAGGGAGGGGTGTGCAACATGGATGGGGGCAGTAAGCCTGGGGCAGGAGGCAAGGAGGACTAACAGTGCAGAGGCAGTCTGCGGGCCCAAAGCCTGGGAGGAGATGCAGGTCATGTCATTTTCCCCCTTGGTACTTTGCAATGAGTAAAAGCCAAGTCCTTTCAATGGTCTACTAGGCCTCTGTCATGTCTCCGACCTCGTCTCTTAATACCCACACCCTCATTCTGCTCTAGACACACTGGCCTCCTGACTGTCCCTGGAACAACAAGCACTCCTGCCTCAGGGCCTTTGCACCGGCTGTTTCCACTGCCTGGAATGCTCTTCTCCCAGATCCCTCCACATGGTTCTCTCCCCTTACCTCCTTCAAGTTCGTAATTAAAAACCTCTTTCATGAGGCCTACCCTGACCACCCTATTTAAAATTACAGCCCACCTTGGGTTGATCAAACTCCTTTCACTTATCCACGTTTTTCCACAGCACTTATCAGCTTTTGTGTTTCTATGCTCTATATTCTATATGTTCTATATCTCCATGTTAATTATGTTTATGGTTTATCTCTGCCTCTACCTTTTAGGATGTCAGCTCCACTATGGCATGGAATTTTGCTTCTTTTGTTCACTGGTGAGTCCCATGCTACCAGAATAGCACTTGCACATGACAGGTGCTCTACGAATATTTGAGTGAGTGAGTGAGTGAATGAACGAATGGCAGCATCTTCTCAGTGGGGTCCAGGACACCTGGTAAACAATAGTAGCAGCTCCAGTCACAGTGGCTGCAATTCACTAATATACCCTTTGGAAAAGCCAAGTGCTGTATGAAGATTTCTACAAACATCTCATCTCTACCTACAGATACCATTTGTACACACAACTCTACCTACAGATACCATTTTATCTCCAGTTTCTAGATGAGGAAGCCAAGGCTCCAGCTGAACAAAAATCACCAAGCTGGTCAGTGGGGCTGCTAAGATATGCACCCCAGCCTGTTTCCAAAGCTACAGCTTTGTATAAACATGTTCTGTAATCCTGTCCCCACAGCAGAGCCCGTGTACATAACTATAGTCATCCACTCAGACCCAGCCTTGGGTCCTCATGCTCCAGAATGCCACCAGGATGATGCTCAGAAAGGCAAAAGCAGGACAGGACACTTGCTGGGGAACCAAGGACCCAGGGCTCCAGCCATCACTGAGATTTACCAGCCATGCTCACTCTCCCTAAAATGACAGAGGTGGGTCATACGGCTTCTGCAGTCCCTTTCATCCTCTAACTTGGCAGAAATGGTATCACCCTGGGTAAGACCCAGGCAAGAGGGGCCCTTACTCTGAATCCCATGCTCAGGAGACCCTCCTCGTTATTTCTTTGCAAGGGGCAATGAGTTTGTGAGGCCAAGGTCAGTCCCCACATCTCCCTCTTTCAGACATGCTCTGTGTGCCCAGGACAACAGAATTCCCCGCCCCAAAAGCCCTGAGTCCTCCTTCAGGGTCTGTGTTGGGCTCTGCTCCAGGGTTCGTCTCCTCCACTGTAAACTGCACCATGAGTGAGTGTACCCCACCTGAGGTCCCAGGGCAGCCTCGGTGGCAGGGGCTGGATGAAGCTTGGATGGGTGTCCACACATGCATGCACAGAAGGCCCATTGCCATGCAGGATGGAGCCAGATGGAAAGAGAAGTTGGGGGTGGGCTGGGGGCTGGCTCTCCCCAAGCCATGCATTTCTACGCTAAACTCTGAGGGGCCTGAGAAATCAAAATTCAACCCAGGCCTTCCAAGTTGTTATAAAGGTATATTTGTCAAGGTAGGATGGAACGGAGTTTACTGAACAGTTACCTTGATTTGTAATCTTTAAATATTTAGATATTCGCTCAGTGGACCTCCATTTGTGCTCCTGCACCATCAAATGACAGGGTGAATCTAGATAGAACTCGAGTTTCTAAGAGGCTGTAAAGAGCAAAGCCAAGAAACAAGAGCTGATCCCTCTCCCTTTTTCACCGATAGCAGGAAGCTATACCAAGGCGAGAAGACAATAAATGAGGGCTGTTCCAGCTCTGACTCTGCCACTGCGTGCCACTCACTCTACATGCTAACGTGGGCCTGGGTCCAGGCAGAAGAGTCCGTTTAACATAAAAGAATGAAATGTTCTGGTTCTAATGTTGCAAGGATGCCTCAAGCCTGCTCCGCCTTGACTGCCTGGTGACCCAGGCAAGTACATTAGCTTCTGTTCTCTCATAAAACGGAGAATATAATTCCTACCTCACAAAACTGCTTTGAAGATTGGAAACTGCTCAGCACATAGTAGGTTCTCAATAAATAATGGTTATTATTATTATTAGACTTTATTTTTACAACCTAGCATATAAATGCAGTACTCAGTACCTTGTAGGAATTGGTAAATGTTGAAATGGATGGGTGAATGGATGGATGGGTGGGTAATGGGTGGGTGGACAAATGGAGAGATAAATGGTGAATGGGTGGGTGGGTTCTTGGTTTGGTTTTTTGAAGATATTACAAACTACTCAGCATTCAGAAATCTTCCCATCTAACAACAATTGACTCAACATTGTCCTTAAAATACCATGGCATAAAATGTCCTTTGTCTTTCAGGAAGAAAAACAATAACAAGAAGTTTGAAATTCATTACTGGAGTTAGGACCTGAACTTTACTGTATTCTTGTAAAGCCTGTGCTGTAAGGTCGAAAGCGAACAGTTGCATGCTCAGTTCTCGAGAATGCATGTTTCAGGGTCTATGGCCCTAAGGTCTTAAATGCCCACCATAGCCTAATCTCTGCCCTGGGACATACAGACTATTTTTAATATAATAATTATTGGTTCAATTATTTGAGGCTCGAATGTTACTAGATGCTATTTTAATGCAGAATGAGAAAATAGATATCACGCTACTTTCCCAGATACACAATGCAATACATGCTAAACCAGGGATACTGAAAAATCAACTTCAACCCAAGGCATCCTCACAAATGAGGGAAACATGCCAACACTAAAACATGTGGGCATCACAGCTCTCATCCCTCCAAGTCCTTGGGCTTGTATTATTCATTCAACAGTTTCACAGATTTTGCAAAAGACAAAAGAAAGGGTGTGGGGATGGAAAGGAAGAGAAGGAGCTAAATGTCACAAACAGCGAGTGTTGGACAACAGAAAAATGGAACAGTCCACGTTCTGAGTGAACTCAGCTTTGCCAGCAAGACATTTCCTCAGTGAGCCTCACAGGCAATAACCAGGTGACCCGTAAGTTAAAATGCAGCCCAGGCTGCCCAGCAACTCTAATTACAATTCAATAACATGATGTTTTCCCCAATACAATAATTAATAAAGTTTGGAATTTTCCCCCCAAAATTCTCAGAGCACAATCACAATGCATTTGATACTGAAGGCTGCAAAGTCATCTGGTATCAGAGTAATTATAAATTTTCTAGGCACGGCTTTCTGCAGAACTGCTGCAGAAACTCTAAATGGCAAATGGCATTCCTAAAGGGAGACTTCATGACCTGTAGGAAAGCAAGGCCAGCATGTCCTTCTTTAGGAGGCAACATCTGTGTTCCTCTCCAGAGAGCAGTTAGTCGGGGCTTCCCCCTGCCTAGAGCCATCTGTCAGAGAAAGTCCTTTGCAGAGCTTTCTAGAAACACCTCTTTCATGATCCAGGCATAGGGCAAAGTTGAAAGAATCTTATCAAGAAGTCATGTAGTGGTTCTCAAAGGGTGGGCTAAAGGCTGTCTGCCAGGAGCTTTCATGTTTATAACATGACGGTTTCTACATCTTTGCTTCTGGTACCAATTAGAACCAATTCTGGTAAAATACTGTTGGCACAGGCAATATTAGACAAAAACAAGCTCAGAAGGAATATATGTAAAACCTCAGCATCCAGTTACAGTATTTCTAAATGTGACATGCTCTTGGTCTGCCACCATCACTATCATCATTCTCATCATGGCTTTCTCCTCAGTCACAGACCGGAACGTGAGAATCATGAACAGAGCCCAGTGCTTCCACATACGACTATATCAATTACTCAGGATACACGTTGAAAACAGATTCCCAGGCCCAACTGGATCTGGATCAGTGGGAATCTGAGTTTTTAACAAAATACCATCTTCACTAGCGAAGCTTGGGAAATACACCATGGTTTTCAAACTCATTCATGAAATTAAAATTTGGGGGCCCCCTTCTTCCTGCTTAGAAAAACCAAATACACTGCTCTATGGAGTCAGGCACATTAGTGTTCACCACTCCTTTGCAAAAAAAGTGAGGCAATTACTACCGTTATGTTTCACCTGTAGTTTCCTTGTGTTGAGACTTCTTTAGCCACAAACAGTCTCCATGTTCCTTTCTTGGAATGTAATACGGCATCAATCACATCTGGGAGATAAAACCCCCATAAGTGCTAGAGAAAATGTAGTGCTTGAAAGAATCCCTCAATAATTGTCCCAACGGGCACGCTAAGAAATCCCAAAGAAGAAAAGTAAAACCTTACTTATTTGAATTTGTTCTGATGAATTTACTCTGCCAGGTTCTTGGGAGAGCGATGGTGGTTGGACAAGCTATGGGGAAAGAGGGAGGGATCCCCAAGCTGACATCCCATGGGCTCTTCAGGCTAGAAGTGACCACTTAGTGATGTAGAGGCCAGAGGAGAGGAAAAACAAGGAGGCCTGATAATCAACCATGCACTTATTGAGCACCTACTGTATCCATGAGGGTGCTGGCCAGGAGCAGATGTTTCCTGCAAACAGGGAGACGAAAAAAAATCACTGAAGGGACTATTTACAACAGTAAGGGGGGTCAGTTTAAAAGAGGCCCCCGTGGCAAAGCAGGGAGCTATTAATGCCCTAGGTCTGAAGGAGCGAAGTAGGGAGTAGTCACTGGAACCCCTAAGTTATTAGAACTAACTACCTGGCAGAAGCTATGGCCTTCTGTAGAGGGCCATGGTCACTATGGCTGGCCACTCTTCCACCCTCTTTTTCCAGTGCTCCCCTCTGACTGAACCCAATTAAAAGGCAGAGGGGAAGGTCAGTCTCCCAAGGGCACAAAGCAGGAGGGATAATGGTGGAGAATGGATCTGGAGAAGGGACATAGAGAATAGCCAACACAGCCACTAAGAGCTAGATACTCTATGCTATATGCTCAACCTTAATGTCTTCAAATAATTACACTGCCTGTGATTGACTGTATTATTATTAATATTATTATTATATTATTTGAGATGGAGTCTCACTCTGTCGCCCAAGCTGGAGTGCAGTGACGCAATCTCGGCTCACTGCAACCTCCATCTCCTGAGTTCAAGCGATGTTCCTACCTCAGCCTCCCAAGTAGCTGGGACTACAGGCGCACGCCACCACGCCCAGCTAATGTTTGTATTTTTAGTAGAGACAGGGTTTCACCACGTTGGCCAGGATGGTCTCGATCTCTTGACCTCATGATCCGCCTGCTTAAGGCTCCCAAAGTGCTGGGATTACAGGCTAGACTGCATTACTTATCAGCTGCCCCTACCCACCACCTGGTATTCCTACCCTTTGTCATTGACTCTAAGGCTCCTCTCACTAGAGGCTAATCTATTTCTACTCCATTTCCCCACTCTACTGATGGACTGGGCCTCATGACTTGCTCTGGCCAACGGAATGAGGGAAGAAGTGATAGTGCCAGTTCTGAGCCTACCCCTTAAGAGGCCTCATATGTTTCTGCATCCCCCTCTTGCATTTTTGCCATCACCATAAGAAGAACCTGCCCCAGTAACCAACTGCTTCTAGAAAAATGAGAGACATGGAGAACAGCTTCCCCAGTCAATGTGCAGACCTGCAGAAGAACTGTCCAGCCATCCCACAGATCCATGAGAACATAAATGCTTCTTGATGTGTGCCATGGAGTTGTGGGGCAGTTTGTTACGTGGCAATAGCTGACTAATACAATCAGTCTACCCAGGGAAATAAGCCATCCCATTCTGTAACAGAAGTTACAGGTTATCTAGATTGAAGGAAAAGCATGAGCACAACTGATAGAATCAAGTCCAACGCGACAATGAAAAGTCAGTAGTGTCCAGAAGGGAAAGAGAACACGTGAAGTACCAAGGCTAAGACATGAAACCTGTCCTGACATGGAAGCCTATTCTCAGTGATTATCAAACCTCTCAGAGGAATGGATGCTTGGTTTGTTTTTTAATTTACACCAGCCTTGTTCCAACAGGATTTAAGGCTGCTTACAATAATGCTCACAACAAAATAAGTGAGAAAAGCAGAGGAGCAAGGAAATGATGGCATGTAAAACCAAGGGATCAACAAATCAAATCCAAGTCCTCCTGCTAGACATGAACTACATAGTTGACTCTGAGCTTCTGCAAAGCTAGTGCAAAGATAGAAATAAGACTGGGGGCATAAGTAAGGTACAGATGAACCAGTAATTTAGAAGAAGGACAGCTATTTTCTGGAACTGAGATCTGACAGACATGTCTTTCATGAGGCCTCGTAAGACATTGGGTTATGTCATGAACAATGTCCTCAACAAAACCCTCAACAGAAAATACATTGAACATGATGATGATGATGATGATGATGATAACAATAATAGCTAATGCTTACAAGGCACTCATCATGCACTTGCATATGTTTTTTAGGTGCTCAACATACAATTTATTTAAACCCTTTCTTATTATCCTCAAAGAAAATATAGTGGCTATTTCTCATCATGACCCACAGGTAAGCTACTCTGGGAGGACAAGGACCTATGCACAGCAGTCTGGGGACACCTCTCCAAAAAAGAAATCTAAACCAAGAATATATCTTAGAGCAACCCAGGAGAATCCAGAAATAAAGATTTGTAAACAAAGTATCCCAGTTTTCCATATTGGCAATTGTATAGGTTAACACTGTGCCAGGCAAGCAAAGCATGACGGTGAGGAAGACTCGGCCTGCGGGCCACTAGTTTTCAAACTCTGGCCTACAAACTAATGGATGGCAATAACTTCACATGCTTCACCATAAACAGAATTCATTTTCACCAAGGTTTCAATAAATATTAAAGGACAGGAGGCTTGAAGGCCTACTGGTTGACAAGTTTTAAGATGGTGACATTCCAATGTTAAGTATAGAGGCTTGAGGACTGCTTAGGCCAGAAGTGGGACAGATATCTTCTTTTGTGGGTTGTGGAACAGGAGTAAGACACTATCCCTGACTAGAAATGGGACAAAGAGGGTCCAAAAATCAGCCAATTGGTCTTGGAGAAGTCACACTGTTATTTCTCCAACTACGGGTTTATTCCTTCAACTTAATGGGATTGTACCTAACCCCCTAAGACCAAATAGTTAGTCTACCCCCACCACTCCTTGGACTAGGAGTCATCAAATATGCCATCAATAAGTAACATCATCACTACCATCTAAAATCCTGCCACCTAGGCAGTCACTACTTACTCTACTGAGAAAAACAAACTCCTTCCTTTTCTTAAGAGGAAATTTGGAATGGGGTTGGAGGTAGGAAGAGTAAGAGTAGAAAACAAGAAATACCATATACATTCAGCCATCTTCCTCCCTTAAAAATCAATCCCTATTTGGAAATGTTTGCTGCCCCTTCTTAAACAAGACAAATGACCTCAGGGCCGGAGAAATAAAATCCCCTGCCCATCTTGACTCAACAGGTTCTCTGACAAGCTAAACACAGCTGCACTTCAACTGCTATTTTTAGATTCTATAAATTCTGGCCTCTCTTTTTCTCTTGAAATATGCTTTAGAGACTTGCCAAAGACTTTTATCTAGGCTCTAACTCCATGACAATAATTTCATGAGTATGACATCACCACTATGGCATTTGTTTGCTGCTATTGTCATTATTAGGAATATACTCATAAAACACGTGGAGGGTTTCTTTCTCCTTGGAGGGGAGGCTGCCTGCCTCTAATTGCCATCATAGTCTGAATTATGGACAAGAAGAGGAGATTTTGCCACCAAACTGATTTCCTTTTTAAAAAGTGGAAGAAAAAGAACCAGAACAGGGGCCACTTGCCTCCAGGACAGTGTTTCTCAAAGTGGTTTAAGACCCAGATTTCCAGGTGAACACCTCCCACCAGATGTATCCAATTTAATTTTGTGGAAGTGGGGTCCTGGCCCCACCTGTAATAGTCATGCCACTATAGCACCCAGCTTTGAGCATGCTGCTCAGTTCCAAAGCACAACCCAAGCCCCACTCTGAGTTCGCTCTCACTTTGTTCTGACAATTAAAGCAGACGGCTGCAGGGAGGGCACCAAAGTCATCTATGGTGTTAACAAGGTAAATATCAAGGGTCCTGACACTTTCGAGACATCGTCTTCCTTTCTGGACCTTGCTCAAAACTGACCAGCTTGATTCTTGAAGCTGCCATCTAAACAGGGTAGATAATTGGAACACAATCTCTTCAAAGCAAGAAATAGAACTGGGTCTGTCTCACTACATTCAGCATCCAACATGGCCCAAGAACACGCATTCCCTCTTTCCTCCAGATAGTCATGAATCCAGCAGCCAGCTAACATCTTGTGCATCCCCATGCACAGTCCTGGGCTACACTGTCAAACAGGCCTCACCAATGATACACTCAAACCCCAACCTAAGATCCATGTTTGAGTGTTCTCCTTCCCTCCCCTTTTCACATCTAAGACTTCAGCTATTTCTGCCGGGCGCGGTGGCTCAAGCCTGTAATCCCAGCACTTTGGGAGGCCGAGACGGGCGGATCACGAGGTCAGGAGATCGAGACCATCCTGGCTAACCCGGTGAAATCCCGTCTCTACTAAAAAATACAAAAAACTAGCCAGGCGAGGTGGTGGGCGCCTGTAGTCCCAGCTACTCGGGAGGCTGAGGCAGAAGAATGGCGTAAACCCGGGAGGCGGAGCTTGCAGTGAGCTGAGATCTGGCCACTGCACTCCAGCCTGGGCGACAGAGTGAGACTCCCTATCAAAAAAAAAAAGAAAAAAAAAAGAAAAAAAAGACTTCAGCTATTTCTACTGTCTTTACCTCCAAAAGTTCTTAAGACTCATTGCTTCCCTCTGTTCCCTCTAGTGACCACACTAGTCCAGCCATCTTGTCCACTGTTCTTGCCTCTTAGCTGGGCTGCTTCCACTCCAACTCCTGTCCTCCATTCACTCTCCACAGGCCCAGACTGATTTTTTGAAAATATCTACAATATCAGGTCATTTCCCTGCTTCCCAGAGCACTGTAAATAAAATACAAACTTCTTGGCTTAGACTATGTAGCCCAGCACACTCTGCTCTTCATCCCTCTCTCTGGGTTTTCCGTCATACATTATTTTGTTCAATCTTCCTAACAATGCTTTGAGTAGGAATTAACCTCGGGTTCCAGGTGAGATTCTAGAGAGTAAAAGAAGTAAAGCAACTCGTCCAGAGTCACAGAGCCAGTAATGGTAGAGTCAGAATTCATACCCATGTCTTTTGGACACCAAAGTCCAAGTTTTTTCTACTCAACCTCTTAGTTCATGTTAATCAAATTCAAAAACAGAAATACGACAGGAAGCCCCTAGGATTCCTTAATATTGTATGTATTTCCAAAGGTCAGACCTGAGTTGATTTAGAATGACCATCCAGGATAAAAAAACAGAAAAGGTAATAAAGAAGAAAAGGAGGGAAGAGGAGAAGAGAAAATGAGGAAGAACAATGGATGCTCTAGCGAACATTTAAAAAAGAATTACAAAACACAGCTCAAACTTCCATCTGCTGTGGGCCAAAGCCCTGTTAAGCTTCCAGTGCCAGAGGGTGGGGCCAACAGTGATTTTTCCCCTCTCCCTAGAAGTTGCAGTCCCTGGTTACATCACCTCTCCCGAGACTTAGTGGACAAAGTGAATCAGCCAGTCACATGGTAAGGCTCACCAAAGACACTTTCTGACTGAGAAGTCCGGCTGTCAGAGTTTCCTTCCCTTCCAGAGTAAAAGGGAAAGCCCCTCCTTCCAGCCATCCACTGATTTTTCTTGTGGTGGAACATAAATTTACATAACTAGATTTTCAGAAGGATTCCCTGTCCTTTTACGAACATGAAGTACTGACACAAGTTTTCTCAGACATCTCCCATCTTTCTACATTGTCAGTTCAAACTTGAAAAAAAGAGTGAAAAGTGGCATTTTTCATAAAGATTTCTCCCCAACAATCTACTGACACTGACTAGTGGTGAAACCCTTCTGTCTTGTTTTCCTAATATCTGGAATCAGGAAGTACATGGTATGTACTTCATATGTACCATACTGCTAATTTTCAGGCTGAGAACTACTTTTCCAATGTTATTGATAACTCTTAGACTCTGTCATTAACAACACATTAAACAGATAGTTATGTAAAATCTCTCTGGGAAGAAGTTAACCTTTTAAAAATGCTTAACAAGAAATCATTTATAACTGCATATTCATGGTGAGGGATATGGGAGGCAAGGGCTGAATCTGAATCAATTGAACAAAGATGGGCTATAACCTCAACATGTGGGCCTCTGGGTTGATACAAAGAGGAGAGGATAAGCTCCTGGCTTCCAAATGGCCTCGAATCTGAGAGGAGGATTAGATATTATAAACAGAATATTTGGCAGAATATATTAAGGTTCACACATGAGGTTCTTCATATACACTAGACCATGGCAGAGACTATATGCCTACCAATATCTATTCTCTACTGTTCCCTTTTAACCAAACTCAATTTTATTCCAATCTACAATATGCCTACCTAAAAGACATTTTCTAGTCTCCCCTGGAGAAGAGGTGGTCAAGAAGATACAAGCAGAAACCATAATATGAGGCTTCCAGGAAAACTCCATAAATAAAGACAAGTTAGCTGGGAGATAATTTTCTTTTGTAATCTTCTCTCTTCCTTCTTTTTCCTAGCTGGAATTTGGATGTGATGGCTGGAGCTCCAACAGTCACACTACGCCATGAGGTAACTTTGAAACTGGAAACCATGTTCTGAGGATGGTGGAACAGAAAGAGAAAAGGATCCTTGATCCTTGATGTCCATGGAGCCACCATACCAATGCTGAATTACTTGTGTAAGAACAATAAACCTCTATTGTATACACTTATTTGAGTTTTCTGCTACATGCAATTTGACTTGGCTTGAAAGAGTGGTGGCACCATGTGACCATCAGGAGAGAAGTCAAGAGAAGGATGGGCTGATGAGAGGGCTTCCCTGGGGCTATGCACACTGCTGGGGAGGCCATTTCCCAGATACCAGAGGACAGGTTCTCAAAATTTCTCTTGGGAAGGATGAGATACTAAATCATGATGGAGGGGACAAGCCTCCTATCCTTAACATGATTTAACTTCCACTAATCAATTACAAACCATCTCATTTGGCTTCTTCCTCCTCTCCCTCTCTGTTTGCTCCCCTTTCTCAGCCCTAGGTGACTGGCACATGACTATACATGGCTAAACCTTACAAGGAATAGGAAGCAAACATCTTAGGACTTTACCTTCTTTCTTCCCTCCCACCACGATGAAGTTTTCCCTGTAGCCCTCTTGGGGACCTGGACACAGAAATGTTAGGGACTTGCCAGGAGTCTGCTGAGATTATGACTTATGGGAGGCAGATTTCTCCCATCATTATTTTGTTTAAGGCCAAAAGGATTCCCAGAAAAATTCCTGATCCCATCTAAATCCAAATCAGAGTGGTGATCCAGGCACAAAAGGAAAATGGTCTCTCTTGCCCAGTTAGTAGATGTAAGTAAGCAAGACTGTTGAAGCCGAGGGACCACTGTGGCATGGCCAAGCCATGGGGAGCAAAAGATGGGTGAAAGGAAGGAACTCCTTAAGAGAGTGGCAAGTCAAGACTGAAGATGGACAGCTGCTGTCTTCCTTGAAAATTCATCCAAAAACTGACTGGCCTTTACTTTTCCCACCAAAAAGCAGGGGTCATTCCATACCCCTCTAGGGACGAAGACCCTTCCAAAGGAGGTAAGTTTTTCTATCCCTTACCCTACACTGGCCCATAAGGCACATAAATCCTTATGAAATTAGCTCATCCAAAACTTTCCAGCAATGAACTAAACTTTAGCAACATCACGCAGTACACTTAAAACTTCCAACATCAAACCTTTCTTTCAACAGAAACACAAGTTTTCAACGAGCAAATGGAACCACAGTAGAGGTCTTCCCCTCATTAAACATTTCTTGTACCTCTCAACTGCAGCCTCCCACCCCCGAAAACAATTCTTTCTGGAACTAAAATTATCAAACTTTTTTTAAGTATCATTTCCTCACTAGAAACCATGTTTGGGCTTGAGATTAAATAACAAGAATTCTTTAAAACTACATTATTTTTAAAAAAGCAAATAATGACCAAGGGAAAAAGAATCTCAGATTTTTCCAATACAACATAAAGATGACAGCACGAGATAATACTGAAGCCCTCCAGGAAGAAAGACCAACACACGAATCATAAAGGGCTCTATTTATACTCCAAGTGACGCTCACAACTAAATAAAAATGTGTTTCTGTTTCCACAAATCTACTTAAATTTCACATGTTCTGCACACTTAACCATCATCACATGGGAAGAAGTCACGGAGTTTCACAGTAGATGTGGAAATGGAAGGTTTTATTAATTGCTCCTCTTGTACCACAACCTAATTAAAAACAGAACAAAAACAGTCCAGGAGAAGTTTCTAATGCATGTAGGGGGGCTGAAGGAAGGCTGGTTATTCCAAAATTAAAGAAGCCACCAGAAAGAACTTAATGTCTCCAGCCATCATCTATGCCACTTCTTTATGCCTTTTAAGGGTATGTTAGAAGTGCACCAGAAGATGACTGGGAAAACCCGTTTGGATGATACACCGGAAGCAGCAATAGCTGGTTCCACTGTTAGTGCTTGGGCTTGGAGATCCATTTGATGTTAGCTATGAAGGTGCCAACACCACTCTCAGCTCAGATGACGTCAAGAGCATCATTTGGGTTTTATGATTGTATTCACTCAATGCCCAGCCAGGATTCCTTTTATACTCAAGAAAACTCAAACAATTAACTGAGGCTCAAGGCATTCCCACCCAAGGAAGAAACTGGAAGTGGGGCAGAAAGGCTGAAGGGTTCAGCCATATATAACTAGCAAACATGGGAATCCCCATTCATCCACAGGGTGGTGTCACGGCTGTACCACAGGAAGCAAATGACTTTTGCGGATGTGGCCCTCATCTTTCTGTTCTTCCCAGCCCCGCTGACCA
Organism: Chlorocebus sabaeus; assembly: GCF_047675955.1. Taxonomy (NCBI): domain Eukaryota; kingdom Metazoa; phylum Chordata; class Mammalia; order Primates; family Cercopithecidae; genus Chlorocebus; species Chlorocebus sabaeus. Next base: position 1,954,770 of record NC_132918.1, read on the forward strand.
CCTGCACCACATCAGAGGAACAGAGCCCAAGGACTGGAGACCCCTAGAATGGGTCCTGAGGGGAAGGGGTCATGGTGTCCTAGCTGCACATGGCTCTGAATGAGCAAGATGACTTGATTCTACCATTTCTGTTTCACTCTTTTTTTTTTTTTTTTTTTTTTTTTTTTGAGATGGAGTCTCGCTCTGTCGCCCAATCTGAAGTGCAGTGGCGTGATCTCGGCTCACTGCAAGCTTCGCCTCCCGGGTTCACGCCATTCTCCTGCCTCAGCCTCCCCAGAAGATGGGACTACAGGCGTCCGCCACCACGCCCGGCTAATTTTTTTTTTGTATTTTTAGTAGACACGGAGTTTCACCGTGTTTGCCAGAATGGTCTCGATCTCTTGACCTCGTGATCTGCCCGTCTCGGCCTCCCAAAATGCTGGGATTACAAGCGTGAGCCACCGCACCCGGCCTCTATTTTCATTTTTTAAAACAAGAATTGTGGTTGGAGGTGGAGTGTGGTGGCTCATGCCTGTAACCCCAGCACTTTGGGAGGCCGAGGTAGGTGGATTACTTGAGTTCGAGACCAGCCTGAGCAACATGGCAAAACCCCTGTCTCTACAAAAAATGCAAAAAATTAGGCAGACATGGTGGTGCGCGCCTATAGTTCCAGGTACTCGGGAGGCTAAGGGAGGATGGCTTGAGCCTGGCAGGCGGAGGCTGCAGTGAGCCGAGATTGCACCACTGCATTCCAGCCTGGGCGATAAGCCAGATCCTGTCTCAAAAACAAATTATGGTCGGGACCTCCATGCTTGGCTGAGGCAGGCATAGCACACCTGTCATGCTCCATGGAGTCTTCCCCCTCACTCTCTTCCCACCTCAACCTCTCCATCAGGACTCTTCTAAGCAAAAAGTGAGCCCAGGGGGCATGTTTCCCGACCACCCACCTCACACTGTTGTAAGTGAAATCCTTCATAACAAAATGAAGATCCCAACATTGACATATAAATTATTCATCAAAAGCCTGGTTTTCTCTTATTAAAGAAAAAAATATATCAAGACTCCTCATTCACAGGAAGTGTATCTGCAGGAAAGTTATGAGTGTTTCTATTAAAAGGCTGCTCCAGGTCAAGGCCAAATTCATCCTTTTCTCCTCTCAGCTCCCCCAGCCCTGTGTACCCAGCTGCGAGAAGGTGCTGGCTCACATCTTGTCATTACCAGCTATGTCCTCCCTGGAGGATGAGGCCCTTGAGGACAAGGATGGTGACCTGTTTACCCCTGTGTCCCTGGAGACCAGCAGCATCCAGGGAAGAATTAAAGCCACCTGAAGCTCCACTGGCTCCAGGCTGCTGGCCAGTGAGCTTTCCCGGGGGTACGGCCGAGCCCTTCATGGCTTCTTCTGAGAATCATCAGTTCCAAAAGCATCCTTTTACTTGACTCCAGGTTTTGTTTCTTGAGACTGATTTTCAGAAAGTCTAAAATTAGCACCCTAAAATTCAATTATGAAAACCTTGACCTATTATCAGGATAATAAATGTTTTGAGTTGTAATGACTTGTTTCCACAGTGCTCAAAGCATTTTGCAGGTAGCCCCATTTTTGGCAAGCAGATACTCCAGGGTGGATGATGCACAGCCACGCAGCCATGCATCTGTAGCCATCCTTTTTCACCCGGGTCACTGTCTCCCTTCGACCAGGATGACCTGGGCATTCAACAAAACAGTCAAAGAGTAAGAACATTGAGTATGGAGTCCCCAGTCAACACAAACTGGGCGTGGGTCCTGTCTCAGAGCTCTCTGCTTATAACACCTTGGGCAGAGCTGCTTTCCTTTTGTAGCCTCAGTTTCTTCGTGGGTGTATAACAGCATACACTTCACAGGGCTGTGGTGAGGACTAGCAGAGACAACTTGGGTAAAGAGGTTAGAATGGTGCCTGAGCAGAGTCAGCACTCAGTAAACACTAGTTGCCATCATTGATGTTATTTTTGTGACTCTCACTACCATTATTTACCCTTAAATAGGAGACAGCAAAGAAAGGCAAAGTTATACAGCATCCTGAACAAAACACTAGTAGGTGAGCGCCTGGTGGAATATGCTGTTAAACGCCCGCTGAAGGTCAACCAGTGATCTAGGACTCCTCCTCCTTGCAGCACTCTGCAGCCCCCAAACCAGCAAATAGGACAATCTAGAAGCTGCTACTGCCAAGCAGGAATGCCCTAGGGTGAGTGGCACCAGCAGCACAGGGCAGAGGTACCTTGGGGTGAGAAGCATCTGTGGTCGTGTAAACTTCCTCACCACCAAGATGCTCACCAACGGACATCATTTTATCATCAAACACTGAAATGCAACTGTGTATAGCTGCTCCCACCCTATTATCCTTGGCTCAAGGGGCCTTCAGCAAAGCTACCTCCAAGGAAATATATTCTGTACACAGATGAAAAAGACCCTTGAAAGCAATTCCAGGGCAGGGTCTTCTGGAAGGTTCTGAGAATGAGTTCCAGCTCCAGAAGTCTGGGTGAAGTTGTTCTGATCCTGCTAGAACCGCAGTCCTGATATAGACCTGCTCTCTCAGTGTGACCTCAGACTTTCACCACCCGGAAGGGCTGAGCACAGCCCCACCCAAAGAAACCCCCCTTCTGCAAAGAAGGAACACAGCTGCAGCGCCTGTGACCTTAAGTGGTTTGCATAGTCAATATCCCCACTCTGACGGGAAATGGCTGTGAAACGGCAAGGAACTTTCCAAAGGCTCAATAAGAAATCAACTGTGGGGCTAAAAGGAGACAACTCAGGAAGTTTAGGAAAAGGTAACCACATCCCAGTGGGAGTTCAACAGCTTTATAGCTTATTGGTTAAAACCATAAGTTTTAATTTCAGATTGGATCTTAATGTAACAATCCTTGGCTGCAAGACCTGCATGAATATAGAATAACAGGAAAGAATAATAGGAAAAAAATCAGCAAAGGTGACTCTTGGGACTGATATTTTATTACACCACACTTGATCCTAACCCAAAGGTCAGAAAGCAATAGGATTTTACTCTCTACTTAACCTGGATTGTCTCCAACCATTATTTAAAGTTGGACGTTCTGAAGATATGAAGCTGATTTAAAAATAAAAGAGGGTTTATTTTGGTGGGGAGTGGCAAATAAAAAGGAAATACACTATTAACAGTCTTAAAAGAAATATCTACCCTATGAAGAATATCAGGACCAAAAATAAACTTCACATAAATGTAAAATAAACTTTTATAACCAATCTTCTCCTGGTGTAGATTTTTTTCTTCCCATCCGACTTAAACATAAGCAAGACAGGACATTGACTGGGATGAACTTTTCCCTTTTTAGATAGTATATGGGACTTTAAAGGCCTCAGCTGAATATAAATAAATCTTTAATGGGTCAAATTTTCAATGGGATGAGAACATAATATGGAGTCCTAGGCTTCCCATGTGAAGTGATTATCCAGAAGAGCCACCAGATTGGTGCTCTGCTCATTCTGCCTAGCTCAGAGATAGATGCAATATTTGTTGGGTGAATGCATGACCCAGCATCCCTTGTCCTTGTCCACTCCCACCACTGTGTCCACACTGACCTAAGCCTCTATTCAGAATCTTCACAGGTGGCTCCCCGTACCTGGTACACATGGCTCATATTCTCTTCTTTCAATGTAAAAATATATTTCCTTCCTTGAAGCTATTGCTAGATCACAGAAGTGCCAGGCACCTTCACCGCACTCTCAGAAATCTCACTAGGAATCAGGTTGCCATGCTCTGACGAAAGCCAAGTCAGCCCAGGCAGAAAGACCACACTGAGAGGCCACATGTAGGTGTTCTGGCTGACAGCCCATCTGAGGTCCCTGTCCCACCCATGCACCTGTGGGACATGTGGGCAAAGACACCCCAGGTGACTCTAGCTCCTGTGGTTGAATCTCCCCTGCTGAGGCCCCGGATGTCATGGAACACTGAGTATTAATAACCCACAGAATCCACGAGCAAAGTAAAATGACTATTTCACAGCCCCAAGTTTTGGAGTCGTTTGTTACTGAGCTAGAGTAACTGGGACATCCACTTTCAATAAACAGAATTATAAATCTGAATGAGAGCCCAAAGTGAAAAGCCAGCCAGGTGTTTAAACACACTGGGAACAAGGTGGTCCCTGAAGCAGCAGATGAAGTTAAAATCCCAGTTCTGAGTGTTATGGTTCTTTCAGAATTTGTCTAGCAGGTTTTCTGGTCTTTACCAGAAAAGTCTCCCCTGCCCCTCCACAAAAAAATCCCAGCTCTGTCATTAACCGCCTGTGGAGCCTGGGCCAGTTACTTCTCTGAAGTCTCCACTGTACAAACTGTAAAATGGGACTAACAGAAGCTAATGAGACCACTGCAGGGATTAAATGGGACAGTTTATGTAAAGTGTGAGGCCAGGTATGTAAGGTATTGTTATTAACATCACATGTGAGATCTTATCAAAGTCATATACATCTTCATTTTACAGACATGATTTATGACTCCATTATGCTTTTCAGGCTTATTGGAAAATTAGAGCAAGAGGTGATGATGAAAGCAGTAACAAGTAAAAAATTAAATGAGGCTTAAAGAATTTTAGAACTATACTGTTTTCCTCCCTCCAGCTGATTTTCTCTAGAATGTACACTACTGTTAGCATCTACAAAACATAACCTTGAGTAGGTAGGAAAACTAAGGATTGTATTCCTTAAAAAGTATATACACAAATATCACACTTTACAGTATGAGACGTCTTTGGATGTCTCAGTCTTACAGTAAGAACTAAAATGTACTGCCTTCTTTCTGTAAGTGACAGGTCCATTTCTAATTGCATGAGCTGTATTATCTTATTTGGTCCTTATAGCAATCCTACTAAACATGTTCTAGTATTATCCTAACTTTATAGGTGAGGAAACTGAAGTGCAGGGAGGTCACATCACTGGCTTAAGATCACACAGTGATGAAGTGACAAAACAAGGATTCCCAATCCAGGCATTCCAAATCCAGGCCATGCTCTTAACCACCCCACAGGAAGGCTTTCCTAAGGTCATTTTCTTGAGGGTAAAATGTGAACTCCCATTCTGTTCATTTCTTATCTTATTGTTGGGAACTTAAAAAGTACTCATAATAATAATCCTGCCACTCAAGCTCCCTCGAAGAAACACAAGGGAAAGGAAGAAAAGACTTTCACCAGAATACAGGAAAAAAACAATGCTTTCTGTTGTCTCTAACACACTTGGTGTGTGAAGGACACATGTCCATCCTCAGAGACCCCTGGGCATGTTTACAGGGCAGGATCCAGGAGGTGGCAGCTCAATGTTAATGGTCCATGTCACATGTCTTGGATTCTGCTGAAACCCCGAGACAAAACTCAACAGGCTACCAAAATAATTTACAAAATCCCCATGATCCTCAGTAGCCCAGAATTCATAGAGCAGACAGTTCAGTTCCCTTCTTTCTTTAACCAAAAATGCAGGGTCATAAGCTGTCTTTTGGAATTTCTGAGACTGAGAGCAAGCAGAAGGGCAGGATGAATAAAGGATGACAGCTCCTCAGATGGTGAGACATGACGGACAAGGACTCCTCCCTTCCATGCTCCCCTGACACCTCCCAGCCCCAAGTATCTCCTTGCCTTCCTAGTGCCTAGGAAAGCAGAAAGCAGATTCCCTCCCCAGGATCCAGACCTCCTTTGTGGTCTAGATTACTATATCTCAGAGTGTGGTGCCAGGACTAGCAGCATCAATATATCCAGAAAGTGCTTAGAAATGCACTCCTAGCCCTAGCCCCAGACCCACTGAATCAGAAACACTGGGGTGAGGCCAAGCAATTTGTGCTTTAGCAAGTCCTCCAGGTGATTCTGATACCTGCAGAAGTTTAAGAACCACTGGTCTCAAATGAAAGCCACAGGCCTGAATGATGGGACCACAAGAGGGCTCTAGTTCATCGTGTCCAGCCCCACTTCCAGCTAATGTCCAGACAGCGTGTCTGGCCACTTGAATCACTTCCCACTCAATACCCACTCAAGAAGGCCCAGCCTTTTTGTCCAGTTGTCTTATCTTAATCATTTCATTTATTAAACATAAACCATGGGCAGCATAGGTGTAGTTTTGTGAGACTCTGAGTTTCCCATAAGCACAGCTCAGATTTTGCACTCTCTCTCTCCATCTCTTGAACAACTAGTGTGTGATATGCTACCTCCAGTAGACCTCCCTGCCCTGAGTTGGACCCTAGCCTGGGAACAACAGCTCTGGGCATGCAGTATTGCTATGCAATCCCTCCTGCCCCGCAAAAGGGCCTCTGCTGAGATGCCTCCCATAAGGGACTATACACTGGGCCTGTTCTTCTCTTCTAAATTACCCCTCCTAAAGTGAAAGTTCCTTCTCAGAAAAAGCGGATCATATGCTTCTGGCCTGATGGGCCTCAGTGTCTTAAGCAATTGGAGAATGGCAGGCTTAATTTATAAAAGGCCCACTGTTCCTGGATATATTTCTACCATGCAATACAAACAGCCTCATGTGAGCCCTGATTTAGAACCCTGAATTTGGGCTTTTTATTTCTGTATGTCCCTCATCAGTAGGTTCTCATAACTTGGATTCTCATCCAGCTCTACTTCTGTACTATTTTTTCTAATGTTTTCTTATCTCTCTACTCCCTGCAGTTATTCTATCCCATTATTTTCCTTCTGCAGTTAAAAAGAAAAAGGATTAAAATAAGAATCTCTGTATTTCTGGAAACTCTCACGTGTCAAAGTTTGCCATAGTGAAAGGTGCAAATGTTCCCAGTGGTCCTTACCCAGGTCAAGTACAGAAGTAGATCCTCCTCCTCTGGGAATCCCACATACTCCTTTATTAGATGAACAATGAAATATTCTCAAGTGAGTCTGATAGATGAGACCAATGGGCAACACACTGGAAAAGGAAGCCACCTGCTAGACAGAGGCAACCCAAATCTATCCACTTCCAGCAATACCTAACCTATCTGTTGTTCAGAATAAACCTATAAGACAACCTGGTCCCCAAACTCCTCTTTGCAATTAACGACTGCATTATTCCCCCACTTCTCTCCCAAAGGGTCCCATCCAGCTGAGATCCAGTTCATGAATCTTTTGGACACTCAATATTTAAGAATAGCAACAACCAGAATAACCCACAGGACTCTAAAGCTGTCCAGCAAAAGCTGCCAACCACTTAAGAGGTGCATCCTACTGGGTTTTTGCTGCATCCATGATAAGTCAGCCAAGGCCAGGGGTGGCCAAACCCAGGGCAGAAATGCCGGGGCTCTGAGGGATCAAGGCAGCTGCTTTGGTGTGTGGCAAAAATCACTGACCAACCCTACCTATTTCAGGGGAGCTGGGCTCTCACAGTTGTGTGATCTTCAAATAGTTTAAAACCTCCCACTAACATTATTCAATGATATGCATTCTCAAAGCAGCTGCAGAAGTACACGTTGCATATCCCTTAATTGAAATGTGAGGGACCGGAAGTCTTTCAGATTTTAGATTTTTTCCGATTTTGAAATATCTCCATAAAATAAAGAGATATTTTGAGGATGGGACTCAAAGCTAAACTTGATATTCATTTATGTTTACACACACCTTCTACACATAGCCTATAAAGGTAATTTTATACAATATTTGAAATAATTTGGGGCATGAAATAAAGTTTTGACTGTGACTCATCACATGAGGTAAGGGGTAGAATTTCCACTTGTGGTGTCATGTCAGCACTCAAAAAGTTTCAGATTTTGGGGCATTTCAGATTTCAGATTTTCAGATTAAGGATGCTCAATCTGTACCAACATTCTGCCAACAGCAAAGTAAGCTGGTGGCCAAGTCTAATTCAGCTTCATGCTCAGCCATTACTTTGCACCCAGAAACCTATAATCTTTCATATCAAGGTTTATCAATATCTCCTTTACATATAAAGGCCATGCCACAGGAACTTTGCATGTGCTATTTCCTATCCCTGGAATGTTCTCTCCTTCCCTCAACTCTAACCCCATGATACGGTTTGGCTGTGTCCCCACCCAAATCTCATCTTGAATTGTAGCTTCCACAATTCTCACTGTCATGGGAGGGACCCAGTGGGAGGTAACTGAATCATGGGGACAGGTCTTTCCCATGCTGTCCTCATGAGAGTGAGTAAGTCTCATGAGATCTAATAGTTTTATAATAAGGAGTTCCCCTGCACAAGTTCTCTCTCTTGCCTGCTGCCATCCATGTAAGATATGCCTTTTGCTTTCTACCATGACTGTGAGGCCTCCCCAGTCACATGGAACTGTGAGACCATTAAACCTCTTTTTCTTTGTAATTTACCCAGTCTCAGTGTCTTCACCAGCAGTGTAAAAATGGACTAATACAATAAATTGGTACCAGGAGTGGGGTATTGCTGTCTTTATCAGCAGTGTGAAAACTGACTAATACAGTAAACTGGTATCAGGAGTGGGGTATTACTATAAAGATATCTGAAAATGTGGAAGCAACTTTGAAATTGGGTAACAGGCAGAGGTTGGAACAGTTTGGAGGGCTCAGAAGATGACAGGAAAACGTGAGAAAGTTTGGAACTTCCTAGAGACTTGTTGAACAGTTTTGACCAAAATGCTGATAATGATATGGACAATGAAATCTAGGCTGAGGTGGTCTCAGAGGGAGATGAGGAATTTGTTGGGAACTGAGTAAAGGTAATTCTTGCTGTTTTAGCAAAGAGACTGGAGGCACTTTGCCCCTGTCCTAGAGATTTGTGGAACTTTAAACTTGAGGGAGATTACTTAGGGTATCTGGTGGAAGAAATTTCTAAGCAGTAAAGCATTCAAGAGGTGACTTGGGTGCTGTTAAATTCATTCAGTTTTAAAAGAAAAACATAATATTAAAGTTTGGAAAAGTTGTGGCCTGACAATGCAATAGAAAAGAAAACCCCATTTTCTGAGGAGAAATTCAAGCTGGCTGCAAAAATTTGCATAAGTACTGAGGAACCAAATGTTAATCGCCATAACAATGGGGAAAATGTCTCCAGGGGATGTCAGAGGTCTTCATGACAGGCCTCTTCATCACAGGCCCAGAGGCCCAGGAGGAAAAAATGGTTTCATGGGCCAGGCCCAGGGTCCCCCTGCTCTGGGCAGCCTAGGGACTTGATGCCCTGTGTCCCAGCCACTCCAGTCATGGCCAAAAGGGGCCAAGGTACAGCTTGGGCTGTTGCTTCAGAGAGTACAAGCCCCAAGCCTTGGCAGCTTGCATAAAATCAATAATTAAGATTTGGGAACCTCTGCCTAGATTTCAGAGGATGCATGGAAATGCCTGGATGCCCAGGCAGAAATTTGCTGCAGGGGTGGGGCCCTCACAGGGGCCCTCATGGAGAACCTCTGCAAGGACAGCATGGAAGGGAAATCTGGGGTCAGAACCTCCATACAGAATCCTTGCTGGGGCACTGCTTAGTGGAGCTGTGAGAAGATGGCCCCCGTCCTCCAGACCCTAGAATGGTAGATCCACCAACAGCTTGCGCTGTGAACCTGGAAAAGCCACAGACACTCAATGCCAGCCAGTGAAAGCAGCCAGGTGGGGTGCTATACCCTGCAAAGCCACAGGGGCAGAGCTGCCCAAGTCCATGGGAGCCTATCTTTTGCATCAGCATGACCCAGATGCGAGACATGAAGTAAAACAAGATCATTTTGGACCTGTAAGATTTGACTTCCCCGCTGGGTTCTGGACTTGCATGGGGCATTTAGTCCTTAGTTTTAACCAATTTTTCCCATTTGGAATGGATGTATTTACCTAATGCCTGTACCCCCATTGTATCTGGGAAGTAGCTAACTTGCTTTTAATTTTAAAGGCTCATAGGTGGAAGGGACTTGCCTTATCCTATATGAGACTTTAGACTGTGGACTTTTGAGTTAATGCTGAAATGAGTTAAGACTTTGGGGGACTGTTGGAAAGGTATGATTGGTTTTGGAATGTGAGGAGATGATATTTGGAAGGGGCTGGGGTGGAATGATATGGTTTGGCTGTGTCCCCACCCAAATCTGATCTTGAATTGTAGCTGCCACAATTCTCACTGTCATGGGACGCACCCAATGGGAGGTAGTTGAATCATGGAGATTGGTCTTTCCCATGCTGTTCTCATGATAGTGAGTAAGCCTCATGAGATCTGATGGTTTTACAAAAAGAGTTCCCCTGCACAAGTTATCTCTCTTTGCCTGCCGCCATCCATGTAAGACATGCCTTTCGGTTTCTGCTATGATTGCGAAGCTTCCCCAGTCATGTGGAACTGTGAGTTCGTTAAACCTCTTGTTCTTTATAATTCACCCAATCTCGGGTATGTCTTTATCAGCAGTGTGAAAACAGACTATACATCCCAAATCTTCATTAATCTAGCGGACTCCAGCCCCTTTTCTGTGGCCCAGCTCCTCTCTCAAACTAATGAGAGCAGAGCCCAGTAAGGCGAGCATTTTGGCAACTACATCAAAATGGAATGTCACATGACTCATAGTGTAATCAATGTCAGCCACAAACTCTAACAAAACAATTGATAGAATCACAGGATTTTTAAGGAATAAGACACTCAGGGAACACATGGTCCAAGTTCCCTCTCAGTGCTGTGGACTGGGATTCCGTGGCTCTTGCTTAAATCTCTCTGGTGACAAGAAACTATTTCATGAGACAGTCAATTCCAAAGAACAAGATGATCAGCCACAAGCCACAGGCGATGACCACATGAAATCGGTCCAGTTTAGATCTTTCTCCTCTGTAGCCAAGTTCTGCTGAAGACTGCAGCACACTCACCATAGGAGCCCCAGCACTTATCCCACCTGGCTTTGCCAAAGTGGGGCTAAGGGTAGTTGACAAATAGATTCCTAGTTTTGAGCTGAGCACTCTTTTAAATGAATGTATAGTATTAAACCAATAACAGTTTCCTACTTTTGATAATGTACTATATATATGTACAATCACAAGATGTAGGGGCATTGGCTGCATAGCATATATGGCAATTATCTTTCTGTATCTTTGACCTCCGCAGCCTTGTCTTCTTACCCATTGCTTGTCTTAAGAACACAGAGTGAGCAGTTATTTGCCTGCCCCCTAACACCACCCCAGCCCAGGACAACACTATAGGAGGCATGTGTGCCTGCATTTGCCAACCTAGCTTTTAACCAGAAGCCAAGGTAACACTCCAGGTTCCCTAAAAAAATAGGCAAGGGTTAAGTAATGGACCCACAAGAAGCTCAAGTATGTGCTAAGCACCCGCTGGGGCATTTCAGATAAATGATCTCCATTAATCCTCATTGCAATCCCATGCTGCCTCCAATTTACAGAAGAGGAAACTGGGAACCTGATGTAAGAGATGTGCTTCACGTCACCAGGCTGGCCATGCAGAGGTGGAAGTCATACTCCAGTTGGGTCCTCCCTCACTACCAGAGAGCCACAGGCCCTCAGTTCGGCAGTTACAGGACTTCAGAAGCCCAAGATCAGGCTGACTTTGTTCAAACCCTTTAACCTCACCTATGCTTTGAATTCCAACTTCCATTTCTACTCCTCTCCTGAGGGCTGGTGTTTCAGAATGTCTGTTAATCCCATGGGCTTCTTTTAGCCCCTTTCTCCAGGTAGGGATGGTTGTGGCTGCAGTGGTAGATGAGCCTGGCTGGGAGTTCTGCTCTGAGCTCCAAGGGGTAAGCCCCAGGGCCCAGCCCAGCATGATGTTTGCAAGCACAGGCATTCAACAGGTGCCTGTTGAATTAAAGGGGCAAGTATATCCATCTTGATGATGCGTCACAATTTTTAAAAATACACCCACGTATGCAGTGGCTGCTTCCTCTGGTCACGGATTAGTAATAATTTAATGACAAGGGAGGAAGAGAAAGGATCACATTTTCTTCCATTAAGACCAGCAATCAATCAAGGCTGTTAAAAAACCAGCTAAATTTAGCATGAGATATGGGCTTTCAGAAAGTCTTCCATAGTGTAGGAGGCCACTAAAAATATAACAAAACAATTAAGTCACCACAGGATTAATGGAAGTCTATAAATGGTGAGGACCCCAGAGATCAGAACTAGGGCTTGCCATATCTTGAAACATATCGATGAGAAGGACCTAGAGAAAAATCTCTAGATATGAAACATCACTAAGTTCTTCCATTATTAAAATGTGAAGCTAAAGAAGAATTTCTACATGAGTAGAGAGAAAAGGCATATGAAGGCATAAAGCCAAATTATTCACAGAAAACTAATCTATATCATAGCACCATTTCCTAAACATCAGGAGAAAAAAAGTGTTCTGTGGTCATGTACATTTGGGAAATGCCAAACAGTGCATCCTCCTTGTGTGCCTGGGCTTCTAAAGCTCCACGAAATCCTGCAACAAAAAGCCTGCGTTAAATGAAATTACGTTCCAAAAGGAATTTGAACTCAGAATTTTGTTTTGTTTTTTGACATAAAAGTCGTTACTATCCTTTGAAAAAATGCTTTGGCAAATGGTGGTGTGAAGAACAATATTCTTTATGTTGTCAAGTGATTTAAACAGGGATCTGGGTCTCACCAAGTAAGGACTGTCCCATAAAAATGATCAGCTGGAGCATTGCCGCTGCCACACAGGATGACAAAAACACCAGGGACTGAAAAAAAAAAAAAGGTATGAGAAACCAAGCCACACCCAGTGCCTGCTGCCTACCAGCCCGGACTTCAGATGGGTGTGATGGAGTAACAGGGCAGCACCCAGGACCAACCCAACATCTGAGGGGACATAAATGGCTGTAACATTGACCCAGCAAAGCCACAGCTGGAATCTGTACTCCAGAATTGAAAGTTAGGTACCCCAAGATGCTCACTGCAGCATGGTAGTGACAGGAGAAAATCAGAAAGAATTTAAACATTCCACAACTGGGGATGAGTAGAAAAAGTGCTAGTGCATCCAGAATGGGGAAGTGGAATTCTCCACCCACGGACGCCTTTGCTTAGAGTTAAGCAAAGTGTGGGCTGAGTGCCAGATGAACCAAATCTCCTGAGGAGGGCTGGTTAAAAATGCACTGCTTCAGTCCAAGATTTCATTAGGACAATCCCAAATTTAGGAGGTTGAGGGGAGTTGCTGGCTGCTCCCTCTGAAGCCAAATTTAAAATGTAGATAGGCAATCTCATGTGACCAACTGTTTCCAGCTGACTATCGGGTTATATGATCTGACAGATATTAGTCTACTCATGACAACCATCAAATCGAATTGTTTTTCACAACTGTTTGAAACTATCCTGGACAATACACAAAATTAACTCAAAATGGATCACTAATCTAAACGTAAAAAGATAACATTGTAAACTTCTAGTAGAATATCTTGAGCATATGTTCATTTTGGAAATACTCCAGCTTCTCCAACATTCAGTGAACATTTATTGGGCAATTAGTCAATGTCAATTACTCTGTGTGGTGCTGGGGATATGGAGACAAATGAGACAGTTCCTGATGCCAAGCATCTTAAAACATTTTGGAGTTCTTTATGGCTTTATCATTAATAAAATTATCCCAAACCTCTTTGAATTCATGTATATTTCTTGCCAGACTACCTTGGTTGTAACCTAAGTTTCTGGACTGTTTGGCTCATTAATTAAACAAGTAAGGATACATCTGCCACATGGTAACATTTCTCTAACACAGCTGATGGAAAGAAGGGTATCATGCCCGGGGAAGTATAGGATGAAAGAAGAACAAATGTCAGATTCAGGAGAGCTACGGAATAAACATCACTTTTAAATCCAGACCAATATATAACTGCCAAAGTGGCAGAAGAATCTAGCCAGCTATCGCTCCAAGAGGCAGGATTATACTGACCAATTTGAGGAAACTGGCTACCAGGAAGGACTGAAAACAACCACTGAACTTCCATGCCACCACTGTTGCTGAAGAGGAGCAAAATAAGGGTTTGAATTTCTTCTTCTTTATTTTTCCTGATGTTTTGGGGCAGCGGGGGAGGGGGCATGGTTAGAAAAGTGTCTAAAAGGTCAACTAAAGAGGAATAAAGGCATAAAATCAAAGAATATGGATAATTCAATAATGGAATAAGTTCCAAAATGACATAGAAACCCAAAGGAACTCAAAGTGCTGAGTCTGGAGGAAGTAGGCAGTGGGGATGCGGGACAGACAGACAGACGTCTATAGGTGCTCAGGGGCAGAAATAGGAGGGGAGCGTGTGATTACACGGAGGTAGACTCTGGCACAGCATAAGAAAGGGTTTTCAGGTTGCTGATGCCATCCAACGCTGGATGGGCTGCCAGACACGGCAGAGTCCACCCACAACCAGAAGGCCAGAGCTAAGGGATGCCTGTCATGGCCCCCAGTGCTCCATTTGTGGCTCTCTGCTCTGAGAATAGGAGGAGACCCTCCAGCAGAACAGCTGTAGGCAGAGAAGCTGAAGGATGGCCAGTGTTGCATTTCCCAGGCATTCTATACAGGTGGGGAGCATTATTTGTGGCACACAGGAAATTCTTATTCCCTGACTTCAACACAGGAAGCACCGTAGTGCTTGCTTACTTCATCCACCTCTGCACCCTCCAAAGCCCTGAGAATAATAACAGGGCTGACAGATGAGTCCCTGGAAGGCTTGTACTCGTGCCTGTGGGTGAACTGTGGGCCATCTCTCCAGGCATGACTCCAGTAATTCTTACAGTGTCATAAAAAGCCACCTGGAAAGTTTGATCAGCACAAGGTCACCAGAAAACTGTACTAAAACACTAGCTGAAAGCAATGATGCTGACCATGTCAGCAGCTAGATGGCAACCCCTGTGATCCCACCAGGCTTTCTGAAATGCTGGAGAGATTTTGCAGGCTGCCATCACCATGCTAACGGAGCTTGGGCTCTAGAAACCCCAGTTTAGGAAAGTCAGAACCATGCTTCTTAACTTTTCTAAGTATGAAAGCAACCTTTATAATACCAAAATATTTACCAGAACCTCAGGTGATAAAAGGTATACTTTTACTTATTAGTTGATTCAGGAACTGCATATGTTTTATGAATTCACTCAGGCCTCCTTATGACAATCCCAAGGTCTCCCAAGAGATTAGGAGGTTTGACACTAGACCTGCACTGTCTGATATGGTCACCACTACCCACATGCGCCTAATGAGAACATAAAATGGGACTAATATTCACATCAGATTTCAAAGCCCTAGTACAGAAAAGAAGGCAAATATTTCATTAACATTTTATTGATTTTGTGTTGAAATAATAACATTTTGGCTATATTAGACTAAACAATATACATTCTTATGGGCTGAACTGTGTTCCCCCAAAATTCCTGTGTTAAAGTCCTAATTCCCAGTACCTCAGAATGGGGCTGTTATTTGGAGACTGGGCCTTTTAAAGGGGTTGATTAAATTAAAATGAGGCTCTCAGGGTGTGCCCTAATCCAATCTGACTGGAGCCCTTAGGACAGGAGGAAATGTGGACACACAGAAACCCCAGAGATTTGGTTACGGAGGAAAGACCATGTGGGGACACGGGAAAAGGCAGTCGTCTACAAGCCAAGAAGAGAGGCCTCAGGAGAAACCAAACCTGTGGACACCTGATCCTGGACTTCCAACTTCCAGAACTGTGGGCAAATACATTTCTGTTCATATAAACCACAAGTCTGTAGTCTTCATTACAGCAGCTCTAGCAAACCGATATATGTTACTGAAATTAGTTTTACCTGTTTAACTTTTTCAATGTGGCTACTAGAAAAAAAAAATGCTCATCATCACTGGTCATCAGAGAAATGCAAATCAAAACCACAATGAGATACCATCTCATGCTAGTTAGAATGGCAATCATTAAAAAGTCAGGAAACAACAGATGCTGGAGAGGATATGGAGAAATAGGAATGCTTTTACACTGTTGGTGGGAGTGTAAATTAATTCAACCATTGTGGAAGACAGTGTGGTGATTCCTCAAGGATCTAGAACTAGAATTACCATTTGACCCAGCAATCCCATTACTGGGTATATACCCAAAGGGCTATAAATCATGCTACTATAAAGACTCATGCACACGTATGTTTATTGTGGCACTATTCACAATAGCAAAGACTTGGAACCAACCCAAATGTCCATCAATGATAGACTGAATTAAGAAAATGTGGCACATATACACCATGGAATACTACACAGCCATAAAAAAGGATGAGTTTATGTCCTTTGGAGGGGCATGGATGAAGCTGGAAACCATCATTCTTAGCAAACTATCACAAGGACAGAAAACCAAACACCACATGTTCTCACGTATAGGTGGGACTTGAACAATGAGATCACTTGGACACAGGGCAGGGAACATCACACACCAGGGCCTGTCGGGGAATGGGGGCTGGGGGAGGGATAGCATTAGGAGAAATACCTAATGTAAATGATGAATTGATGGCTGCAGCACACCAACATGGCACATGTATACCTATGTAACAAACCTGCACGTTGTGCACATGTACCCTAGACCTTAAAGTATAATTTTTAAAAAAGGAAATTTACAATTACAGATGTGGTCACATTATGTTTCTATCAGACAGTGCTGCTCTTGAGTTTCCACTGTAGGGACAACACCTCCATTCTGGGCAGAAGGAAGGGAGGCACCACTGCCTTGGGGCCCCCCTTCACCCAAATCAAGTGTCTCACTGCTCGCCACCAGGCCTCTTAGGGAGCCAGGGAGCTGCCTTTCAACACAAGGTAATGGCTCCGGGTGGTTTTCCTTAAAGGTTACATGGCCTTGAACCATTTCCTGAAAATGTTTGAGTCATTCCCTCATTCTTTCTGACATATTTTAAGTAACCTGGTCAGGCACGTGCAACAGAGTGTATCTGAGCCTCCAAAATTACCATCTGGCAGGTCTTTGTTATTAAACAAAGAATTAACTCACAAAAGGCTAACAAGAGGCAACAAGGACACCTGCCTGGAAATTCCAGCTCAATGGATTTACAGAGGACTCTTCCAATGCATTTGCATATTTTTCAGTGGGCTGAGCTTAGCACTTTACAAGCAATGCCTCATTTTATCCTCACACCAACCCTGTGGGGTAAATATCTGACCCCTGCCCTTTCACCACATTAGATTTATACCCAAGGAGCGAGATTATCCAGAAAGCAATTCCTTATTAAATGACCTCAAAGTGGTTATTGGGTGTGTGTGTGTGCGCGCGCGCGTACGTGCGCTCACACAGTCTCATCCATCACTTTTCCAGATTCAGAAAAGTTTGATTTATTACAAGAGGGAAAAAAAAATCTCTCCTTTCAGTTAACTCTTTACTCATCCTTCAAAATGGACAGCAAGGAAGAAACAACGCTGTAACCTACTCCATCATTTATTTGATAAATAAAGTGTTTTGGAGGTCCTATTTCCAGGGTGACAGTGTTGAATGCCGTAAGCTCCCTGCTTTAAAGTAACCTATGCTCCAGTATAGAAGACAAACGCAAATATCCAAGTAACACAAATACAGGCAGAAAGAAGGTACTAAGCTCAGACGTGAGGGAGCTCAGGACCAGAAGGCCCACAGCCCACCCTGTGGAGAAGGGTGAGAGGAGTGTTGGCAGAGAGGATTCGCAGATCAGGGTGGTGAAAAGTCAGCCCAGGGGAAAAAGCCTGGCAGCTGGCTCTGGAAACGGAGTACATTTCACACAGATAGAGCCAAAGCGAGGAGTCTGGAAGGCATGGGAATGCTTGACTTGCCAAGTCATGGCATTCAGAATGGATGCCCCCAGCAGACCAGCTCCTGGGAGGCAGCGGATATGGCTTACTAGTCTCCATGTACCCGGGGCCCAGCACAGTGTCTGGCATACAATGAGCACTCAATAAATAGGGTGCCATCCAAATCGGAACACTTGAGAGTGAAGTAGAGAACTATTAATGATCATGCTGGGACAACAGGTATAAACCAGGACTGTCCCAGGCACACCTGTACATAGGACACTGTATACTGATGTGTGTAGAAACAGAAGCAAATTGAAAATAGAGAAGCAAATGGTGGGAGGGGCAAGTGTGGGACTAGGCCAAGTAAGACAGTGCCCCAAGTGCAGCTGTGAAATAACCTGAGCTGTTGGAGGACAGGGTCCGGTCTTTTTCATCTTTGTTTCCCCTCCACCAGACACAGAGCTATGTACCCAACAGGTACTCGACACACGCTGGTGGGCTGTACGCATAGACCAGACTTCAAGCTCTTCAGAAGAGGGTTAAGTGACAGTCATTGTTTAAACTGCAGAGGCCACAGACAGGCAGGGAAGATCAAACACAAGCACAGAGAACCTCCAGTCCCCAGGACTCCTGCCTGCCCTGGACTCACTGACCCACACTGAGCTTTCCTCCCACCACAGAACACTGACACGTGCACAGGAGCGGCTGAAAAGTGCAACCTCTCCCAAGAACAGGAGAATCCTAGCACCAATCCTCCCAGAAACGGGCCATCCAGAACGGAGTTTTCTCTTTCTCAGACTACCTAGATAATAATAATGAGAAAAGCCATCATCTTTTGCGTTCAACGTCATAGAACTAGCTGGTTGCTGGATGGGATTCAAACCCAAGACTTGGCTGCTTACCAGCTGTGAGATCTTAAATAAATGCTCTAAATCCCAGATCCCTCAATGATAAAATGAGATTTTATTTTATTTTTATATATGTAGATATAATTCTGATACAATTTTCTATATATAATCCCATATATTAATTATCATATGTAATTGTATTCTTTATAAGGACTTCATGTACATGTAAAACATGTAGCACATAGTAAATGCTCAATAAAAGATAGCTATTATTGTTATTGTTACAACTTAATCTCTTTTTATTTATATAGCCCTTAATATATTTTTTTAAAAGAAGCAACTCTCTGTCACCCTCTTCACACAAATCTCCTGGGATGTATGTGAATAAACTATTCATCCACCATTGGACCCACCGTTGTTCCAACTCCCATGAAGTGGGGCTAGGGCTGTCTTGTGAAAAGACCCCCAGGCTAGCTATGGATGGCTGCTTCGAAGGGGCGGGTTTCCTCAGCCTGGGAGCTTCCCTAGCTCTCTGTAGGTGACAGAATCCTTTCTGCCACGCACAGCATACTCACTACAATCAACAAATTCCCCATCTGCAAAACAGAAGTCACCAAGGAAGCTGGTGGCCCACAGTAACCTGTCGGAGAAGAAATATAGGAGGCCACCATTTTCTCACAAAATGCAGGAAGGACTCATGCAATTTCTAAGCTGGCTTCTCGTATTCTGTTTGCCCCAAGAAAGCAGACCCAAGAAAAGAAGAAGGAAAACCACTTTAAAATTTTCTGCTTAATAAGAGCTTGTACTTCAAGTGCTTCCTGGTCTCTGGGAAGGGGAAATAGATTTCTGACATAGCTGTGTCCAAAAACACTGCAGTGAAGTTTTAAAAAACTGCTGAAAAGTCATGCTCAGTCAGTTGACTGCTGACAACACTGTCCTTTAAGCAATAGGCAGAGAATGCAGAAGAAATTGTAGCCCATACCACCCTCCTATAAGGGGCACCCCCTCCATTAACACACATCAGCGTGGGCTGGAGAGCTGCACAAGGTCACATAAAGTCAGTGCTGCTGACTCAAGCCTGGCTCCACACTGTGGATGAGGAGCACCTGCTCTCACGGTCAGTGTGAGGAGAGAGGCATCTGGCCCCTCCGAGGCCCACTCCCTTCTGATACCTGCATCAACTGCCAGCTGGTGGTCTTTGTCCCTCTTCCCCTATCACTTTTGGTACCTATGTCTTCCAGCTCCTTGCTTTGTGGTCTATGGACCAGCAGCACCAGTGTCACCAGGGAGCTTGCTAGAAATTCACCTCAGACCTGCTGTATCAGGATCTGTATTGAACAAGGTCCCAGGTGCTTCATGTCCACACTAAAGTGAGGAGTCCCTGTCAATCAGCCCGTGAAGATGACTGAGGCTCTGGCTTGCTCTGGTCCAGGGAGAAAGAACATGCCAGCTCCAAGAGCTGCCTTACCAATTGCTCTCTTCTCTTCCCACATTTCTTATTTGCTCCGTACTTTCTATTTTCTTCTCACCATCTGCTTCTAATCATTTTTTAATCCCCCAAAAAACTATGGAACTAGTGTTGACCCCTTTCAAATGCAGAGGCAGTTAGAAAGAGGAAAAGATGTGCAGGGTACAGGAGAAGGAAAAAGGGGCCCGGTGTTTACCAGACCCCTACCAAGAAGTCAGTATTCTGCTCCCCGTTTCAGCTGAGGACACTGAAGCTCAGCAGTAAAGGTGACGCAACTTGCCTGAGACCACGTGGTTGATCAGAGCAAGACCTGGTCCACCCCGGCCTGGTCCGGCCCAGCCCTTGCCATGCTAAGCAGGAAGAGCGCTTCAGTTCATGTGCTTCACACATGTTGAGTTGAAAGGGAATCTTTCCACTCAGCACTAGCAAGAGCATCAGGAGGGAGGGCTTTTCTACACTACAAGGCAGTACTGTAATATGTCTCAAACCTAAAATGCCTTCCCTTTCCCACCGAGCAATATCACTTCCATCCTCTGCACTGCCACCTTTTATCTAGTTCTATGCCACTGAAAACAGAAAACATCACATCCAAGATGGTGATATCCCGTGAAGGACCCACTCAAGGTGAACCATCCAACCTTCTTCTATTCTGTTTCCCCCATTGTATATGGGGCCTGTATGTGGATATAAACATTTGTGTGTGATTGTTCCAAAACACCAGAGGGAGAGATTACGTTCCATGGCACACTTGCAACTCAGGTTTTAATCAGCATGTCTAAGTACAACGTGAAACAGTCAATGTGACCTCCATCTATTATTTATATTTCCATTTGGCTGTGGGGCTTGATCTGTGTGACTAGTGCCTTGGGAGGCTCCATGCTGTACTGTGGCAGGAGCTGTGAGTTGTCTGTCCAGTGTTCGTCCCTCTTCTTCTTAAAAATCAAACTTCAATATCTGCACTGTCCAACATGGTAGCCACCAGCCACATGTGTTATTTCAGTATGAATTTATATTAATTAAAATTATAGAAAAGTAAAAAGTCAATGGCTTAGTGGTACTCGCCACATTTCAAGTGCTCACAGTCATACGTGGTCAGTGGCCACCATTTTGGATAGTGCTGATACACGGAACATTTCCTTCATCACAGAAAGTTCTGTTGGAGAACAAAACTCTATAGTGATAGGATTTATAAGATGTCTAGCTGGTACTTAGACATCTTCCAACCTCTTTTAAAAGATGGATGGTCAATGAGTTGTAAGCAGAAGTCACTGGAGGCTCTTTACAGGGGCCTCAGACCAGATTACAAAGAGCCCTTTTGCACGTCCCCCTACTTCCTGCATGAAAAACACATACAATGGCTGGAGCCCTAGAGCCATTTTAGGGGTAGGAGGAAAAGATGCTCTTAGTGTTGGAGTGCCCACAGCTCAGCCCTTGGTCCCCCGGCTCTTCTCTATCTCCCCTCACACCCTGGGTGATCTCATCAAATCTCCTGGCATTAAATACCATTGGTCTGCTGGCGACTCCGAAATTGATACTTCTTACTCAGACTATGACTCAAACTGAAGACGCATACATATGCATCCACACTTAAACATCTACTAGTGTGTCTAAAAACAAACTCCAGATCTTCCCCTTTAAGCCTGCTCACCTGCACCTTCAATTGAAAACACCAGTGACAACTCCATCCTTTAAGGTACTGAGGCTGAAAAGCTTGGAGTCACCCTTGATATCTTATTCCCTCACAACTGACAATCAAACCCTCAGGAAATGCTGTAGGATCCCCCTTCAAAATGTATGCAGAATTTGACCACTTCTCACAATGTCACCACTACGACCTCAGTGGAGCCATCCTCTTGCCTGGATAACTCTCACTGTCTCCTAACCCTGTTCCTGCTGCTCTCCCACCTCCTACAGGCCTTCCCAACACAGCCGCCAGCAGGGGCCTGTAAAAATGGAAGGCAGGCCAGGTCACCGCCCTGCCCAGATCCCTCGCAAGCTCCCATCTCACTATGAGCAAAGGCGAATCCTTCCCACGGCCTAGGAAGCCCAAGATGACCCTCTCACAACCATCACTGCCAGTCTGACCTCTTTGCCCACACTGGCCTCCCTGCTCCTCCTCAGACACACCAGACACTCAGACACCGGTCTGAGCACCTCCTCCAGGAACCCGTGTGCTAACTCCCCAGCCTCCTTCCAGGCTTTGCTCAAATCAAACACCTCCTCAGTGAGGCCACCCTGACCCCCGTAACCCCACGCCTGCACTCCCAAACCCGCTTCACTGGGCTCTATTTTCTTTGTTTTTTTCCATAGCCTCATCGTCTTCTAATGCACTTGGATTTTCTTCTTTATTATATCTATTGGCTGTCTCCCCCTACTGGGATATAAACTCCCAGGGGGACAAGGATCCTTGTCTGTTCGCAGCAGAGCAGGCCTCCCAGCCTGCGGCATAGTAGGCATGCAATGCACATTTCCTGAATAAGTGAAAGGTCAGAGAACTGCATCCCTGAGCCACTGAACCAACATCAGCAACTTCTCTTCCTCTAGAAGAGAGAGAAATTATCTTGATGTGCTTTAGCCCCGTCATCAGGTCTCGATTCCTGGAAGCTGAGTGGAATTCCTGTCTGATACCTCTGTGAAGACCAAAGATACTATGTTTTATTCTCAGACTGCAGTAAGAACTGGGAACTCCCTGCAGACACCATGGTACTCAAAGCCCTACTAATGACCCAAATGATCACCTTCCCCAGAGCTGAAACTCGCCTGTGCTCCCGGGAGCAGAGAGGCAGGTAGTGAGGAGGCTATCGTACTTTCATAATCACCTCTCAGTGACTAAAAGCTTCCTTTTGGGGATGGCAACTAACTTTGGAAAACCACTTTAAAGAAGGAGTTAAAAATACATACCTTCAGTGATGTTTGATGTTTATGTTTTTAAATATATAGGACACAAGTATTCTGTGGTATTCCTGAAGAAAAGATACATCCTGAATCTAATTATGATGAAACAGACAAACTCAGGGAGGCCTTCTATTAAATAACTGACCTGTACTCTTCAAAAATGTCAAGGACATGAAGGAGCAAGGCTGAGTGACTGTTCCAGACTAAAGAGACGTGACAGCCAAATGCAACAGTGCGGGATTTTCTTTTGCTACCAAGGACGTGGAGATAACTGGTGATATTTGAGTGAGTTCTGTAGATAAGCTAACAGTAATGTATCACTTAATTTCCTTATTTCAATAATTGTGCTATGGTTACATAAAAGAATGTCCTTGTTCTCAGGAAATATCCCTGATGTTAGGGATAAGGGGGCATCACGTCTCCAACCTACCAACAAACAGGTAAGAAGTATGAATAGATAGAAAATTACAAAACAAATGACATTTAGGGAATCTGGGTGAAGAATTTACAGTATTTTTTGGTGCTATCCTAATGACTTTTTTGTAAGACTGCTATTATTTCAAAATAAAGATTTTTTTTTTTTTTTTTTTCCCTGAGATGGAGTCTTGCTCGGTCTCCCAGGCTGGAATACAATAGCACAATCTTGGCTCACTGCAACCCCCACCTACCAGGTTCAAGCAATTCTCCTGCCTCAACCTCCCCAGTAGCTGGGATTACAGGCACCCACCATCATGCCCAGCTAATTTTTGTATTTTTAGTAGAAACAGGTTTTCACCATGTTGGCCAGGCTGGTCTTGAACTCCTGATCTCAGATGATCTGCCTGCCTCAGCCTCCCAAAGTGGTGGGATTACAGGTGTGAGCCACCACACCTGGCCCAAGATAAAAATATTTTATGTGAAAAACGTGTAATATACACAGAGAGCTGGAATACATGCATGCACACACACATATGCCCAAGAGAGAAAGAGAGTGCTATTTGTCAAACTTCCCTCAAGTCCAATACTTCCATAACTTTTTTACACCTACCCACTTAACTTCAGGCCAATCAAATATTTACTGAGAAAATGACTCTCTCATTAAAAGGTCTAAAAGTATTCCCCTTCCAAAATGAGAAGAAAAGAGGCCGTGATCTTAATACTAATATATTGACTAAAAATAATATTTTCTCAACAATAATATTTTCTCAACAATGAATAAAATCTATACTTTTATAAAATAAGAAATAAATAATAATTTGCTGGTACAACCACAGAATATGTTGGTCCCCTTTTCCCATGCAATGAGGCTTCAGGGGCCAGGCTTCCTTTCTTTACAAGGGGTCATCTAAAATGGACTTAGGCACACGTGACAGAGGAATAAGTGTGACAGTCTGAGACATGAAAAATCTTAGCTGGCTCCAAATCTTTCCTCAAACCAGGAATTCTCTGCACCGACGCGTCACTGCCACCTTTACCCAGATCCAGCTGTAGCCATCTGCTTTTGCATCTGTGTCCTATCTTATTGTGACGCACAGCACGAAGGGAAACTGGCTCCCCCACTTCCCCTGCTTGTGATTGCCACCCAAACACATGACTTTCATTATCAGTCTTGCCTTGAAAGCCACTCACTCCAGCCTCTGCAGCCAACTCTGGATGCCCAGCAAGTTGGCCCATGGTCTGTTGCCTTCACGAGAACATAGTGTGGCTATGTCCACCCAGCTCATCCATCTTCATTCAGAGGCTCTCTTGGGCCTGTCACTTGGAGCTGGATGTGTCTCGGACACCCAAGCTCTATGTCGGAGGACAGAGATGGCAAGGGCTCCTTCCAAATCTGGAGTCTGTATGACCGGAAGGTGGGGAGGTCTGGCGAGTCAGCTCTTTGGTGTAGACTGAGGGACCAGCTACTACTCAAAGAGTGATTCCAAGGCCTGCTGCTCCTTGAACCATGTGGATCCCACTTATTGAAACAGAGAATTCTCCAAATGACCTTAGGAATGGATGCCTTGGGAACGGGTGGAGAAGACAAAGGAAAGAATAATGACACAACTTGGGCCACCTTGATATGTTATTTCTGATTAAAGCAATTGATAAGAAAAGGGCAGGTCAGCCCTTAGGTCTCACATGATCAAGGCACCAAGTAAGAAAACCAAAGGTTGTTCACAGCTAGTTCACTCTGTACTAATTAGGACTAAGTTCAGTTGCAGGAGTTTACTTTAAACTTCCAGAGTTTAAACAGTCCTATGGGAGGTAATAAC
Organism: Chlorocebus sabaeus; assembly: GCF_047675955.1. Lineage (NCBI taxonomy): Eukaryota > Metazoa > Chordata > Mammalia > Primates > Cercopithecidae > Chlorocebus > Chlorocebus sabaeus. Next base: position 1,979,812 of record NC_132918.1, read on the forward strand.
CCCCCGTCCTCTCCAAGCAAGCCCAGCAGTCAGCAATTCGTGCATCTTCAGAGTGCAGAGGGCTGCCGAACAGAATCCTAAACGTGCATGGAATGAGGGTAAAGAATAAGATCTCAATAAATTTAAATGAAATCTTTTCCATTGTTTTAAATGGAAACAATTACACTACCCCGTAAATCCAGTCAAAATACAGAGTACCTCTGAACCCAATGTACAAACATAAAAGCTGTTGTCTGGTGGTTTAACTGACCCCACAAATTTACTTTCCTATTATTCATCAACTTAAAAAGTCACAGGAAACAAGAAAGAAAAAAGATTCTGATAATGAAACATCTGTGTATCAGGCAAGACTTGAGTGATATGACCAACTTATTAACAAACATGCTAGAAGCCCAGTACTCACCAGTATGTGATACACCCATGGAACAAACACACACCTGTACCCTGTGAATCTAAAATTAAAAACAACAATAACAACAACAAAGCCCTCAACATATTCAG